>NW_024342469.1:2698371-2756387 GCF_902729225.1 Pteropus medius | reverse complement strand
TTTTTTTTTTTTTTTCCCCCAACGCGAGACGTCTCCCAGTGAGCCTCGGAGTCCTAGAAATTTCCGGCCTTTTACTTGTGAGAGACTGCCAATTTTGGAAAATTTGTGAGAGTGAGGGAAAGGTGGCCGTGACTGTGTCCACGGCCGCCTCCCAGACCGGGAGAGCGGGCAGGGCCCACTCGCTCTGAAAGCGGGATCTTGTAGCATATTTAGAATACAGAGTTGAAAAACTGGTTAATAGATATTAGCAAAACCCGCAAACCTTTGATGAGAGTTTAAAATTCCTGCAGCAGGCATCCGCGAAAACTGAGCACAGGAGTGGAAATGCCTGTCCTCGTCCCTCTCGTTGTTTCAAAATACATTTTTAAAATCATGTTTATCGTGTAAAAATTATAGAGACTCTTATTTTCAAAGTTAATGTTACCCCTTGTTGGATTCTTTACATTCTTACCTTCTTTTGGTTAAAAAAACGAACTTTTAAAGTTAGGAATCACACCAAGCATTGCTCTAGAAATAGAAACAAAGCGGCAGAAGCATTGGCTTTCATTTTTACTATTTTCTTTTGCAGCCATTAAATACTGCCTTGCGTTGATAAATTTAGTGAAGACATTTCTTTACTTTTTGTAGGAAGGACATATGTGAAAAATGTGCCCTGAACCCTGCCTTTCCGTTAACCGGATCTAAAAGCTGTGATATTTACACAGTCAAGAAAGTGAAACTTTCAGTGCATATAAAGCAAATTATTCACCTATGTTGTGTGAAATCATATTAGATTTAACCAAAAACTAAAAATAAAATAGGAGTATTTCAATAAATAAGAGCAGAGTGGTCAAATTTCAAACAACTTGTAACCGACACCACCCCCCAAATTCCTCCTCCTGCGTGTGTCCATTTTGAAGGCAGTTTAGGTTTTGTTGCAGTCATTTTAAAGAAGTGATCTGCGAAGCCTCGATTTGTAAAAAAGTTCTTGCTGTCCCTTGCAGTTTAACAATGAACCATTTGAGTTCTAAATCAGGATTTATTTCCTTTCCTTTTTTTTCTTTATTCTTACAGGGCTTATAATTTACCCAGCTCCCTGGAAAACTGTATGACTGAGAAATCATACTAAAATTCTCATTTTGTCTGCGGGGAAGAAAAAAAATTCAACTGCCTTTCGTGAGCATTTCAGCATTATTTAAAAAGGGGAAAAATAACATTTGGCTGTTTTTAGAGTTTAAAATTGCTTTCGATTTTTAATCACTAAATTCTCCTTAGATGTGATTCAAAAAGCATATGTGGTCATTAAAATAAGGACTATTTTGGATTTCTCTAAAGGATTAATAAGACGCAAAAAGACTTCAAATAAATCGAGGCTTTTCAACTGCGAAAGGAAGGCACTCCTTGGACGTTTGGGGAGTGAAATTCTTTTCGAGTTTTCCAATGTCCTTTCATTTTCGTGGAAATCAGTACCTCCTTCTACCAGAAACTTTTAAACTCCAAACTCTGATATATCTTTAATTGCTCATAAAAATTTGCTATAAGTGGCACAATAAATTCTTTAGAAAAAATGTTAACTTCCCAATTTCTGATGACTCCATTTTAGAAACTGCAGAATTGAGAGACTAAAATAAATTTAGCACCCACTTCTCTTTGAAAGGTAATTTTGATTTTTAAAAAATTTGCCCCGCATTGTGCTTTTTCTCATCTCTTACACGAAGCTAAGAATCCAGCTTTAGCATTGATATGTGCATATGTAATCAGAGATATGGGCCTGTCATCCTTAATTCATACCTTCTGGTTTGTGTTGTTACCACTTTGGAATGCAAAATATTAATTGCAATTCCTCACGTATAAGGGAAGAATTTTGCAGACTAGCCTGAGTGTATCTTACACAGTATATTCGCACATTTATATATATGATCAGACACACATTTATTGTGGACTTCTAGTTGTTTTTATGTTCTTTTATTTGAAAAATAATAATTAACTCCTTAAGCATGTTTTCAGGGTTGTTAGACTTTTTAGAATATACACACAGGTAACACATCATGAAAAGTGAGCGTGTGGGCTAACAAGGTGTGTGAAATATGATAAAACAGTTGCTTACGGAAAGTTCCTAAAAAGGCAAGTGATTGCTCGGGTGCGGAATAGCGTGCTGCTGACCACGGTCAGCTGCAGGCACACTAAGCCTGTTCTTTATACTTTTTTTTTTTTTTTTTTTTTAAAGGAAAGAAGATACAGAAATGGTCTGCCAGCAGGCTGGGTTTTATTGGGGGTTGGGGGGACTGGGAATGCAGTGTCCGGCTCTGTGCTTTACGCCTCAAACATGCTTGTCGCTTGGCCAGGGTTTCATTTCTGTTGCTAGTTAACTAACGCCAAGTCTGACATAAAACTGAGTGAACTTAAAGCAAAAGATTTTGAAAAATGCTTCATTATGCTCGGAAGGGAGGAATCCTTTCTGTGGACGCTTGCTCACATTTCCTTACCCAGCCCGAGCCCCTGTAAACCCTGATTTACTCTGTTCACTGTTTTACTTCTGTCTAAATAGCAGGCTCCTTTCCCCTCTCCTCTTCCTCAACTATCTCCACAAGGAAAAAAAATGCTTACCGAAGGTAAACAGATGCCGACAGGCTTGTGCGTAAATGATTGAGAGTCAAAATGAATGGTTCATAAAGTAGGAGCACAAGTTATTCTGAAATCGGCCTATCAAAATGGAATCCCAGGCCTGCAAGCTACTTTGAGACAAAGGCGAAAGAGCGAAAATTTATAAGCCTGGTTCGCCTTTCCACACAGTACCCGGAGCTTCTTAGCGGCTCCTCAAAAGGACACACTGGGATGACTGAAGAAGTGGCCTCTTACCCAGAGGCCGCCACAAACCTCTCAATCTCAAGTTTATGGGGCCAGCTTTAAAAACAGCACTATTCTCGGGTGCATACGTTGAATGTTCCAAACCCAAGTGAAAAATGTAAGTTTTTCGCTCACACTCATCCTACTTGCTTGAATTAGATTAAAGGCATCTGTTTCCGAAGTCTTTGAAACGCCTGGGACACAGAAAAGTTTGAACTATTCAACGTCGATACGCTGAGAAAAGGGAAACTAAACCGAAGTGACCCTGGCTCGCCGAGGCTGGACGGTGGCCGAAGGCTGAGCCGGGACACACCAGTCCACGGCAGAGCAGGAAGTGGCCGGCTGCATTCCCATTAGGCAGATCTTGGGAGAAATCAGGAAAAAATAACTGTATGAGGCTGATACTATAAACATCCTGGTATAGCGAGAGCCTTCGTGGACTTATTTTTCAAACATCTGACCTCGGGCTCCGTGTGGCCCACAGACACACACTCCAGGAAACGTGTCCATCGCGACACTCATCAACAAAGTAAATTTCTCCGGTTTCCTTTTTAATAATTTGAGCACACATGTTCATAACATTTACTTCGAATACTATAATATGATAGCAAGTTAGGAAAAGGCTTTTAAAAGCCAACTTGAATAACACCCAACGGAATTACGTGAGTGCTATTATTTTCCTTGATTAAAGCAGAATTTGACTTCTGAATCTGCAACCAAATTATATATAAATCCATGCCAAGTAGAGAGGGGATTTAAAAAAAAAAAAGAGTATGTGTTCTCAAATATTGCTCTGACTCATCCAATTTCTTGCTTTACCAAATAAAAATTAGGAGGAGGAAAAAGGCATTAAATTAACTTATGACTGTGTGCGAGAGCGAGGGAAAAAATCAGCTAATAAAAAGGTTAGCAAGCGGTACGATTATACAACGATTTCAGGTGGAAATTAGAAAGCGAATATCCTGGCATTTAGTCATTGCCTTCAGTAATGATACAGTTGTCAAATTTGTATTTGTACCAATGGAACAAAAGTGGTAAGCGGCATAATGGAAGATAATCTCTTTTTCTTTGTGGCTTTTTAAATTCAATGTTTTAATCCACCCATTTAATCACAAAACATATATCACATCAGTTATAATATTTCGAGTGTTTAGGGAAGTGGTCATAGATTACACGTGGCTGTTGGATGCGGTAAGTGCGTCTGAGAACATATCTCAGAGGTATGCAGCATTTCTGGAGTTTGCGCTTGGGAACGGTTTTATGTGAGAATAGTCACCATATATTTATTTGCAAAATCCCCATTCGGTCATTACGCAGCTTGCTCATTATTTTGGAAAAACAAGATTTGGTATGAAAAGGGCCTGCGATGTTTGGGTCTGTGCATTCAGCCCTGTCTCTGAAGCATTTTTGTTCTGGAGTCCCCAAAGTTGCTAAACCACAAAATGTCTTTAATCTGTTTTTTAAAGTAGTTGAACCATGCAGTAAAGATGGGGGAAAGGAGGGATTTATAATGGCAGTTAGTGGTTGGGTTCTTCCTCGGTGTGGCCGGAGCAGGAGGGGGTCATAGAGGGATGTGTGGCTTTCGAACTGCCCTGACATACTCGTCTCATGAGAACGGGTTCGTTTACTCCACTTGTCCTCGTCGGGGGGCTGGGGACTGTAACAGCGAAGAGAATGATAAAGGACTGAGGTAGACGAGGGAGATCGTTTTTCCCCGTGTTGCTAGAACATGGGTATGGCATTCTTGAGTCGCAGGCTGCAGAGAGCCGTTTGTTTCTGGGGAAGGAGCACAAAATTCCTGGGCTTCCAGCTCTGGAGCCTGAGTCCTTAAAGCTGAGAGGGGCCACGGTGGTCCCTCCTCGGAGAGAGGGAGACCCCACCTCGCTGTGAAACCACCCCCGCTTGGGCTGTCTCTGCTGGGCGGCAGGAGCTAGGGAAAGTGAAAGTTGGTCAGGATTTCAACGAAAGATTAACCAGGAAACATTTCTACTCCATTTTCTAAAGCTGTATTTCTTCTCAATGGGGTGGGGGTGGGGGAGAAAAATCTGTCCCTAGAAAGAAGAGGCTACAGTGAGATTCTAACACCCAAGGAAGCAATTTGGGAAGATTTCTTAATATAGCCTGGGTTTTTTTCCTCTCCCTCCCTTCCTCCCCCCAAAATCGTGTATGTCATAGAGTGGTGGCAGTGGTGTGTGTGGGGGTGGGTGGGTGTCCAGCACAATTCAAGGCCAAGGTCATGGGGGCCGAGGGAAACTCTAAAGAGATGATGAGTGGGCAGCAGAGGCCCTGACTGAGCTGCTCCAGCTGCCCGGGCCCAGCTTTGCCCCCAACTGGAATGGAGTTTCCTGGGAAGCAGGGCACACGAGGAACTTTTGAATTTACCAATGGCATCAAAAGTATATATATTTTTATGACAACGGGCAAGTTTCAATTGGTTAACAGAAATGGCGAGATGTGACGTCAAGGGACACTGGTTAGAATGCCAAGGCTGGCTTGGGGGGTGGGGGGGAGACAGGCACAGAGAGACATTGGGATGGAGCCCAGGAGGCCTCCTTTCTCTCAGGCACCCATCCTGGGCGTCTGGAGCCAGCCAGGCCCATCTGAGCGAGGGCATGCCCTGGCAGGGGGTGGGGTCCCGGAACAGTGACCCCGTGTAAGTGTCCCCTAGCGCCCGAGGCCCAGGCAGGCCCCTCGGCGGGGAAACCACTCAGGTGCCGCTGCGGAGTCGGCAGGAAAAGCTGCTGCAGCCTCCTTGGCACTGTAACTTGTGTCTGGA
Organism: Pteropus medius; assembly: GCF_902729225.1. Classification (NCBI taxonomy): domain Eukaryota; kingdom Metazoa; phylum Chordata; class Mammalia; order Chiroptera; family Pteropodidae; genus Pteropus; species Pteropus medius. The sequence continues at coordinate 2,750,785 of NW_024342469.1, read as the reverse complement.
CCCTGGAGCCTGGCCGGTTGAGACCCCAGGGATGGACTCGGGAAAGAACAGCGTGGCCTGGGGGCAGCAGTGTAGTCGTCTGGCTCCGAGGGCCAAGCTGCGGCCTAGAACTGCTCCCCGCAACTCCTGCGTCCTGGGCCGGGGTGAGCAGGAAGTTGTTTCTTTGGGGAAGGAAGAGAGCGAGCTTGGAGCTGGGCAGCGGCTCCGGGCACTGTGCCCTCGCCCATTCCACAGCTCCCGGGCACCGGGAAGATCCCCCCAGCAAGGCACCTTGTGCAACCTCTCCACCTCTGGGTCCAGTGCGCTGCCCCCTCCACTTCACCAGATCCCGTGCACCCCACACCCCCACCCCACTGGGCACCGCACCCCTCGCTCCACGGGGCCCGAGGTGTCCGGAAAGCCGCCTGCAGGAGAGCCCCGGCACGCGCCCTGTCCCGGGGGGAAGCCCGCGGCTGCCGACGACCCCGAGATCGGTGCCGGCGCCCGGTCTAGAGCTCCGCGGCACACACTGGCCCCTGCAGGGACGAGCCCGGAGACCCCGGCCACCGTCCGCAGCGCACACGGGGCTGCAGTCTGGCCAAGGACCGTCGGTCGGCCGGGAGTCCCCAAGCCCGGCCCGAGCGTGCGCGCGCGCCCCGCTGCCCGCAATCATGGCAGCCAGCGCCTCGGAGCGCAGCCGCCGAGCGCGCTCCGGCAGCCTTCTCGGTGCCAGGGCGGCGGGGGCTGGCCGGGCCGGGGCTCGTGCCTGCCGTCCCCCTCCGGCGCGCGGGCCCCAGGGCGCGAAGCGGAAAGCGCCTGGGCCCCCGCAGCACGGTGCCCCTTCCCGGCGCGGGCAGGCGGGCGGGGCCGCGGCCCGGGGGCGCGCGGGAGGGGAGCGCCCGGGGCGGCGTGCCCGCGGGGGCGCGCACGCGGGGCTGCGGGGCGAGGCGCAGGGCCCGGGCGGCGAATCCGCTGCTCGCGCCGCCCGCCCCGCCCGCGCGCGCCAGCCCCAGGAGGAGGGTGCGCGGCGAAGGGGGGAGTCGGGGAGGGGCCGCGCCCTGTCCTCGCCCGCTGAGGGCACAGCCGGGGGCCCCGAGAGGCCTCGTTGGTATTCCGGGCACAGCCGAAGCCCTGACCTCCCCGCAGAGCAGGGGCGCCCGGGCACGCGGGCACGGCCGTCGCCCCCGGGCGGTCTCCCAGGGCTGCGGGGCCCGTAGGGGCCTTGCTTCCCCCACCCTTCGTCCCCTCCTCTCTAGGTCCCCTTACCCCCTCCCCCGCCCCGATCCGGCGGCGAAGGGGTGGGCAGGGAAACGCGCTCTCTGGGACAGGTGCCAACTCCGAGACAAAAGACATAAAATAGGCGGCAACGGGGGAAGCGCGGCCGGCGCGCTCGGGCGGGAACGGAGGCGCCGCGGGGGCCGCATCCTCGGTGCCGACCGGTGAAAGTTTGGGAAGTCGCCGCCGCCGCTTCGCAGCGGCGGGGGACGCGCGGACCGGGCCGCCCTCCGCGCCGCTGCTGAATAATTCATGGCGCGGCCGCCGGCCATTAGCATGCACCGGGCGCGCGGCGCGTCTGTGCCAAGCCGCCACCGCCGCATTCGGCGCCCGGGCCGCGCCAGACGAGCGGCCGCGCGGAGGCCAGGCCCGCGCTGTCCCGGCGCCCGCTCGGCCGCTCCTCCGCTCCCATTGTGGCCCGGGCCAGCGCCGCCGTGCCGCCCCCAGCCTGCCCGCAGCCAGCGGCGCGCCCGACGGCCGGGTGCTGCAAGTTCGGGCCCGCAGCGCCCGCCCGCCCTGGGATGCACGTGAACTTGGAGAAAGTCGCGGGCGCGCCGGCCCGGACCTCCGCGGCGGGGTGTGGGCGCCCCCGGCCCGGCGCGCTTTCGTTTTCGTCCAGGACAAAGGTCCCTCGCGGCGCTGGTCGCGGACGCGGAGACCCCCGTCCTGCGGGCCACTCTTCGTCGAGGTCCGGTGGTTCAGTACAGAGAAGCCGGAGCCGGGAAAAGAGGAGCGGCGCGGTCCGCGGCGCGGTGCGGGACCGGGGAAGCGGGCCCTGGCTGTGCACTTCGCCGGGCGCCGTCCCGCAGCCGACCGGCCCTGCGAAGAGTCGCGGGAGAAGCCACCGCTTCGCTCCCGCCGATTCGGCGCGTGAGGGAGGGAGGCGTTTGGAGTCCGGGACTCGGGGCCTGTGCGGCGGTGGGCACGATAGCGCAGCGCTCGCTGCGCTCGGGCGCGTTCCTCCGGCAAGGGCACGGCCATCGACCTGTGCGCCACGGTCACCGTGGGGTTCAAGGCGACTCCTGAGGGCGGTAAGTGCATTTCTCACTTTCGGTACTTACTATTTAAATATTAATGAAGAGATTTCTAAGAAGAGCCCTTCTGTAGGACAGGCCTTCCACAGACGAGGGGCACGCGAAGGAGGTTGCTCTTGAACCCGAAGCCGAGCCAGCCTGCAAGAACTCCACGGCCGTCTTTTTAACATTCCGCAACTTGGAATTTGTGAAATACAGCTTCTAATCTCAGGTGTGCGGGCTGTTTGCCGGAGATAATTTTGCTGCACACATAAAATAGCGTTGGCAGGCATCTCAAACAGAATAGAAGGAAAAGAGAAAACATGTCTTTTCAGGGTAGATGTGTTTAGAAGGGGTATTTGGGAGCTACAGTTCTTCCTTGAAAAATTGAAATCTTTCATCCTCTTCCTAAACCAGCACTGCTTATTTTTTCCGTTGGTCCGGCATTTATGGAGAGTTGATTTGGGGGCGGGGGGGGGGCTCGTCAAGCATCGGCGGCGATGGGGCTGGTTGAGTGCAAGGCCCTTGTGTGGAAGCTGTTGTTTATGGTGGCATAAAACGAAAAACAACTCATAACTTTGCATAATAAACCCCCCTTTATAGGTGGCTCACACACAGGCCTGGCCACGGCCCCTGGGCAGTTTGTGGGGAGCAAGAGAAGGGGTGAAGGAATGCACATTTGCCGTTAATTACAGGGTTTTAGGGGAACGCTGAAATTAACATCTTCAAAGTTGGGTTTCAGAAGCCGAGGCAGCCTCTGCAGGCCAGCACTGTTTTCATTTTATTTTAATCCATTGGTTCTAGCTATTTGGGGTTTTAAAATGCATGTTTGTACTTGCGTGTACCTATTCTGTTAAAATGAAACCCATACCTGTGGGGGATTAAGCCCGCTTTTTAATATGATCACAGCACAGGTGCGATTTCTCCTCCAGCCTCCTCATCGTGTGATGTGGTTTTGATAACCTCGATGGGTGCTTGGGCCACAGTATACTGGTGGGGCTGTTTCCGTGACACCTCAGAGTTGTGAGCTGGCGCTTGGAGGCCATGTTATCGGGAACGTGGACAGAGGCCTGAGCAGCCCAGGCCTGCCTCTCGTCTCCCTCTCCCTCTCCCTGGGCTGCCTGGTGCTGCCTGGTTCCCAGAGCCCAGAGGCAAGAGAAGGTTTCAGTAAGGTCTGGCCGCGAGGCTGAAAGTTTGCTTCGGTCTCGCGGACTAACCTGGCCCGCCGTTTCGCCAGCCCGTTAACCCTCCCGTACCCCCCGCATTTTGAATTTTTATTTATGACTTTATCAGAGGCAATTAGCAGACACGAAACCTGGGGTGGGAGGCTCGGGAGTGATCTCAGAAACGGGGGCACAGCTGCCGAAGGCGGTGCCGCTCCAGCCAGGAGCTGTGTTTGGCGTGGCGTTGGCGACGACGAGGTTAGTAATTATGAGAAGCTCAAGTTCCATCGGGGCCTCACCTGCAAAACGTGGGAGATGTTTCCCAGGTCCACAGAGGACCTGTAACGTATCGTGACATGTGTGGGAATGGTGTGGCATTCTGCCCAGGTTCTTGGGCACCCCCAGGATTCAAACAGACCCCAAAACAAGGATACCCGTAGCTCCTTCACGGGCCTGTAGGCCAGACAAGGGGAGCAGGGAAAGGCCCGAGCATCCGAGGATGCACCCCCAGGGCCACGTAGCAGGGAGTTGCTGTTTGTCAAAGCTCCAGAGGTCCATCTCCTGTCCCTAAGTGTCCCCCCGGAACACAGAAGGTGACGGGGTTGGGAGCCTCCAGCAAACATTCGGGCCGCCCCACGGACCGAGGCCCTGCCTCGTCACCAATGCCGCCCTGTCCTGCCTTTGTCCTTGTCCTTTAGAGCCAGCCCAGTTCCAGTGGAGACTCAGGTCCTACCGGGGCTTCTTGCCGTGTTGGGATATCCCAGGCAGGCACAATTTATTTTTGATGACATGCACACAAAAGACGAGGTTCTGGAAATGAAACTGGTGCCTGTCTTTTTTTTTAAAATCACTTCTGGATTTAATAGAAAGACCGTACCAGGCAGGGGGCAGGATCTCACGGGCCGTGGTGGCCCGGTGGGAAGGTGGCCCTGGAATTCTTGTTTTTTTTTTTTAAACGAAGGCGGCCCCTTGCCTGCACTGGGGCCTCGCCGTGCCCAGCCTCCGGCCGCCGGAGGCCCTGGATCCTGGCTGCGGGGCCTCTGGTGGGGGCCGGCCGCTCACTTGGGCAGCATGCGGTGATCAGGCCTCCACCGTGGCCAGGTCTCAAACTCACCTCGTGGACAGGTGCAGACAGCATTTGTTTCGCTCAGAGGGAACAGTGGGGAGCTTTGCAGCGGGGTTCCTTTTGGGTCTGTGTGGTTTACATGCGACCGGGGCTGACTCCGAACCCATCCTCGGAAGGGTACTGGGGCCTGTTCCGTCCTGGCCTGGACCAGGCCTGCCTCAGAGGGAGAGGCCAGGGCGGGTGCTCCCCAGTGTCCAGATACTGACATGCACCGAGGGACAGTGTTTGGGAAGGGAGGGAGGCCCTTCCAGCCCAGGCCGGAAAACATCTGGAAACCACCATGCTTCGTTGTTACTGGGCTTGACGGGTGTGTTTTCACGTTTGGGGAGAAGAGAGGATACTCTTGCAGAAATCCCATGAAATGGGGTGTCCTAGCTCACATCCGGGCAGCTGCAGTCTGGCCCCTGCCCCCGGTTCGTCGCGGGACCTGGATAAGTCACTTCACCCCCCCCGGGCCTGTGCCCTGAGGTTTAGAGCAGGAATAATGGTATCGACCTCGGGGTTGTTTGGAGGGTTCAGATGATATTATTTCCACAAAACGTAGTTCCCGGCACGTGGCAGGGACGCTGTAAATGGCTGCTGCCGTTTAATTGTCATTGTTGTAAATGGTAATCTCCATTTTTATTGCTGGTCGTTATTATATTTTTGAGTTTCTAAGAAACAGAGTCCAGTTTTGGTTTCACTAGAAAGGGCACCTCGAAGTACACTCCCCTGCCCCACAGGTGGTGGCAAAGGGAGCTTTGGTGATATTTTCAAGGCAGGCCGTGAGCATGCAAAGCTCGGGCTTTCCTTGTCACTGAGACTTGGCCTGCGTGCAGTATATGGGACCAAGTTCTCTTGGGGTCCTGGATCACGCTCACGAGGAGGCACCCCTTCCTTTGAGGAGCTAACCTGGCCCCGGGGCCTGACATGTACGGCCCCCCCCCACCTTTTTGGGGTCCAGGGAAAGAATGAGGGCAGGACATCCTGACTTGGGGGTCGAGAGTGGCTGGCCACCCCAGCTACCAGCGTCCTTGGACGAGTTCATTGTCTTTTGCCCTGATCTGGGCAAACGCTTCTCGGGGTATTTGCTCTGGGAGGGTCTTCTCTCTCAGCTGGTCGTACGGGAGGACCCAGCAAGGTTGCACTTCATCAGAACCTCTTGCTGGAACAAGAGAGAACCCTAAAAGGCATCGGCTCGAAGGAGGAAGAAAAAACAACAATTGTCTCCACGTGAAGACAATGGACCTTTTATACGAAATATTTATTTTGGGGGCCGACCCGTGTCCCGTCGGCTGGGACGGCGGAGCTGGAGTGTCTGGGTATCGCAGGCCCTAACTCAGTCAGAGACAGAGATTTATAGAAAAGGAAGAAAGCAGGTCCCCTGACTTGGTCCTTGGAACGCTTCAGTGGGAATGTCTGGCTTTCTTTGTTGAGTGGAGTTTAAACTTTCTCAAGTTTATTTTGTTTTCTTCTGTGGTTTCTTTTTTTCTGAAGGGTTGCAAGGGCACGTTCACAAGCACCAGGAAGGTAGCCGGGTTTCGGATCGTGGGCCGGATGGGGGGGCCTCCACCACCACCTCCGCGCCCCCGCGCCGCCAGGCCTGGTTGGCTTTTGTCAGCTGGGGGTTTGCAGAATGAAAGTGAGAAAAACGGGCTGGAAGAGGAAGGGTTCGTTCTCAAGGGGTTAGGGGGAGGCCGTCGAGAGCGATTTTGGACATTTGTGATTCTCTGGTATCCCAGATCCCTTCTCTGGTGAACTTGCGAGCAGCCTGCGGGTCACCGGAGAGCCTGGCCCGCGTGGGTGGAGTCAGCACGGGCCCTCAGACACCCTGCCTGCCACAGAGGCTGTGTTTGTAACCCCCGACAGGCCTGGCCCAGAGTTAGCACTGGGTGGAAGTTTTTTAATAGAATGAACAGAATTTCCCTCCTAGGCCTACCGACGAGCCACCTCCTCTTCCTTGCTCGGCTGCTGGGGATGGTGCTGGAGCAGCTCAGTCCTCTTCCCGCTAAACCCACAGCGTCGACGCAGCCAGGAAGGCACCCCGGGAGAGGAGGCTGGGCCCCGGCTCATGTTAGGGACTTCGGCAGGGTCTGACCGAATGGGGCTTGTAGTGAGAGCATGGGGTGGGAGGTGGTCAGCTCTTCCCAGACTCGTGGGAGGGGGACATTGGGAAGGCCGGGCATGAAGCCGGGTTCGGGACCCATGCTGGGGCGGATGCCCCTGAGGCAGTGGTGGAAGACAGAAAAGGGAGCTGCCCCTGTGGGTGTGAATGAGAGTCCACTCCCTGCCAAGCTTCCCTTTTACCCAAAAGACTTTGTTGGCAAAATGATAATATTTAGGTTCAAAAATGAGGTTTGTTTTTTGTTGTAATTGCTGTTGCTTTTTTTTTTTTTAAATCCTGGAATCTCTAAGTTGTGAGCTGCTTCACCTTCTTCAGATTGACTCAGGTTCCTGCCCCCCCCGGGCCCCAGTACTATGAAGAAAGCTCTCTTTTGGGAATGGCCAAAACGGCTTCTGAGGCCAGGGGTAGAACTGGTGAAACCGAGATGGAAAAGACTGGAATCTCATGACACGGGCTAGAAAAACCCTAAAACGCAAGCTTTTATCCACTTGTTTCGGCGGGTGGGGGGAGTTCAAACGTAAAATGCTATGCATACCATACGGTCGTCTCGTGAAATTTTGGACGGGAGACTTGCCTTTCAGCGAAGCGCAGGGGCCCGCGTGGACGGACGGTGGCCCGCTGTTTATCAGGGGCCGAGAGGTTTTCTGGGCAAGGATGGGACTCGCAGAAGCAATGGTTAATGTCGTCAAATGAGCCTGGCGGTCGGGGTCAGAAAATGCGTACACGGGAGGCACGCAGTAAAAAGGGCCTTTTTTTTTTTTAAGGAGTAATAGCTTTTCCCTTGCGATTAAAAAAGGAACGTTGTTTCTGATGCCTTCGGCTTTTCAGGGCCGGGTTTCTCTGCGAACCACCCTTCTTTAATTCTGGGATTTCAGATGGCAGGAAGAGCATGTAGCCGAAATATTTACCTGCTGATTTGGGGCTCTTAAATCTAGATTCGCCTTTCATGTGTTAAAGAACGATATTTACATTCAAATCGGCCTTTTATAATGACATTTTAAATTATAATAAAATGATGGTGCCTGGGCTGCAGCATTCTTGTGCCTTAACCGGAAGAGGCCGCGGTGAATTGCGTGTGCGTTGCACATCACGTCACGCAGACCTGCCTGGGCTCCTTGCTGGCTCCACACGTGCGGGTTCTCCAGACATGTGTGTCCTGGGCACGTCAGGGTCCCTGCATGTCACCTGTGGAGCCCTCCCCGTTCTGCCGGGAAGAGAAGGGCTCGTCAGTGGGGATCCTGGCCCCAGCCCCTTGGCGATGCTGCCAAAGCTCTCTGAGAAGGACTTGATTCGGGTCTGGCTGCTGTGCCGTGTCCTGAGTCTCACGCTGGCCTGCAGACCTCGAAGCGGAGGCCATTACCTCGTGGGCAGCCAGATGGGCACAGCAGCGGCCACTTCTGGCTGTGATGATGTGTATGTATCAGGGTGGGGGGACCCACCTCCTCCTGCAGCTGGAACCCAGCCTCTCCCTCCTCTTCCATCAGGGCTGGCCTCAAAATGGCCACCCGGTTTTCTGTGGCTTCCCCTGTGAAGCACGGAGGACCCTCTGCTCCCGGGTCCAGGCTGTCGGCAGCTGGGCCAAGCCGTTGCTGGTCGGGCCCGTGGCATCGGAATCCTACCTGCTTTGTCTCTGGCATCAGCTGGTGAGCTGGTCACGTGGCCGTGTGTGCAGGACCAGAGTGGGGACCCGAGGGCTCCCCCTGGGCACGTCCTCCTTACTCATTCCCCCCACTTTCTCTTCGGGCATGCTGGGCTCTGAGTGAGCGTGAAGCAGTATTAAAACATCCTCCTGGCAGCCAGGCAGCTCCCGTCCCCGGATGTCGAGGTGTCCAGGCCGCCCCCACCTCCACCCAGTCCTCGCCCACAGGAAGGCCCATGAGCCAGGGAGGCAGGCCCAGCCACGGTCACTCCACGCCGTCCCCTCTGCCTGAGTGCAGAGCTGGCCCTGCCGGCCCTTCCCACACGGGTGGCTTGCGGCCCACCCTGAACGGGGCCAGCCCGGCGGCCATGTCCTCAGCGCCCGGCCACATAAAGGGCTGAAGGAGAGACTCGGGCAAACAGCCTGGCCACGTGGATGCGGCCCAGACACCTGCAGCAAAGTCCGAGAACTCTCCAAATAAGTGCCCCCCATGTTAAAACTCAGGGTCACTGACTAGGGTCCGAGGGCTGGAGCACGACATGGTCACCTTCCCCCCTGTGGTGCTGGGGGTTGACTTTGGTGAAACTGAGGATTCGTGATGGTCTGAGAGGCCGTGGTGACGTGCCTGGACCCCGGATGGCCGCCTGGCCGCCTTGTGGCCCCTCTCGGCCTGAGCGCCAGGCGGGTGGCAGGCTCAGCACTCCGTGTGCACTTTTCACCGTCATCACAGCAGCTCTGGGAGTCAGCCATTCTCCCTGGCCTTCACCCAGATGGGGAAACTGAGGCTGGGAGAGGCGGGGTGGCTTGCGCAGGGTCAGGTGGCCGGTCAGACACGAGGCCGGTCCAGACCCACGGCCCCGGGCTCTGGGTGGCCACGGCACAGCCTCCGGGGCGTTGGTCAGGGTGGGCTCCCTCGGAGGTCTCGCGGCTGCTGGGGTGGGGCTCTCCCCTCGCCCCTGGGGAGCCGGCCGGGAGCGCAGCCGGGTGCTGGCCTCCGCCTGCTCCTCTGCAGGGCCCATGTGGGAACAATGTGGCCTCTATCCCCAGCAGCCTGTCGGCCTGGACTCCCTGAGCAGCCCGGCTGGGCCGGCCGCCCCAACATGGCGCCGGGGCCCTGCTGCCTGGCCACGGGGAGGGCTGGCGCCTGGCCGGGCCTGGGCCGGGCCGGACTCCCGGCGTCCTCCTCGGCCGGCCGCTGAGTGGCCGGAGGCTCCTGCCTCCTCCTGCCGCTCCCCCTCGGCTAGCCCGCCCCCCGCGTGGTGGTGGGTTTGGGGGTCTGGCTACCCGCCTCTGCCACGTCTGCCATCCTGCCGGCACCCATGAGCATCTTTCAAAAATTCCCGGTGGGCGGGGCCGAGCCGCAGCGGCCGCCTCTGGCCCCCCCTCCCCGGGCAGCCAGTGCCAGATGAGAGCCGGAGACAAAAGTAGCATTTTCCTCGTCCTCCTGGGCTGGCAGCCGGGCCTCCCCCAGCGCCACTTGGCTCCTGGCAGCCCTGCCTCCGGGTGCCGGGGTGGCCGAGGCCCAGGCCATGCCAGCCAGGACCGAGGGACTGATGGACCACGGTGGCCAGAGACCAGCACGCCCGAGGGCCTGTCGGACGGGGGCTGGCACCTGGGGACGGCCTGCTGGCCAGCAGGACCTCCCTCTGCCGCCTGCCGCTGCGACCGGCTGGGCCAGGGGACACCAGTTCACCTCGTCGCTTTTGAGACAGCGCCTCGCCCTCCTGCGCCTTCGGTAAGTCACCTTTTCCCTTCTCTGTTGCTGGAGACGAGCCGAGGGCTCTGCCATCTTGTGCTGCTGCCTGTTACGTCTCCTTCCCCTAATTGGTTATCCGAAATTCAAAATTCTATTTCAGACGCCCCCCCGCACCCCCGCAATATCATCAGTGAAAGTCAGCCCTTCTGAAAACTGCAGGGAAAATGCAGAAGCCGAGCCTATTTATTTTTAAGATCCAAAGCTACAGGCTTTAGACATTACAATAAAAATGAATGTTTGTTATTTCACAGTAGCTACGTGTTCAATTATTTGAACGGACGTTTCAGGAGGTATTAATAGGCATGGCCTATGCTTTCATGTCCGTCGTGTCCGTTTGTCGTGGGGGCCTCATTATTATTATTATTACTACTATTATTTTAATTTTTGGCAGCGCAGGAGTGGCAAAGGGAAAAACACCAGAAGCGTCCACGCTCTTCCCGGCAAACTCCTCGGCAGGCAGGCCAGCCTGGCACACGGAGGGTGGACTCTGTCGAGAAACACAGGCCCTTTTATTTTGTCCAGCATCTTTAATGCTGCTACGTCCACAGTTTAGGGATTCAGTTCTTTTTCCCTTTCGTTTTATTTTAGTTTTTGGAGGAAAAAAAAAAGCAAAAAAAAAAAGCTGTTTTTGACTCTCAGCTCAGTATGGGAACAAAATCTGTTCGGTTGTTTCGGGCTTTGTTTTTTAAGCCCTTATTTAAGTGCTGACCGTACCGTGCCGTGCCGGCTCATAACCGCCCTGCCCACAGATGGCGCGCGGGGCGCAAGTGGGCACGGCCACCGGACAGACCCTGGGGGGCCCCGAGGGGGCCTGGCGCCTGCCTGAGCCCCGATCTCATCCTGGTTCCCATCTGCAGAGCTGTGGGCCGAGACAGCTGACCGTCCAGGGCCAGAACCATGGCCGTTGCGGGTAGCAGTCCCTCGGAGACATTTGTCTCCAGGCCAGGCCGCCCACCAGCGTCTGGGCAGCTGGCCTCCCAGGCTGCCCGTTTCTCTGTTGATCTCTGACCCTTCAGAACTGCTGAGCCCTGTCACTTAAAAGGTGGGCTTCACGGAGTTCAGCTCCCAGCTCACATCCACCCTCTGGCAGGCTGACAAAAGAGTGGCCCACAGATGTGGCCTGGCTTCCCCACATTTCAGGGTAGCTGGGGTCTTGATTTATGGAAAACGGAAAATCAGGCTCAGAAAGTTCTATATTGCAACTAAGAGGAAAATTCCCGTATAAATTCACCTTTGTTTTCCCAATTCAGAGGCGTGTGGGCCCTGTTTGTGCGGGCCTGGGCAGCCGGCCGGGACAGACACCACCAAATATTAAAAACCGAGCTCAGCCCACACGAGGAAGGTCGGTGGCCGCTTTTGCTCTGAGATTAGGCAGCAGTGGAGGACTTGGGGCTGCAGAGACGGGCGTATACAGCGGAGATAATTAAAACATCTCTGTGATCGTGACAGCCACGTTCTGCTGCTGCGAGCCACAGGGTCTTTCCACCCAAATATTTAACAAGCACCAAATAAAACACTGGTGACAAAATAAAAAGAATAGAAAAACAAAAAACCAGAGTGTAATAAATTTTAACAGCAAAAGAGCCAAGAGTATAGACAGATAGGCATGGGGGGCTGACTAATCAATTTTTAAAGAATTTATGTTTTTAATAGCTGTTCACGCCTCATCTTATTTTATATTTTTGGCATAATTAATGTAGGTGAAATAGGCTTTTAATCCTAAATCCTGGAGTGATAGTCACATTTCCTGAGCATTAATTTACTTTTTTGGACAAGGTAGGAGCGAGTAGCATGAAATCAATTAATTTCCATAAATGAGCATTTTCATTCTAAATTAGTATTTTCCACTGAGATTATGTTCATCTAATTATTTTAATGTATACGGAGAACACATTTTCCACTGTATACCCTATGTAGATGGATGGTTATGTGTGATCAATTAGCATCTGAATTTTTTAACTTGGGTAAGAAATAACACTGTACCTCTTCCCCAAATCGGTAAAATTCCATAGAATCTTTTTTTTTAAATCAGGCTAATATCAGCATTCCATGGCACCAGTACTTCTCAGCAGGATTTTTTTTTTTTTTAAGAAAGTACCACGCATTGCAGTTTTCACATCATCGCCTCTATATAAATTCCACTATAGGCTGAAATTATACATTCTCGCAGCACAGATGGGCTGGTCTGTCATTACGGCTGCTGTGTCCTTGTTGGAACACACAGCATATTTCAATTGTGGAGTCGACAATTTCGAAGAACTGAGGTCAAAATAAACAAGTTGCATTTGTGTGTAAAAACGGTCTTATTAAATGATCTTCTCATTCCCGAAAGGTCTGGTAGAGGCCCAGCCATCGCCGTCATTACATTTTAATTTAAATTTTGGTCTCTCTCATCGTTTTTTTAAGACTCCAAATGCCCTCGGTCAAAGGACCGTAAGTGTTTTAATTCATTGCCAATTTTTATCTTGTTTTCCGGCACCAACAACATAACAGATTTAAATCCAAAATTCTGGGGTTTGGGACATTCGATTTTAATATCTTCATAATCTCTGTAGGACCCACGTTAAACCCCTACGTGTTTTGTATGTATAGACTTACATAAAATTATTTTGAGACATTTATGAAAAATCAACCGATAACTATTTTACATGGCCTAAAGATACATTTAAATCCAAACTAAAAAAATTCAACAGGTAAGCTACAAAGAGCAGCCATAAACTTAAAAAAAATTATCTTGCCAAGATAAAGCGCACGATTTATTGGTCCCTGTCACAAGGGAGGGCAGAGCACTTTTCCAGCGGCAGTGAGTCGCAGACGATGGTCACTTTGTTTTGTGAATTCGCTCACATCGTGATGTAATCAGTTCTGAGGATTCTCTTCTCCCCCCTCCTTAGCTTCAAGTGTTCGCTTCTGCATTTCTGAATTCTGGATTCCGGCTCTGCCTTCCTGGCTGTGGGGGCAGCCGCCGCCCGTGTTTGTGGAGCTGAGTGACAGACAGGAGGGCGCGTCCTCCTCTGTGCCCAGCAGCTCTTGCCGCCCCTCCTCCCCCGCAGCGGCCACCACGGGTCTTTGGCTGGGGCTTTGAGGATGGTGCCTGTTGGTGGAGATGCTGGGGAATCAGGGAAAGTGAGAAGTTGATGAAATGTGCCGCGTTTGGGAGCTGATTCCCCAGCGGCTCTGCTCTCGGGTTTTGTAACTGTTTCAGCCTCTCCGATTTTGGTCCTTTAGCCTGTTGACTCCGGTCTTGGCATCTGGACTGAATTTACCGTCGGTGCCGTGAATATGGCCTTGGTCTGGGGGGCTGTCAAAGGTTAGGCCAGATGAAGCAGCCCAGCCCCTTCGAGTCAGTCTCAGAGCGACGGCGGTCACGGCAGTGATGGTGGTGAGGAAGTGCGGGGTGGTCGTGACCGCGACAGGCTCCTTTCCCGTTTGGAGGAGCGGAGAGGACACGGAGGCCGGCTTCAGATGGAGTCGTGCCTGTTTGCTGACCGTGTCGCTCACCTCTCTGAGCCTGTTTCGTCCTCTGGACAGTGGGGACAGTAAGTGGCCCTGCCTCGTGGCAACACAGGCCATGGAGCGCACCCCACGGATGCCTGGAAGGCGGGCCGCGCTCCGCCAGGTGAGGCGCTGAGCCCCGAGGCCGAGCGCGTTCTCGCCAGCTCCTGAGGGTTGGGATGGGACTCGAACCCGGGCCTGCCGTCTTCCAAAACCCACGTTCGTTCTGCGTGCACTGAGTAAGGACAGGCGTGACCTCGTGGCGGCCGGGCAGCAGCCGCGCCCGTGCCCCGTGGCGTGTGCGTGTAACTGGTGCACGCAGACGCACAGGTGTTGGGTGTCTCCCTGCTGTGGCGGTGGTTTCCAGAGGTGGCTCGGTGTTTGGAGGCCACAGATTGACTGGGGGTGTCCCCCTGCATCGTTCCCCGTGGGCCCCGCAGCCCGTGGCCACACCCGGGCCGGGTGCTCCGCTGCCCCCTGAGATGGGTCGTTCTCCCCAGCCAAGGGCCACCAACGCAGACAGTGGGTAGACAGGCCGCCCAGGTGCCAGGCTGCTGTAGGGGAAGGAAGGCCCCTTGCCCGGCGGCTGCACTCTGAGCCTGGCCGGGCAGGGCGCTGCCTCCTCAGGGGACGGGCGGTTGCGGGCGCCGGCCATTTGCAGACTGGGAGGAGTGGAGTGTGCCTGCAGGCCCGGGACAGGAAATGGCGGCGCAGGCAGGGAGCGGCCGGAAGGCCGTGGGGTGGGCCGGCCAGCGTGCCGGGCCCTCCCCGAGCAGCGGCCCGCGGGGCTGGCCTTCCTGCGGGTCTGCGTGTGCGCGTGTGCGTGCGTGTGCGCGCGTGTGCACACACGCTCACCTGCGTGCCGGGGCTCGGGCCGCCGGGGAGGGTTGGCAGGCCCCGTTTCCCGTCTGGAGCACGGCGGGGGCGGGGGGCTGAGCAGCCGGCGCGAATGCCCCGCGCGCCTCTGGACAAAGGGCCGGATGACAGTGACCCTCGCCACAAGGCCTCGGTTCTCGAACTGAAACGGGGACGACAGCAAGCGGCCAGACGCGGGAAGCGACAGCCTGTCTGGAAGGCCGGTGGGTGGTTGGCTTTTTCCCCACTGTGTCCTCCTAGGAAGAGACCAGAGGCCTGGGCTCTCAGGGGCGCTACCCGCCCTTCCCAGCCTCAGTTCCCCATGTGGAAAGGGAGGGGTCAGTCTTCCCACAGGTTTCCTGTGGAGTTAAATGGCTGACGTCCCTTGATGGGACAGTTTGGGGTGGGCCCTGGGACTCCGGCCTCTGGGTACGGGGTCTGGATGGGAGGTGGAGGCTCGCGGGGTGGGGGCTGGCTGCTGCAGCCTGTGGGACCTCTGGCCCAGTTTCCCGGGAGCCCAGCCCGGCCGCAGGATTCCTGCCGCGGGTGTGCCCGCACTTCCGGCCGGGCGTGGGCGGAGGGCTCCTGGAGTTCCCGCCCTTCCCACCCTCCGGAGCCTCCTGCCTGCGCGGCCCTCTTCCAACTCGATGGGACGAGGAGTCCCACCTGAGCCCGGTGCGCGAGGTCCAGGTGGCGGCCCCTGCCCGCGGCCGGGCGCGGGAGACACGGCGGCGGAGGCCTGAGCGCTGTGCGGAGCTGCCCTCCAGCTCGGGCCTCTGCGGTCCTGCGCAGATAGTAAGTCGTCCAGCGCCGACGCCCCCGGAGGCTTCCAGCACCTGACGGGTGGGCCACGAGGGTCTCGGGCCTCAGCCCTGGGTGCTCCAGCACCAGAGTGAGCTCTGAGCCCGAGATGGAGTCGTGCTCACGTGGCTGACCCACGGGGCTCTCCGGCCTGCGGGGCCAGCGCGGGCTTGCTAGTCCCGGAAGCAGCCTCCCTCTGGGCCAGGCAGCATGGCAGGCCACCACGGCCCACACCACGGGGAACGGTGCGACTGCCACAGTCAGGGTCCAGCTGCCAGGGGAGGGGCGAGTGAGCCTGGCTGGGGCAGGACCGGTCATGGGGCACCCAGAGGAAATCCCCCTTCCTTGGCCCAGTGGAGAGAGTTGGGGCCACACTTGGCTTCCCCAAGGGAGGGCCAGCACATGTCATACGTTGCCAACAGGACTCTGTTCCTTCGAGTTGGGGGAGCTGGCCTCTGTAGACCTACTAAGAGCTGGGACCAGGTACTTGAATCCAACTTCTTTGAGCATCCGGTCAGGGCCGGTGTGCGCCGGCGCTGTCCTGTGCTGGGCGAGGGTGTGAGCAGGATGGCCACAGCCCCGGCCCTAGTGTGGGGGGTGTTGACAGTTTCCTCTCTGAGGAAACTGAGACTCAGAGAGGCTGAGGAGTATCCCAAGCCACACAGCTCGTGGGTGACAAGCCTGCACCCAAACCCAGGTCTCTGGCCGCACGAACTACCCTCCTGCCTTGGGTTCGCCCCAGACACCCAGCACGAGCAGGGGCCTGTCCTTTGGCCCCACGGGAGAGCCAGGATTTCCTGCCACCCCTGGCCTCCCGGGGGCCGTGTAGTGCAGGTTCTGGCTGGGTTCTGGCAGGTTCTGTCTCTGGCTGGGTTGCTGTGGCCTCCGGACCCGGAGTCTGCTGGCTGGTCTGACGAAGCCCGCAGTGCTCGGCTGGGGTGAGATCTCCAGGCCTCCGCGGCTCCAGACCGTGGACTGGCCAGTGTGGCAGCAGGCGGCGAGAGGGAGGAAGCCAAGGGCTGTCCTTGCTCTCCGTTCCTGTGGCCCAGAGCAGGCGGAGCGCGTGAGGTCGTAGGCCCGAGGGGTCTCAGTGTATCGGTCCCACTCTGGGAATAAGAACCTTCGGGAGACGCCGTAAAAGCCCGAATCGGGCAGGACCATTCCACAGCCTTCGGCATTCTCCAGCGGGCCGTTCTGCACCGGGTCCAATCCAGGCCCTGGCTGTGCGGGAGCCTGCGGTGTAGGCGATGAGCCCGGGGTCTGTGGGTTCTTCACGTCGGGGCTTGATGCGGCCCCCTGCAGCGTCTGGCGGATGCTGACCCACCCCTCTCCCATGGAGACGCTCGATCTCAGGGGTCCTTGGATGGGCTGTGGGCGCGAGGCCGGCGGCGCCTGCGGAGGGCTGCTCGAGGCCGGGGCCTCGGCGTCAGGGGGCTCCCTCAGATCAGGGCACGGTGGAGGTGCCGCGTCCGGCCGGAATGAGCTCACGGGAAGCCAGCTCTCTGCGGGCAGTAGTCAGGGGCCACGTCGGCTACTCTCGGGTCCTCACTGGGGCGCTCGTGTCCCTGACCCCGTGGGTCGCCTTGCGTCACAGAGCTGCTCAGTACTCTGTGCTCTCCAGGGCAGCTTTCGGAGAGATTGGGAGCCCTCTCGGGCAGGCCATGGCTGGGATTGGGAGGAGACTGGCAGCTCTGTCAGGTGACTAGACCTCGCAGACCTCGCTGAGGCCGGGTCGTCTGCTGGACGCCATGCTGTTGAGTCTGTCCTGTGCTCACAGGCAGGGAGCCTCACCAGCCAACATGGGTGCTGTCAAGGAGGCCCAGACCCGGCTGAGATGATGCTGGCCAGGGGCAGGCCCAGCGGCTGGGGAGCAGAAAGGTAGCCTGCAGCGCCCAGTGCGGGTCCTGGGCCCCGGGGATTCCGGAAGCTTCCTGGGGCTGGTGGGCCTGTGGCTGCAGGCTCAGTCCCGCATGCAGCCCCAGGCCTGCCACGTCCCAGGCAGGGCCCCGCTGCCAGGCGCAGCCCGCCCCTCCCACCACCCCACGCCAGCCCTGCACAGGCCACATCTGCTGCTGCCGCCATGCCAGAGCTCCGCCTCCCAGCTCCGTCCCCATGGAAACCATGGGGGGCCTCCCGCTGCATTTGGCCTCTGACTGGTTTCCATTAGAGCCAGCCTGCTTTCCTTGAGCTCTGCCCCTGGAGTTCGAGGCTCTCCCCAGGGGTTTCTTCCCGCCTTTACTGAGCACCGGCCGACCGTGCCAGGGGACCCAGTGGTCTGGGCCCGCCCACCCTGGCTGGCATCCCTCAGTAGACTGAGTGCCTGAGGGGCTGCACTCCCCACGCCCAGGTCCCCCAGGGCCGTGACCGCTCTGGGCCTCGGCAGGCTGCAGGCTGAGACCCTGCCCTTTCTCGCCCAAGACCAGCAGCTGCTGAGGACAGGCTGCTAGATCCGAGTCAGGGGCCCCGGGCTGCCAGGCTGGCTGGACCACAGAGTCCTGGGGGGCACTGAGTAAGCCCCTTCCTTCCTTGCTCTCTCTGGGCCTCAGTCGATTCATCTGTAAAATGAGAGGGTCGAGCGGCTTCTCCAATTCCTTACGATGGCAAAGAACAAAGACGAAGAGGATGAAGTTGTAGCAACGCCAGCTCTTCTGGATTGTCAGTTCTGGGGTTTTTGTTTTCAAAGAGGGTTTTTTTTTTTTTTTTTTTGGTAAGGGAAGGAGTCATGGAATTTGACCGGAGATGGTTGTTTGCAAGGCCGAGAGCCAGTTGGAGTTCGCAGACCCACATGGCATGGGAAGGGCCGGCTCGGCTCGGCTTGGCTGTGGGCAGCCAGCGGCCTGGGCAGCTGTGCCCGCCAGGCTCCACTTGGCATCCGTTGGGTGCCCAGCGACCTGGCTGTGAATGCAGCGAGCGGAGGCGTGAAACGTGCCCCAGACGGAATCCAGAGAGCTCTGGAAAAGTACCCACGAGGTTTCCGGAGGTCAGAACTATGGGCAGAACACGAGATCCAGCTTAAAAAAACTCCAGCCGCTCCTCCTCCGGGGAGCCTGGGGGCCAGCGGATGCCTTGGGAGGGCACTGCTGCCCGCCGACTTCGAAGAGCTCGTCCCGGGCGGGTCCGTGGCAGCCCCCAGACCCACCTGACGCCCGGCAGGAGTTGAGGAGCAAGCTTCCCGGGAGTGATGGGTGATGACGGGCCGTGGGGACTTTGCCCGACCTGCCTAATGGACGGTTCGGCTTTTCCCACGGACACTCAGCTCCCACTGGCTTAATGTGAAATGTCACAGATACCACAAGGCTGTCTTTCCCAGCCCTTGCTGCTGTACTGGGGACACTTTTCAGCTGACAGACAAGGAGCAGCACGTTGGAGGTGACAGACCTTCACGGCAGCCGGGAATGACTCACATGGTGGTTTGGGCAGGTAGCTCTCCTTCCGGGCCCTCAGCATTCTCATCTGTAAAATGGGGATCGTAATTCCGGGGTGAGCGTGAGAACTAGATGGGAGGTGGTCAGGGTTGGATAAAGGGTGGGTGTCGGCATCAGAGCTGTACCCTCTCCAGGACCCTCATCACAAATGGAGCAGGTTCTAGGTTGCCACAGAACCACAGTGGAGCTGGCACGCGCCTGGCCTGGCCTCAGGAAAAGCGAGGACAAGCTGACGTTTCTCAGGGCCCCCTGGAGCTGCCGCTGCATGGCCCTGGGTAGCAATCATAGTGGTGTCCCCCCTTCCTCGTCCAGGCCGAGGGAATGAGTCCATCCCCCACTCAACTTTGGGCCGGCCCCTCTGCTCCAGGCCTCCTGGGTTTGCCGACAGTTCCCAGGGGCCAGAGAAGCAACTGAAGGACCCTGGGGACATGGTCACCGCAGCTCAAAAGGATGGGTGAGATGGCATCTTCAGTTTCCTGTCCTGGGCGGGAATCAAACTTGGGTTTGGACGACCACGTCCTGGTACCCCCATCTCCCCGCGCCCCGGCCTGCCCCCCAGTGCAGCTGGTGGAGGGGGCTCGCTCGGAGAAGCGGGCAGCAGCGCCGGCCACGGCTGATTTAGACACGCGGGGAGACTGGGGTAATGTAGGAAATGAAGGAAATTTCCCCAGGGAAAGGGGGAAGAAAGGAAAGAGGAGCTTAAGTGCCCAGATAATTATACAGCCTGGCGTGGCGATTTAGGGCGGGCGGGCGGGCGGGCTCCTCGCGCCCTCTGCACCGCGCCTCCCATCCTGGTTGCCGGAGACCCACGGGTGCGGGACGCAGCGAGGCGGGCCACACCTGGGCCATCCCCACGTCCAGCCACCTTTTAGCATGTCCCCAACATCTCTGCCCCGCTCCTGATCGGTCCCCAGGAGGTATCCCTGTCACACCCATCTGGGGACGTGGAATCACAGTGCAGGCCGTCCCCCACCCTGCGGGACTCCTGTCCAGCTCCCGGCTGAAGTCCAGTATCCCCTTTGTGGGACACTCAAGGCCCCGGACACCTTGTCCTGCCCCCTCCACAGCACCATCCTCCACTTCTTCAGACTACGGGGCAGGATCACCTCCTCCTAGAAGCCCTCCCTGCTCTTGGCCCGCCCACCGCCCTGTGTGCCGTGGCCCTAAGCCTGAGTTCACGCAGGCATCTGCCCTCGGGCAGGACGGACTGAGGTCACCAGCCTGGCACAGGGCAAGGCTCTTGGGAAATGTTTCATGAATGAACGAAACAGAACCCAGCGGCTGAAACGGGACGGGGGAAGCCAAGAAGGGCCTTTCTGCACTCGGGGCTGCCGCAGAAGCCACCGGAGTCGCCCCATCGCTGTGAGTCGGGACGTGGCAGGAAACGAGCCGACGGTTTGCTTTCCTACCTCCACCAAGGACGGTCCCTGCTGGGGCTCCACACCTCGTCACAGATGGTATGGTGGACGGGCCTTGACTGCCTGCAGCCGCAGAGCAGAGATGTCCGTTGGCTGCAGGGGGCACGCCGGGCCCGGGCAAGCCCCGCTGCTTCTGTGGGGTCTCAGGAAGACCAGGAGACTGTCGAAGGCTGTGGGGCCTTTTCCTCTTGGGTCATTGGTGGGTAGTGGCCCATTTTGTCGATTTAGGTCAGATATTTCCAATTCACCAATTTCCTGTGCAGTCCTCCATCCACGCTGCTGTCCACGGGATGCCACATAGACCCTGGGGCCCTCTGGCCTCCAGCCTACTCGGCCCTTCTGGGGGACCCGCTGCGCCCCTTGTCTGCCCATCGTCCACATTCGCCGGCCTGTGATGAACAAAGGTGCCCAGTATCCCTCTGAGAGCCTGAGGCAGGTCTGGGGCAGTTTCCGTTAGGCCTTTTAAACAGTGTCCCTTGGAGACATGGCCCCTGACCAGCGGCACGGGCCTGGCTGTCACTGACCTGCTCTGGGATCTGAAGCTGGCCCTTCTCCCACTCTGAGCCTCAGTTTCCCCACCTGTCCCATAATCCCTGACCTGCGCCGCCATCCGGTGGATCTGGAAGGTTCTGAGGGGCAGACTTGGAGTGGCTGCCTCAGGATGTGAGTGCACTCCTGGGCTGGGAGCAGCCCCCCACCCTACACAGGGGCTCTCCCAGAGAAAGGTTTATGCACAAAGATGGAGGTCGTCACCCCGATGCCTCTTACAAGTGTGAGGAGCTGGGAGCAGCCACCCTCCTGGGCTTAAGTAGTCACGACAGTTTCCTGACGGGGTGACACACCAGAGTGGGTGACTGCAGGACGCTTCCAGGACAGGCCTTGGGTCTGGGAGGGCAGTCGGCTGCCTGCTGGCTCAGCGCAGGAGGATTAGAAGGCGGTGCCTCTTTCTCCTTCCCTCCATTTTCTGAAATCTTGTTAAATGGGTCTGTTTCTTTTGCAATGGGGGAAAAATCATTTAAATTACAAAAGCAGCCACAAGGCCAGAGTGAAACTGACCTACTCAAATCATCACTGCAAGTTTTCCCCAAAGACAGCAGACGTTTCCAGAAGGTGCAGGAGGTCATGGGGCGTGGAGGGGGCAGCATGATCAACGAGGCATGTTTTGGCCATTTAAAAAGGAGCCCAGGTGACCGGGGCGGGGCATGCTCTGGCCTCGCGTCACAAGGATCGGCTCGGTGTGAGGGCAGCGGTGGGGCCGAGCCCATCCTTGAGTTCCAGTCTCACCGATGTTCTGAGTCTGACGTCTGGAAGGGACGTTTGTAAAGAAAATAGGACTGTGTTTTGTTACACTGGAGCCGGGAGCGTGCCGTGCCGCCGAGACAGATACTGACACTGTTCGTGACGAACCCGCCACAGCAGAGCTCGGTGGGTGTGCAAGCAGACGTGCGTCTGGCAGTGGCTGGCTTTTCTGGAACTGACTCGGTAATTAGCGTCGTGCTGGCAGCTGCCTCGTGTGACAACCTACTGTGTGTGCCGGCCAAGCCGTCGGGGATTTCACGTTGGTTCGTCTCCTCTGATGTCAGTTTTGTACAGTGGGTGTCCACAGTTTCTTTCTAAGACTCAAAACTGGAGCTCAGAGAGGGCAGGTACCTGACGGGCCACACAGCCCGGAAGATGCTGTCTGACCTGTTTGGCTCTGAAGCACGGGCTCCTCCCTGGGACTGGCAGCTCTGCCACTAGGTGCCATGTCCTTGGGCACTTAGGCTCACTCGCGCCCTGGCCACACTGGCTGCCGTGATAGCCATCAGCTCCCCAAATCCCGACAGGAGGCATTTTGGGCCAAGGGAAGCAGCAGAGAAGAGGACACACCCCAGGTTTGTGTGTCTGGCAAACTCAGGCTGGAGGATGTGGCCGCCGGCCGACTCCTGACTTCTCTGGACGTGCCCCGGGTCCCCGTGAGGCCCTGGGCGTTCGGCATGGCGTGACCCAGGGCCGGGCCTGTCCCCACCATGGCATTTTCCCGTGTGAGTCAAGGGCGCGCTGTGTTCACCGTCGTCAGCAACTAGCTCGTGTGGGGAGGATGTTTCATGCTGAAGACAGGAGTGGACGAGGAGGGGCGGAGCCTCCTGGGGGTCCGTGTGCCTGCGGCTCTGGTCCACAGCGGGGGCTCAGCCTCCTGCCCTGCCGCCTGCCCCCGGCAGTGCCCACCGAGGCCCCAGGCCGGGGACAGGCTAGAGGCTGGGAGGGATTCCTCCAGGCGCCAGGCCCGAGTGCGTTCTCACAGGTCCTCCCAGGGCCCCGGGGTGTCAGCGATGGGTGCGCCCACCAACCCCGCCAGGCGCAGAGCCTGCATCGCCTGCAGTCGTGTGTGGAGCCCTGTGGGGCAGGCATCGCTCTCCCTGTTACAGGGAGGAAACTGAGGCCTGGCGAGGTGAGGGGGCCTGTCCAGGGTCAGCAGGCCGAGCCAAGCCGGGAACCCAGTGGCCCGGGCCACCCCGCAGCTGGCTGCTGGAACTTGGGGCT
Source organism: Pteropus medius (assembly GCF_902729225.1). Classification (NCBI taxonomy): domain Eukaryota; kingdom Metazoa; phylum Chordata; class Mammalia; order Chiroptera; family Pteropodidae; genus Pteropus; species Pteropus medius. The sequence goes on along the minus strand of NW_024342469.1, from coordinate 2,728,213 downwards.
GCTGTGCTCCTCGGGGACACCAGTGTGGCGTTCCCTGTGACCCTGATGCAGACAAGGGCCCTGGCCATCCTCTCCCCCACCACATGATTTGAGGAAGAGGACAGCTTCACGAGGCTCCGCTAGCCCCAAGGGGAAGTGATGCTTGCCCAAATTCTTAAAGGCCCCGAGGGCAAGTGACACATTTGTCCACCTCAGAGCACGGTGACTGGACACGGGCAGAGAGTAAGGACGGGCGGGCCGCGTGGGCCGATGTGGCCAGGCACCCCTATGTGCCAGACGGGACCTCCACGCCCCGGGACGGTCCCCTGGGCGCCTGTCCTCCTGAGTGTTCCAGCCATGGCCACGTGTGGCACCTGTGTGTGTCAGGGACTGAGCCAGGGCCCAGAGCACACCTGCCCTGCAGCTGGAGGGCCACTCAACTGTCAGGATGGAAACTCCACACACCGTGTGTGTCCAGAGTGGGCGCGGGTGGCCTGCGTGGCCTTGTCCTGTTCTGCCTCACCTGCTCCTGGACGCTGGAAGCCTGTACTCTGACGCCAGCGTCAGCCAGAGTCACGTGGAATTGGGCCTTTTGCAGAAAAGCAGGCCCTCGGGCGCTGGCCGGTGGGCGCTGTGGTGAGCCGCCCATGGGGGTGCCCTGTGAGCCTGAGCTAGGCCGTGCTTGCCGTCCAGAGGGAAGAGTGGGTGTGCGCCCCATCGGCTCTTGGTGCTGTTTCGGGGTCCTTTCCTGGGTAGGCCCCAGGGTTGCTGTCCCGTCAGCCCCACCTGGAGATATACCCCAGTCCAGGTGTTCCACATGACGGAGCAGCAAGTGGGGTTTCCCAACCAGGCCATGGGGCGGGGGCGTCTCCTGCGCCTCAGGCACTTAGGCCCAAGGGTGTTACCCAGCACCACTGCACTCCTGGGCCCCAAAGTGGGGCTATATTCAGCCGATCCTGCTGGGAAGAGGCGGGGAGGGCGTCTCGGGTATTAGGCGAGGGCTGTGGGGCTCAAGGCAGCCCCTTCTCGGGGTGCCCCCCTCCAATAGATAGGTCAGTGATGTGCTTGGGGCCAGAGGTCCCATCCTACAGCTGGGGAAACTGAGGCTTAGAGAGGTTCCAGGCAGCAAGTGAGGGGGTAGGATGACAACCCAGAGCTACCTGACTCGGGGTCCTGAGCCCACACCATGCGCACAGGGCGCCTAGGGCTCCCAGGTTCTCGTCTCTGCACGGGGCTTGCTGCAGGCTCAACCTGCACGTCAGGGCTGGGAGTCTGAGCACACCCTTGGGAAGCCACCACCAGGTTCCTTCCAGCCTCTTAGGGCCTCACGAGCCGCAGGAAAGCCAGTGCCGGGGACCAAGGACAGTGAGGAGGAAGCTGTGAGCTAACGTGGTGACCGGGTGGCTCCCAGCCCGGGCAGGCGGTTCTCACAGCTCTCGCCCTGTCCATCTAAAGAGCACGACCCCAGTTCTGGGTGAGAGGGACTGCGGATGGTCGTGCCCCGGAGAGGTTGGGGACAGCTGCGTTCTTGCCTCTGGGGGTCTGCGGGAGCCTCATGTGTGCCTGGTGTGCTCAGGAGCATAGGCGGGCACCGGGGACGTGGTGCCCAGCGCCCTCCCTCCTCCTGGTCACCCCCCTCACACTCGGCCTGGGCAGAGGTTTGAGAAGGGACTGGGCGCAGATTCCTCATCCGCCCGGGGTTCTGGCCAAAGCCGAGGAGGTCTCCCCGCTGTGGCCAGTGGGGTCTTGGGCTGGATTTGCCGCGTGTTGTCACAGTGAGCCACTCTGCTGCGGGGGACGCTGCATGCCCCGAGGCGTACGTGACCCCAGAGAGTGGCGGGAGCAGAGGGGCCCGGCCTGGACTTGCCCTGAGCTGGACGCTGGCTCCTGGGCCTTCACTCAGCTTGCAGGCCGTGGTGTCCTTGCTCGGTTGATCCTGGGTGTCCCCTCACTGGCTAATTCGGGAAGGTTCCAAAGTCCCGCTGTACCTTGTAAGTCCCAGGTCGTGGGCGTTGTTTCAAGAGCAAGTAGGGGGCACTTCCTGTCATCATGGGTGCCTCCTGCGTGCCCGGCACCCCACTAGGCCAGGGGACACACAGCTGCATGAGTGGCAGCCCCTGCTGCAGAGCTGCCAGCCTTGGGGGAGACAGGCAGTGCAACTATCTATGAGCTGATTCTGAGGGACCCGCAGCCTATGGGGGAGCCCTGGCCCAGGAGGCCTCCCTGAGGAGGTGACTACAGCGTGGGCAGGAAGTAGGCCTTTGATGGCGGGAGGACATCCCAGCCCCAGGGAGCAGTAGGTGCCAAGGCAGGGCCGAGCAAAGGGTGTGGGGCGCTGAGAAGGGGTGACTGCACTCTGCCAGGAGCAGGCACCCCAAGACCTGCCAGCCCCCTTCTGCAGACACTGCGAGGGAGCCAGCGGTCGGGGGTTGTTTCGGGGTGGTGCGGGACAGTCACACGAGGCTTTCCTTGTGGTCCTTCACCTCCAAGTGAAATTCCGAACCTCTGGGCACTCCGGTTCCTGCAGCCCCCTCCTCGTTCCTGGGGTCACGTCCCACCAGGCCCGCTGAGCGGACTCCTTGGTCACCTTGTGTCTTGCAGAACGTGTCTGATCCCAGAGCACCCCCGAGAGAGGGGGTCCCACAGTGGCCTTTGGAAGATGCTCTAGGAACGCACAGCCCAGGTAAGATGGCCTTTGCCCTGGGCCTGGACAGCGAGGTGACCTGGGAGCCAGGTGGCCCAGCCAGGAGGGGAATGTGGCCCCATCTATCAGGAGACCCCAGCACCACCCCGCCCTTTTGAGCCCCAGCCTGCAGCGGGGCCCAGAGTCCCCGAGGGTGGAAGAGACCCTGCTCCAGGACCAGGAGCGAGGGCGCAGAGCAAAGGCTTCCGTGGGCTGCCGTGTGCCATCGGCCCCCCAGCTGCGTCGCCCCCACCCTCCTGGCCCCTCACGCGCCATTTCATTGAACTCCTCCCGTCCTAAGAGCCCAGGCTGAGAGGGGCCCTGAGCGCCTGCTCCCCATCCGGCCCACTGAGCCCGACTTCGAACTCGCATCTGGCCCCCACGTCTTTGCAGCCACCTGATACCATCCGCTGTCCTTTGGAGGAGTGGCCCCAGAAAATAGGAGTGTTTCAACCCCAGTGTTTCGGGTACAAATTCACATAGATATGCAGGGGTTTTGGCCCTTTATGGTCCCCCAAAAGGCAAAAGGCTCTGGGTAGCCTCTGAGCCGTGCTGGTCTTCACAGGGTCTTAGGGCAGGGTACCTCTGTGGGACACGTGTGCCCCACACACACCGGGGGGCCTCGCAAGACTTAACCAGTGCCCCTCTCTCCTTCCAGGTGTCACCCCTTCTTCCTGGCCACCTTGTTCCCCAGTGACGCCTGAAGCTTAGATGACTGTGGCCTCCCTCAGGTCAGTGCAGTGTTTTGAATGTTGACGTTCGGGACTACTCACCTCCTCCAGCCACCCCGGCCAGGGCATGAAACGGGCACGACGCCGCTGGAACACACGCATTTCTCACTATCACCACACGCACACCCCCCCCAAGGCCTCTGGAGGAGCGAGGAACCTCTCGCACGTTTGCGTGGGCTCAGCTGGGTCCCCGCCGGCCCCCCTGTTTCTGCAGCCAATAGTCCAGGGTCTGCGAGCAGTCAGGGGCTCGGCCAGGTCTCCCCCAGGAAGCGGGATCAGGACAGTCTTTTGGGGTCCCATCTGCACATCAGTCGAGAAGCTCCCTTTGAGAGCAGCCGGCCGTCTCGGCATGTCCGTGGCGGCGCCCAGCGCTGGGCTGGGTGGGCATGGGCGGTTCGGTGGAGCAGAGCTCGGGCTCAGCGGTAGAGAAGGTCCTGGCCTGTCATGGCTGCCTCATGGCCCCGACAGGGGGCCTGTTGTCCTCAGAGCCTGCCCGCCCCTCCCTTCCCGAGTGCAGACTGTCGGGCCCACTTGGCTGATTCAAGCCTCCTGGGAAGTCTGTGAGGCCAGACAAACATCAGCTCCCTCCCCGTGTTGGCCAGGGGCAGGCCCGCCTCCCCGGTCTGTGTGGAGAGGACCCCAGACTGCCGCATCTGGGCCCAGGACCCCTCTGCCATCTGGGCCTTGCGTGTTTATAGGTTCCGCTCGCCTGCCAGACTCCGCAGACGCTGTAGGGCTTTTGTGTCTGCACGCAGGGCCTGCACCAGCCGGTGCCTGAGGGTGGGGTGGAACATGGGTGGGAGGGAGCCCCTGGGGAATTCAGGAGGGGAAGTGGGGACGGGGGGAGATACGGGAGGACAGGGAAGAACAGCGTGGAGGCAGCGAGAAAGCAGGGCAGGGCCCGGGGGAGAGAGGAGACGCAGAGCCTAGCGGAAACTGCGGGGGCCGTGCTGGGGGAACGGGGCCTGCGGGTGCAGCTGGCCCCGGGCGTCCGATGGGGCCCGCTGGGCTCTGCCCCAGGCCAGCTAGCTCAGGTCCTAGCTCAGGGCAGCGATGGCAGTCTCCGGTGTCCAAACGAAACCCAGGCCCCAAGAGGTGTGTCCCTCACAGCTGCTAGGGCGCCTGGTCCTGACCCCCAAACCCTGACAGACACGCAGGAGGCCACAAGGGCGTGTCCCCAGGAGGACGGGGGTCCCAGGGGCAGCAGGTTCCCAGGCCAGAGCGATGGGGGCCGTGCACAGTGGCCGAGGCCCGGGATAGGCGTCACCCCCTTGTTCAGCCCCAGCATCACCACCAGCAAGGCCGACTCATCGGCTCTACTCCGCTCATCCAGAAATGGAGACGGGGGGCTGGGAGTAGCCCAGTTTGGGCCTCGCCTGCCGCCTGGAGGGGTGTTGGGTCAGTTGGGGGCTCTGCAGGATGACAGCTTGGGCTGCGGGAGCGTCAAAGGTTTGAGGAGACAGTAACTTGCTTGAACTCGCAGGCCCTGTTCCCACCTGTGAGGGGGTGAGAACAGAGCCCACCCAGCCTGGCCGGCTTCGGGGGCTTGGGGATCCCGAAGGCCCTCAGTGCTCATTGAGGAAGGGAGAGTGAATGTCTCAGGCGTGGTGCTTCCTGGCATCCTCTGGTGTGGAGGAGTCTGGCCCTTCTAGTGGCCGTGCGACCTCGCAGATAAACAGACACTTCTCGGTCTCAGTCTCATCCCCAGAACACCTGGGAGAACCGTGGCCCCTGCTGGCTGTGTGACTGTGGCAGTAACTGAGCCTCTCTGAGCTTGTTCCTTACTTGTAGATCGGGCTGTAACAGACACCGACTGAGCCTCCCGGGGGTTAAGCTCAAGTCAGGGCCTGGCAGGTCAGAGGTAGGGGGTGTTTGCACTTGCCCCGTTTCTGACGGGAACTGTGTGCCCAGGAAGTGACAGGCTTGTTTGCAGCCATGTCAAGCAAACAGGGACTCGAACCCAGGGTCCTGGAGCTGTGAGGCTCACTCTTCCCCTGCCAGGTACCTATGGGAGGCTCCGAGGAGAAGCTCCTGCTGGGAGGGGTCCTTGGTGAGGACGGCTGTTTGTTCACACCCGCAGAGTGTGACCCAGGCGCTCGCTGTGTGCCCGCTGTCGGCCGCGCCCTGCTCTTCAGAGGCTCCAGGCCAGCGGGTGTTTGCCAGGGCAGTGGGGACACCAGTGAGGAGTGGATTGTCACCATATAGGGCAGAGGCCATGAGTTTCGAGAAGTGGTTGGGACTGGTATAGCCAGGTGTGGGGCTGCGGCCAAAGGAGGTCGTGAAGGGTGTGGTTGAGCATCCTACGGCAAGTCCTCCCCATGTGTCCTCGGTGGCCGCCCAGTGCTGCCGACTGCCCCTGTGCCCACTGGCACTGTGCAGGAAGGAGCCGCCTGGCCTGGCTGACCTCGACCACGGGGGTGGTATGTGCTGAGTGTCCCTGGAGTGCCAGCCTCTCAGGACACCTGACCAGAGGCTGCCCCGACCTCGGACAAGTGAGAACCACCTTGCGCAGTCTGGGGGGCCGCAAGCCTGTGTTCACCCCCTGTGACCCGTCAGTGGTCAGCGCCCCTGTCAGTGGCCAGGCCGCCTCCCCTGTGAGGTGGGAAGGCACAGGCGCCAGTGCCCTGGGCAGAGTCCATCCTGGCACTAGCCAGAGCCCCTCGAAGGGGGTGACGGGGCCCCAGCACCTCAGGGAAGCTGGGAGCTTGGGCAGGGAGAAGGTTCCAGAAGCGGCCCTCCCTGCCCACCTCTCCGGCCAGGCCTTCCCAGGCCTCGGCGCAGGGCAGGCGGCCGCACTTCCAGGCTGGACGTTCCTCCTCGCTGCCGCTTCGGGGCACGTCCCCTGCTCAGGCCGCCGGCTGCCTCTGTCTTCCAGGGGCTCACGAAATGGCCGCCACGGCCCTCCGCCATTTCGTGTGTGAGGCGGGAGGCAGCCCTGGGGGACGGGGGAGGGAGGGCGGCCACTGCCGCCCACGGCCCCGGGAGGCCTGGCCGGAGCCCAGCGCGGCCCCCGCCCGGCCTTGGCACAGCGACACCTCGGCAGGGCGGGTGGCGGCCCCGGGCCCCGCAGGGCAGACGCCGCGGACCGGGCCGGGGCGTGTGGTCAGAGCCGGGCTCCTGCGGGGGCCCCGGCAGCCTCGGGGCATCTCGGGGGGCCGAGGGCCATGCGGAGGACACTGGCGCCATGCACTGCAGGACAGTATCGGCCGCCGGCCTCAGTGGGTGGACAGGGGTGCGGCGTGCCCGCCCGCAGGCACCCGGCCGTCAGGTCCGCAGAGGGCGGTGGAACTCCCGGTAGAAGCTCACAGAATGTTCCGCCGGGAGAAGTAGGGACTGGCACTCGAGAGAAGTGTGGGCCTTCGAAAAGGACGGACGCCACGTCCCCGGCAGGGCGGGGTGGCCCAGGCGCTCGGGGACAGCCGCACCCTGCTCCGTGTTTGCCCGGGCAGCTGCGGGTGGCAGGGCGCACAGTAGGGCTCCCGAGCCAGGAGCGGGCTGCCTTCCCCGGAGCCCTGTGGCCCAGCCAAGCCCTCCCGCCTGGGAAGGTCGCTGGACGGCGCCCCAGAGCCCCCTCCTTGCGGTTCCCAGAGAGGACGTTTCGTGGCCGAGAAGTGAGGTTTGCTCAGGCTCTCCCCTCCCTCTGGGGACGGTGAGCCGCCCAGGCCAGCCCTGGGTGTCCCACATGCCAGGCCGAGCCCAGAGCGTCCTGGGGACAAGGAGCGCCCGGCTTCGGGGGCGGAACGGCCGGCCCCAGGGGAGCCGTGTCGGGGGGGCTGCCACAGGCCAGGCCTCCCTGTCTCCTGGTATTTTTAATGATGACGTCCTCCCCCCCGCCCCTTTTCTTGCCTTGTGACCCAGACTGCGGCCTGAGTTGAGAATATTTTCAGATAAATACGCGCCTTGGCGGTTAAAACGATTACCTAGCGGTCGAACGCCAGCGGGGTCGGGGAGGGCCCCGCATTCTGGCTTTTCCCTTGGACACTGAGCAAACCGTGAGCTTCGCCCTGGGGCGTGAGCAGCTCCCCCGGCTGACGCCCCCTCCCGGGCACAGGCTGCACCTCTGGTCCTCCCAACAGCCCCGGCCCCACTTCACAGAGTGGGCAGCTGAGGCCAAAGGCCTGAATAACTTGCCCAAGGCCCATCGTTAGTTCAGAGCAGGGGTCAGAGCCATGGCCTGGGAGTCCCCAGAGCCAGCCACTCCCAATCTCCTGAGCCCATGTCCCCCACGATGTAGATTTGTCCCCCAGAGCAGGGCTGGAACCCATGGTCCTGGGCTGCTAGGACCGCTTAGCTTCTCAGATGTTATTCTTGGGAGCTTCTGAGCTCTGGCACCTGAGGGGACGTCTGCCCCCACTGTGGGCCCTGCCCTGGGAGGCGGCATCGGGCCGAAGGACGGCCTGGCCCTGCCCTGGGGAGTACACGTTCCCCCTGCCCAGCCACCTTCCACCGAGGGCTCGCAGGTCTCTGGGGATGGGACAGCAGAGAGCCGGGGCGAGGCAGACTCCCACCGATGGGAGACCCCGACTTGCAGCACATGGCATCCGTCCCAGGGGACCTACAAGCAGAGGTGCTGACAAGGGGTCACTAGGGGGCTCTGAGGAGGAAGGCGGGCTGGGGTCTAACCTTGACCCTGGGGCCAGGGCTCCTGCCTGAGAGTGACATGCGCCCCCACCTTTGTGGCCCAGAGGTGTACAGCTTCCTGCGAAGAAGCTGGGGTCAGAGAAATCCTGATTCTAAGTCTGGGTTTGCCCTGTGTGCCCACGGCGTGGTCTTGGAGACGCTGAAGCCATTGGGCCCCGCACTGGGCCAGCTGTCGAAGCCTGAGGCAAAAGAAAAATTCAGTGACCCTGGTCTACCCTGTCTTTATGTTTGACATTTTTATTTCGTGGACTTTAGCATTAGCTCATTTTTTAAACTTCACACGAAAGTGTCTGTTTGGATGCTGAGTTTTGGCACCCCATACGCTGAGTGCCCGGCCGTTCTCCCGGCGTCCTGGCCCTGCCTGGCACACAGTGGGAGCACGGCCCCGGCCCGGCCCATTGGTCACACAGTGCTCAGTGCACACATCCTGTTAGCGCGTTTGCGGAGCGCCCCGCCCCCCGGATGCCACCCCCCAAGTCTTTTTCCCAGACTCCATTGTTGGCATGGCTTGCTGAGCAGAAACACTGGCCACTTTATGGGGAGAAACTTAATCGGGGCGATGGTGGCGGGGGACAGCCGTTGGGGGTTGTCCCAGCTCCCGGTGGCCCCAAGCCAAGCCCGAGGTGACTTCGGGGTGACACCGTCTGTCTGCCTTATTTGCTCCAGACATTCGCTTGGCTCTGAAAGGGCCACCTGCCCACTAAGACCTCCCCCCACACACCTGTTCCCACAGGCCTGGCTCCTCCCACCCCGGGCCTGCCCAGCGCCCTGCCCACGGGCAGACGCTACGAGACGGGCAGGGCCGGCAGTGGCAGCTGGCAGATGGCAGAGCGAGTGCCGACTGCTCACTCCCCGGCAGCCGTGCTCGGGGGCGCCTTTCATGCCCCGTGCCCAGCCCCGCTGCCAGGCCTCGTCCAGGCTGGCTGGAGGGGTTCCTTTGGTCTGTCTCAGGACCCCCGCCGGCCCCTCCCCAAAGAGAAGGGGGGTCTCTACTGTCTCTCCAGAGGCCGGAGGCCCATGGTCACTCCGAGGGCTGTAGGGCAGGTAGACCCAGCAAATCATGCTCCCCAACACACAGGACTGGTGCCTTGTCTCCCACCAGCTCAGATATCACCACGAACTGGCCACAGACCCAGCAATGTCAACCCCATTCCCCACCCCGACCCCAAAAGCCCTGGGGTGTTGGCTAAAGCAAGTGCCAGGTTCTGTGTGAGCCTGCCCTTGGTGGGAGCGAAGCCCGAGTAGGGACCCTGCTGGGGGTCACGGTGTCTGCTTCTGGGTCACCTGGGGACTGGAGTGGGCTGTGAGTGTGGGAGCCGCCCCAGGCCCCGGTGGGGCGCAGGATGCCGCCACTGCTCACAGGCAGCGCGCACGCCAGCTACTCCCCTGCTGTAGCCCACGAGTTCCAGACGGGAGGCCTCGGGCCCAGGAGGGCAAGGCTGTCCCCGGGCCGGGCAGAGCCGAGCTTCACGTTGGGGCCCCCAGTGGGCAGTAGAGGTGCACCTGTGTGGCGACAGACGCGGGGCCTTCGTGGCGAAGGAACAGGAACCGGAACCAGTGGGGTGGTGCTCCTGGCAGAGGACAGGCAAGGCCAAGCCCTGGAGAGCGGACGCCTGGCAGACGGGCCAGGAGGGCGGGGGGAGGAGGCAGACATCCCCGGGGGTGGGGGAGCCAGGGCCAGGTGGGGCCACAGAGGTCGGTGCAGGGCAAGGCTGGGCAGACCGCAGGGGTCTGGCCCCAGGTCTAGCATCTGGGGCTCATGTGAGTGGTGCTCCAGCTGGCCAGCAGTCTGGCCGCGTCCTGGTCCTACACCTGTTTCTTCCCTTGGGGACTGATCTTGCTAGTTTCCCCCGTGTCATCCGGGAGGGCACTGCTGGAACGGGCCGGAGCTGGTGGGATTGCAGGGCACGAAGCGAGCCCAGCCGAGGCCTCGGCCAGGTCCCGGAGCCTCCTGCCTGGGTCTCCTCGCGAGGACCCAGGCCTCAGTCACCAGGGTCCAGGAACCTCAGCCTCTCCCGAGCCCTCTCTGTGAAGTGGGAGTTTCGGACTCCCCTCCGCCCAGGTCTCTCTAACGGCCAGGCGCACAGGGGGACAATGCCTGGCCTTTCTCCCCTGGAGCCTCCAGGCCCCAGAGCACGTGTGAGCCTGGCATGGCGCTGGCACCAGCACGGGAGAGCCAGAGCCCTGACCGTTCAGGTCCTCTCTGATCCGGCATCGTCCAGCACAGGGTGGGTGGCCGCAGCAGCCATTTCGTCTGGACTCTTGCCCCAGACCAGAGGCCTCGGCGAGACAGGTCGGACTGAAATGTGGGGCCCGTGGCAAGCGGCAGAGGGGCGCAGGGAGGAGGCATAGAGCAGAGGACACAGGTGCAGCTGCGTCTCTGACACACCTGACGCCGGTTCCTTTCTCCTAAACCCCGAACAGGTCAGAAGTGGCACTGAGGTGGGAGCGCCTTCCCCACGGTGAGCTGGTGAGCTGGGAGTCAGGACGGGCCCCTGGGCCGGGACAGTGCCCCTGAGAGGGGCACCTCGCCCCCTGCCCCACCCTCGCCAGCCTGAGCCCACAGGAGTCCCCGAGCTTCTCAGTCACTTCAGGAAGCAGGCTGGCCGGTCTCCGTGTGGGTGCATGCCCACTCCAGCTGAATGCCCGGGTGACTCACAGGATGGCATGGGTGACATTGGGCACCACCGCATGCGCCTTCTACCAGCCCGGCTCTGGGAAGTACGGGAAAGGGTGTATGATGGGGAGGGGTGTGTTCAGACCCGTGTCCCTCCGGGTCTGCTCCGGGCCCCGCCGTCTGGCACAGAGGTCTCGAGATGGGACCTGATGGTCCACTGCCAGACCTTTGCCCAGCTGTCCCCTCCAGCCGAAGCCGCGTCTTTCCGTGTCCTCCTGCCGGCTCTTCAGCGCACCCCCAGCTGACACACCTCATCTACCCGTGATGCACTTGTGACATTGAACCTTTGACCTGCTGGTCCCTGAAAGTTCTGTCTGGCCTCCCCATCAGACTGGACATGGCCTGAAGGAGCCTTGGTTCCTTACAGCGTGGATGGGAGGAGTGCTCACCCCTCTCTCTCCTTCCCCAGGGCTCACAGCTGCACCTCCTGCCCCCACCCCCGCTCATCCTGCCTCGAGGGCGGTCCCCGAGGTGGCCCCGCTCTCTACCCAGCTGTGAACCAGCCCTGGATGTGCCCCTAATACACCCAGGCCGCCTGCCGTCAACCCGAGACGTCACACAGGTGAGTCTGGTCTGGAGTAAGAAGAAAAGCCACCTGCGGAGAGTCAAGTCGTATCTGTCTCCCACACTGGGCTGGGGGCTGCGGGTCTGGGGAGGGGGCTTGTGGAGACAGCCAGGGTGTGTGTCTGTCTCCCTGCCCCTCGCCAACCCTGGGGAGTGGGCCCGTTGGGCAGTCCCTGGCTCCCAGCTGGGGTGGCAGTGTAGGCTCTAGAGCTGAAGCTGGGCGCTGCTGGACGCCCCTCGACAAACAAGGCAGAATCTTCCTGCCAGAGCACTCACCATTGAGGGGGGTCTAAGGAAGACCCTTGGCCATTGTCCCCTTAGCCCCTGCCCCAGAGCCTGGCTGGCTTTGCCAGGAGAGTCCTGTTTGCCAGCAGGGAGTCCAGGTGGAGATGGGGACAGGACCAGGGACCCTCGCACGCGTACTTCCTGCCAGGGCCTGGAGGGAACATGGGGCGCCCGTGAGCGCAGCCAGCCAGGTCCCCAGAGGGGAGCGGGGCTGCCTCGGGCATTCGTGGCTTCTCCAGGTGACTGCACCTCATTCTGTGCATGGACGGTGCTGGGCACGGGCCCTGATGTTTTCGTCGCTAGCCGAGGGCCCCAGGACTTAAACTCTGTGCTCCTTGGGGGAGAAGGGTACAGCACTGGGTGCCCAGGGGTCCTTCAGAGAGCAGTAGCTGCCCTGCTCATTGGGACCGGGCACACGGCCTCTCTCTGTGGCAGTAGGCAAGGCCCAGCCTGGCAGAGCTCGAGAGTCACCTCTTTGTCCCCCCATCCCAACCTGGGGCCAGGCCCTCTCTCCGTCTGCAAAATGGGATCAGTGATCTTAGCTTCAACAGGCCTGTGCTTATGAAATGGCACGGCCCAGCTTGCTGCCTGCCTGGAGGAGGTGGCCTGCTAGCAAGGGTATGGAAGAGGTTTGGGGGAAGGAGAGCTCAGAGCTCTCCTCATTCTAGCCTCTGCTCAGCCACCCATCAGCCGTATGACCTCCCGTTACCGCTCGCCTCACCAGCTTTTCCTCAGAGTCCCCCAGGAAGGCGGTGGCGGCGGTGGTGGCTGTGGTCGGTGTTTGTCGAAGCTGACTCTGTGCTCTCAGGCACTGAGTTCGGGGCCCTTGGGAGGTGCGAGCCGTCCCCAGGGGGCCAGGTTCCCTTTGGGAAGAAAAGAACAGCATCCTGTAACCTGTTCCAAAGGGAGGACAGCTCAGGTCACCCTGGACAGCAGGCCCAGCCCGACCAGAGCGCGCGGGGAGGGGGCCCGCCTGTCCAGGGGCTGGCAGGAGTAGGCCTGAGGCCACAGGCTCATCTCGCAGCAGCAGGTCGCCAGGGAGGTGGCCAGGTGCGGACTCACTGCACCTTTCTGACACGTTGGCCTCTAACAAATGACAGCCTTCTCAGCGTCACCAGTGCGGGAGTCCCACGGGACATCATGGCCTCGTTCGTCCAGATGGGAGACATCCAGTCTCCCGAGTCACTTTCCCAGAATCCACACCGACTTCCCCTCCTCCCCGCCTTTCTGTCTCGCCCCTGCTCGGCGGTTTTCTGCCCCCGCTGCGGTGGGGCTGCCCCGAGGACGCTGAGCCACCTGCTGGAACCCCGCGCCTTCGGCGCCCCTGGGCCTGGCGCCAGCCCCGCTCACCTGCAGCTCTTTCTTCCCCCCTCCAGGAGATGCCTCCCGAAGCCGTGAAGTGCATCCATCTCGGCGCCAAGACTGACGGCCCTTTGGGGTGAGGTAGTAGGTTGTATAGTTTGGGGCTCTGCCCTGCTATGGGATAACTATACAATCTACTGTCTTTCCTGAAGTGGCTGTAATAGCGGCGGTGGACAGCGTCCAGGACCCCGGCTGGGGAGGGGTGCGGGGAGCAGCCTTGGCAGGATGGGGGTCGGAGGGTCAGTGGCTGCCATGCAGGAAGTCTGCAAGGCCTAGGTTCCGCTCGCTGTGTGACCTTGGGCAGGTCCTTGGACCTCTCTGGTCTTCAGTGTCCTCATCTGTAAAACTGGGGCAAATGAGGATTAGAGGCACTGGGTGAAGGGCCCAGAGGAGGCCGGGGCTCGGAGATGCCCTTCCCTCCCCCCACACCGCCCCGAGAGCCGGCGGACCTGGGGGGACAGTCTGCAATCCTCCCTCCCTGCCCCTGGTGTCAGGCTCCTGGGCGCCAGGAGGAGGAGTGTGGGCCCGAGGATGGTGGGGTCAGCTGAGCCTGGGCTGGGGTTGCGGGGCAGCACCCCAGGGAGACCCACGGGGCCTGCCCCAGTCAGCACCGACACCCCTACGTCCCCTAGCCCGCCCTGCCCAGTGCCGGGCTCTGGTTAGAGGCAGCACCTCTGCCTGGGGGGAGGGAGGGAGGCCAGGGCTCCATTCCTGGTCACCGGCCTTTCCCAGCAGTACGAGAGAGGGGTGTCCTCAGGGCACACCACAGCCTCTTGGGCACAAGCCTGCCCTCTGCCCACCGCCGCAGGTGGATGGCGTGGGCCGCCCTGTGCATGGGGAGACCAAAGCGCCGTCCGCATGTCCCTCCCGCCCCGCGCCGGCCCAGCCCTCCAGCGCTGGTGTCCATGGACTCGGGACCGGCATGGCGCGGTGGCGTGGACGGCAGGCCCTCCCACAGCCGGGGGCTGGCGGGGTGAGGTAGTAGGTTGTGTGGTTTCAGGGCAGTGATGTTGCCCCCTAGGAAGATAACTATACAACCTACTGCCTTCCCCGAGGAGCCCAGTGACACGTCCCCACGGGAGGGCCTGACCCATGCTCGGCGGGTGACGTGGACCGGGTGGGAGGCCACGGTGTGCACAACTGGACATCAATAAAGGCTGTTCTGACGTGAACTTGGAGTTGGCCCTGTTTATTCTGGAAGCCCAGGGCTGGGCGATGGAGGACTTGGACCTCTCTGCAGTGCTTGGAGCTCATCTGCCTTAGGGGAGGGAGCGTGTGCCATGTCCAGGCTGTTGGGAGTCACCAAGCTTGCCTGCCTGTGCTCCGGGCCCACCCATCCCAGCAGCCTTCAGGTGGGTTCAATCTTGGACCCCGGACCCCAGCCCATTCTTCACCCCATTCATGGCCCCTTTGAGCTCAGGGCTGTGGGCCCCAGGCACCAGAGGTGTCACTCAGCCCCAGCCTGGTGGAGCAAACCCCACAGGGCAGTCCCCTTGCAGGTGGCCTGGGCCCAGTCTGCAGCTCCAAGCTCAGTCCAGGGCCTGGCCCCCGAGCACCTCAGCACTTGGAGCTTGACCGGAAACTGGAAGGTCCCGTCCTCCCGTGCCCAGCCCCATCGGGACAGTCTCTGAGGTAGCCTTTATTTCGGGTGTTCATCTAGGTCTGATTGCCATCCAGATAGTCACCCGTGTTTCTCCTGGAGGCCTTGGGCCCCCATGCTGGTGGCTGCTGCGGGCCTGTCCACATCATCTTAGCCTGGGCGTTAGAAAAACCTGTGCATTCCTGCCCTGGCACCTGAGAACGCCCCTCAGGCCACACCCTGCCTGTGCCTGTGGTGCCCACACAGACCTTGATAAGGTACCACCTCCCCCAGCAGGGGCCAGCCCCCCGAGTCACCCCAGACCCTCTGTGAAAAAGACACACTAGACAACCTCATGGGCACACAGAACTGGACACCATTGCAGTCCCCAAGTGCTCCCGGCCTGACAGGAGAAGAGACGGGACATATACAGTCCTCAGGGACCTGGGACAGGGGACCAGAGGAGGCCCCTGACCCAGCCAGGGGTATGGAGGGGCCCCATGAGGAGGGACCAGCTGAGCCCAGTACCTCTTGGCCACGTGCGCAGGAGCCCCAGGCCTTGGCTGGGCCTTCTTCCCAGTGTCCTGGCTGCTCCCACCATGGTGACTGTCCACAAGCCACCATCTCGGCCTCGGCCTCCATCCTGAGCCTCCTGGTCGCCTGCCTGGGTTCTGTAAGCCCCCACCCCAGCCCCGCGTGGCCATGCCCGGGCAGACCAGCCGCCCACCCTCACTCCCATCAGCCCTGTTCTCACGTGGGGCTGCCTGCCTTCGGGGAGCTCCCACTCCGTGCTCAGGGCTGTGGGAGCACAGGGCGGGGCCTCCCGGTCGGGGCTGCCTGAGCTGGAGCTTGGCGGCTGTGTTGGGGTTCGCAGCTGGACACAGGAGAGGCCTTCCCAGTGGAGCGCCCATCATCCCCTCTCCCATTGTCTTCTGGGGCCAGGGCTGGGGACACACTTGGGTACCGTCCACCTCCCCTTCCTCACCTGGTGGTCAGTGGCAGTCCGGTCACTTCTGTCCCCTGAACATCATGTCCATCCTTCCACTCCCCACCCTCCCCCCGTGTTCCCCCTCCCCACCTTCCCGCCCACCAACTCCCAGCCTCTCTAGAGATGGGGGTGTTGGAAGCTGCTGAAAAGGTGGGCCTGAGAGGTGTGGGGGGCAGGGGCTACCCGCCAGCCACCGGCCACACGTGAAGCAGTTTAGTCTTGAAACAACCTGGAAGAAGGTGTCGGTGTGGCCGAAGCAGCTAGCTTGGTTTTGCCCCCTCACCCAGCACTGGGAGGCCCTGCGGGGTGGTGGGAAGGGCCCCAGGTTCTGCGGCAAAGGCCAAGGGCAGTCGCCCCACGCGCCAAGCCTCAGTTTCCCCATCCCATTTTGCGGGGTGCTGTGAGGATTGCAGGAGGTGGGCTCAGGGCAGGAGCCGGAGATTGGCAGGGGAGTGGGTGGGCCAGTCAGGAGCTCTGATCCACAGCTGGGCGCCTGGCGCCACCTGCTGCCAGATTCGGGGAGTGGCTCCCGGCTGGGTTCAGGTGAGGCTGGATGGAGCACAAGCTGCCCCGACCCCCACGGGGGAGAACCAGGGACCCGGCCCTCGGAGGTGGCCCCTGTGTCTCCAGACATGTAGAAGATCCCTCTCAGCCGAGGTGCGACTCTTCTACGGGAGCGAGGCCTGCATGTCCCTGTTCTTCCTGGGAGGTGACCCATGGGAGACCTGAAAGGCTTCTGGGGTGTTCAGGGTGGGCCCCTCGAGAGGCCCATGGGCCCTAGGTCCACAAGGGCCACCCCCAGGAAGGACTGCCAGGCTGGTCTGGCATTTATTTCCACCCTGCAGCCCAAAGCTGAGCCAGGGCCCCATGGCACCAAGGGACAGGCTGTCACCCAGCACCAGGACTTGGGTGGGTGGTAAAGGCCTTCTCGAGGGCACGTGGCAGGGCCGGCATGTCCGTCAGCACAGTGGGCGCAGAGCCAAGGCCCACACATTGTTAGGGGCCCACAAAGCGCTTCCATTTCAATTCCTTTCAAAATCTAAAGGGAAAATGACCATAACAATATTGAATAAATGTAGTAATGAATATCTGTGTAATGTACCGTGCACAGTGAGTTATATAATAATACATAGTATGCTGCATATGACATCATGTGGAGGGAGGACGGGGGGCAGGAGGAGCCAGTGTCCATCTTCCTCTGAGGGGTTTGTGAGGATTATGTTTGTCTTTATCCCACTCAGTTACAAAATACACTGTGCGATCTGCTTTATGGAGAAAGGACCTGTGGCGTCAGCCTGGGCCCCACTTGTGAGCACAGCCACCGCCTCGCCCAGGTTCCCCGTCTCCGCGGTTTCGTGCTGTCATTCCCCCATAGTCGTCCCTTCTTCCCCACCAACCAGAGGGAGGCCTGGGCCTCGCCAGCTGGGCGCCCGTGCATTTCCCAACAGTGACACCTTGTGGCGGTAGGAGGAGGTGGTGGCGGGAGGCGGTGGTGGCAGGAGGCGGTGGCAGCTGTGAGCTGTGAGCCACCAAGCCCTGCCCAAACCTCTCCACAGACCTGGGGGAACTCCGGGGAAGGGGTCACCCCTCCTGGACCTGAAACCTCAGGGTCAGGGTCAACCCGGGGACGCTTCCTGCTCCTCCAGAGAGTGGAGCCTGAGCCGCCGTCTGTTACAACCGAGGCCACGCCCCTGTGCACAGCCTGCGTGCTGGGGCCGCCCTGCCACGGTCCCTCTGACCCGCAGTAAGCTGTCAGCACCACTGCCCCACGTGACACCCTCTTGTAGTGGCCACCGCAGCAAACCTGTGAGCCCAAGGAGCTACCTGGAGTGCGGACCCACAGCTGTCCCCGGGGAGGGAGAATGTCCCCAAGCTGGGAGGATGGGGCACTGGGTTGTCTGGAGGCCCGGCCAGGGGGGTGGCCCAGGCAGAGGAGCCCGAGCAGGAAGCAGGGCTGCAGTGCGGGCCTCCGAGCCGGGCTCAGAGGGCGGGGTCCAGGGGAAGGAGCAGGGCCTGAGTCTCACTCTTGCTGTCATGCCCATGGCCCCCTGGCAGAGACTCAATGCCCACCTAGTGTCATTTATCAGAGATGGGCCTCCTTGACGTTGACGCATCCTGGAGCAGGCGGGGTCTGCGTGGTCGGAGTGGGCTGGGGGCCTGGGGGAGTCCCCACATCAGCAGGGTCAATGCGCTGAGCTTAGCCTCTCTCTCTCTGGAATGGGGGAGGGGTGGCCCCAACCAGGGTACACATGTCAGACCCTGGACAGCTAGAGGGCTCGGATGGGCCGGGAGGGGCGGCCCTCAGGCCCGGCTTGCTCAAGGGGCTCCAGGCCCACCAGGGTTCTAGCTGTCCTTGAGCTCAAGGCCGCCTTCCCGCCCATGCCCTGCCTGGTGGCCTATTCACTGTACACGTGATGCCAGCCAGTCCCTCTGTCCCCCTCCATCCCAAGGCTCCCCAGGCCTCCTGGGCTACCCAGTGCCAAAGCCGGGCCTAGAACCCCCAGCTGCTGAGTTTCCATGATGGCCAGGTCTCTCTGGAAGGAGTGACTTCTCCAGGGACAATGTGGAGGCTTCAGGACTCCGGTGTACACTGTGGCGAGTCAGCCCTTACTGGTGATGCCATGTGCCAGAATGGGATCTCCCTTTCTTAGGACAATTCCCGGAGGGGCTGCTGTCCTGAGCTCGTTTCATGGATGTGGACACCGAGGCTCAGAGAGACACAGTGACCTTCCCACAGCCCAGGGCAGGTCGGGGCAGGGCTAGAATGGCAGCCTGTGGCTGTCCTGCCTCCCCTGGTTGCCGGGGGTTGGGAGGAAGGTTCTGCAGAGGATGGATGGGGCGGAGCTGCAGGGTCCCTTCCCTATGGCCAAGAAACCTGGCCAGGCCCAGGGCCCTCCCAGGTGCCCTGGCCGCCTGCCTTGCACCTGAGAGTCCACCTTAGCAAGAAAAAAATGGCTGCCTACACACTACCTGCCTAGGCCCCCCAGAAGAGCAACCTGACTTTGGCTCAAAGGTGGTGAAACCTATCTCTGGTGAACCTGAACCTCAACCCTGACATGAGGGCCAGACGCGGTGAGCAGGAAGTGTTGACCCGCTGTGTAATATGGGAGTCAAACAGAAAAGGCGCCGTGCTGGAGAAGGCCTCGCGCGCCGCCTCCCTCCCCGACACCCTGGGACCTCCTGGGCCTCCCTGGGCCTCAGCCTCCTCGCTCGGCCCTTTTCCTGGGTCATCCCTAAGAAATCCAGGGCACTTGGCACCCACGTAAACCTGTTCTGTCCCAGGACACACGGCAGGGAGGCCCAGGCAGCTGGCCCGTGGGGCTGGGAGGTCGAGGCCCCAGGCAGCAGCTGGGGGCAGCACTTGAAGGCCTGGGGTGGGTGGAAGGGCAGGGCGAGGGGCAGAAAAAGGAGGAGAAACCCAGGGAGGAAAGGGGAGGAGCGAGAAAAGCCACCAGCAGCAAGGAGGGCCCTGTGCAGAAGGAGGGAGGACGGGGGGCAGGAGGAGCCGGTGTCCATCTTCCTCTCAGGGGCTTGTGAGGACAAGGAAGGCCCATGGCACGGCCCTGGACAGGTGCGGGTCCCCGTGGGAGGAAGTGGTCCATGCGGGAGGGTGCCCTGCCGGGCAGCAGACAGGACAAGGCAGAGAGCTGCTGGAGCCCACTGCCCGCGGCGTGGATGTACTGAGTGGTGTGGGGAGCAGGGCAGGTGGGGGCGGCCAGTTCCAGGGGTGAGAAAGCCCGTATGCACAGAGGTCACCGGAGGGCCCAGGAGGCCCAGCAGCCTGAGGGACCCAGCCAGGTGGTCCACTGCCCTGCCCAGCCAGAGGGGGCCGAGGCTTCAGGCAGCACCCAGCAGGCCTCCAACGGGGCTGGGGATTGAGGGAGGTGGTCTGTGGTCACCCCAGATGGAGGCATCCCAGGGCCCATGTGGCACCAGGGAGGCCAGCAATCATCTTGGCCCTCTGGCCCACAGATATTCACCCCAGAAGCCCCTGAGATGCCGTGGAGGGGCCCGGGGTGGCATAAGGAACACGGGATCAGGAGACCACCCAGCAGAGGGGCCCATCTCGGCCATGTCCCTGCTCTGTGAGCTCGGGCCAGACCCTGATCCTCTCTGAGCCCATCTCCCCACCCAGGCTGAGGTCGAGACGGCTGGCTCTCGTGGGTGTGGTGGGCCTATGGACAGCAGGCGCAGGCTCGGCAAACACTGGCCATGGTGGGCCGAGCAGGTGAACGCTGAGGGCTGGGGAATGACAGGATGGAGCCCGCGGCCTACGCGTGGCTGAGGAGCCGTCACAGCGACCTACGGGCCAGCATGGCCTGGCAGCTCGGCACTTGGCAAAGGTTTCTCTGGCCACCAAGAGGGCGGACAGTGCCCCGGAGGCAGAGTCCCGAGAGGTGCTGGCCACTGGGCTCAGGCCAAAGTGGGGGTGCCCAGATCATGGCGGTGACAAGGTGGGCGTCAAGGTAGGCCACTTTGAGAAACACTAGGAGGTGACACCAAAAGGACCTGGGGGCTGACAGGGGCAGCGGTGAGGGGTTGACAGGCAGACGGTCTCTGAGACAGAGGAGCCAGGCTGGGAACAGATCCACAGCAGGTGAGGTTTGGGGCATGCCACGTGTGAGGTGCGGGGGCTGAACTTGGGGGCCGCACATGGGCTGGAGTCCCAAACTCTGGCCCCAGAGGAGCCACCTGGGCCGGCCCTGCAGGAAGCCAGATCTGTGGAGCCAGGTCCCACCCCTGTGACCTACCGTCCCCACCAACCCCCACACACCCTACCTGAGGGGCATCCAAGAGACCCCGCGCTGCCTCACCCACTCGACCAGGGCCCTCAAGGCGGAGAGTGCTCCCCATGCCCTAAGCCATGGAGGCCAGGCCTGGCTTGGGAGCAGCAGCAGGAATAGCAGCCGGGGTCACCAAGGAGCCAGGCCCAGCTGGGTCCCACGACAGGGTGTAGAGCTGGGCGAGTGAGCCATGTGTTCTGAGAAGGCCCGAGACAGGCTCGGGGCCGAGAACCCCAGGACAGGAACCGACGTTCAGTTCTTGGTGTTTGTTCTAGGGTAAGGCACTCATCCTGGGGGAGGCCAGGCGGCCACTTTTCTCTTCCCAGGGTGGACCCTCAGGGGCAAGGCCAGCGGCCGAGCAGGCTGGGCCTCAGGGCTGGGGAGAGCCCGGATCTGGTGTGGTGCCCGGTCCAGGTCCCATTCTCTCTGGTCAGGAGCATGGGGGTGTCTCCCGCTGAAATCTCTGCCAATGTCAGACCCTTAGAAGAATGCTGGGGACAGCCGGACAGGGCCTTGGCTTGGACAGGGCAGACAGCGCCACTGGCAGGGGACTGCACAAGCCCAGCTATGTCTCCAGTCTCCACATGCCCTAAGCCAGTTCAGCCTGGCCACCCCGAGCATAACCAGACAGAAAATGGGCCCTGGCCCAGCATCGGGAGCCCTGGCCTCTGTCCCTGGCCCAGGCCATGCCTCCCTGAGGGACCTGGAGAGTCTCTGACTCCTTTGTGGGCCTCGGTTTCTCTATGTGCACCACAAGGGGCTCCAAACTTGAGGGACCGATTTCCACTTCTTGCTCAGGATGCACCAGCTCCTGTCCCACCTCTGAGGTGAGGCCTGGGGTGACCACCAGATGGCGCCTGGGGCTCGCTGAAATGTGGGCGCTGCCCTGCCTCCTCGCAGCAGCTGGGTCAAGAGCAAGGAGAGGTTGAGTGTGGGGTGTGCACCACTGCAGGAGGAGGGCCCCTGCTCCCTCACGACGTCCCCTGGGTGGGCACAGTGCTCTAGTACCTGTGGGGGAGGGGCATCTGGTATCTAGGGAGACGTGGGACGTCACATCTTCCATCCACCTGGGAGGACCGCCACCTCCTGCCCCTCTCATTCATGCACTGGTCCAGCTGTTGGGCTGGGGTCCAACCCTGTGTCTGTCTGCTCTCACCCCCACATTATCTCTGCCTATTTGAGCCTCAATTTCCCCATCTGTAAAACAAAAAAACAACCCTACCTCTTCCCTGGCAGGGTGAGGCTGACCACAAAGCACTCTCTCCCTCTGCCCCCAGCCAGTCCCACTGTGTGCCAGCCCCGGCAGATGGGGTGTGGAGAGTCCCACTGAGACAGCAGGGGAAGGCCTGGGACAGAAGCTCGGTGGCAGGAGGTCTGGGTGCGGGCACCAGTGGTCTCATCGATCCTGATGCAGGATCCTCGAACGGAGAGACGGCGCACCGAGGCTGTAAGCAGGAAGCAGCGTTTACTGACGCCGGCACCGGCTCAGTGGATTCTCATGCAAAGGCTGAGCCCCGATTGTAACATAACGGGCGGTTTCATACAGTCTCGTTATTCGTACACAGCTGCGGATATGAGGAAGAACGTTGATTGGAGGAGGAAGCTGACGTTAGCCAGAGAGTCATTGGAGGGGTGGGGGCCGTCAGGAATGAGCTTGTTCAGACAGGAAATGGTCAGGCAGGGCCACATTCCCCGCTTTGATGCTCAGACCAGGACTGGGTCCCAGAGCATCATCTCCTTCTAACTTCTGGTTTAGAGGCTGATACCCCCATGAGGACTCTTGCTGCAGTTTTTCTTTCTACTGCAGCCTCTGTGAGGGAGGCGGTTGACCAGATAACAAGAGGCAACAGCATGGGAGGAGGAGGCAGATCCCGAGGAGGAGAAGTACTATCCCGACTAAGGTCTTAAAGCCACCGAAAGTGGAGAATCGGCCTAACAGATAATCTAAGGCTAGGCGGTTGCGGATGGCAGCTGACCGCCCCCGAGATTGTTGCCTGGCTAGAAGCTCGAAGGCAGTTGTGGTCTCATCGGTTATGACCTCGGGAACTGCTTGTAATCTAATGATCCGGTTAAGCATGTATATAGGGGTCCGGTAACCCCTGCTCCCATCTTGGGCCCAAGTCGCGGGGCCGTAGTATTGAATAATACTACGGTGGGGCGGCCACTTATCTTCCCCCATGTTTGTTGTCCCCCTATTTCAAGTGATCTCTGAGTTCTGGCCTTTAAATCTTGGTATCGGGCAACACCTAGAGCATTTCCTCCTTGGTCAGGCAGAAGGAGGAAGCCAGGCCGAATGCACCCAACCGTGCAGCTTCCCTTCCGGTTCACCGGGAGTTGAGTATAAAGCCCACTTTTCCACAAATCCAGAAGAGCCCATTGGGGCTGGTGGAATCGAGGCTTTCCCAGAATGCGCCGACAGCTGGCACGGCGTGGAGGGGGTTAGGGACCGCGCCGTTCTCTATAGCACGGTTTGCGACAGTCGAATTTTGGTTGAGAGGGGGCGCAGGGAGGAGTTAGCTGCAGTATTACTGGCCTAATACCAGGAAGGAGCCTTGGGCCACCAGTTTATGTCTATGCGATTTAAAAGTAGCATTCTTTTACATTCTCCAACCCATCCGGCCAAGACATTCTTCCCCTACCACTTCTGAGGAGAGGACCCAGCTCTGGGGTCGTCCCTCTTTGCGGCGAGCCACCGTGTGCTTCCCCTGGAGGCACCTAGGCCAGTTCCCTTCCAAGGCCAGTGTTCACTCATGGACGCTCCTCCACAAACCCAGCATTCAGTGACACCAGGTTCATGGGCTGTCCTCTCAGCTAGGTAAACAAAGAGGTTCTTGCTAGGTTTTGGCCCAAGGCAGCCTTTAGCTGATCATACATTTGTGGCCTTTGGGGCCTAGGAGACGGTGTAGGCTTAGGTGTGGTTGAATTACGCAGCCGTCGGACAATTTCTCTGACTGCTGGGCCCTCTGCGTGGTGATGGACCTTTCCCCCGTTTGAGGTCTGTCACCAACACGCCCAAGTTTCCCCTAATTTTTCAGGCTCTTGGCAGGATTGGCCGCGCTCAGATTTAACCTTTCTGTACCCCATCCGATATTGGAATTCCCGATGAGTGCAGAGCGTGGCGTTTAGGGCACAGCCTTCGGGGAGGCCGGGCGCGGAAGTGAAGCCGATGGCAGCGTTGGACCCTATTCTGTACCTCTGCGTGCAGAGGGTACAAAGGGAAGAGGAAGTGGGGAGACTGGCGCCACACACGTGATGGCGCAGGAGGAGGGAGAGCCCTCAGGGTGCATCCCGACAGGACGGCGTCCTCGGGCTTCGGCTGCGCGTGATTGGTCGGCTTCCGGTGTGACCAAAGCGGGGCCGACGTCTTCCCCTTGGCCTGTCGGTACAGCCGGTGTTTTCCTCTGGAGAGTGGCCTTGAGGGGCTCGGAAGAGTCTGGAACACACTCCCACTCTGCAGCTGCGGGTTTGAGTCTGCTGTGATGGATCCTGGATGTTACTTCAGAGACATTAACTGCAGTGGGGGTAGACAAATGACAGTAACGGGGCCTCTCCACAGGGGCTTTAGGGGCTGCACGTTCCACTCCGTTACCCAGAGTCTCCTGGCTTAAAGGGTGAACCTCAGTGGTTAAACTGACAGGGAGCCTTTCCCTAACCCGTTGGTTGAGAGACTGGAAGGTGGTCCCCAGGGCCTGAAGCTATTGTCTCAGAGCCAATTCACCTGTTTCCTTGAGGTCTCCTCGTAGTCCTTTGACGAGGGGTGGTGGCCGCCCATGCAGGATCTCGTAGGGGGAGAACCCAGTCTTCTTGGTTGAGCCAACCTGCTTCTTAATAGTGCCATGGGAAGGACTTCGTCCCAATGTAGATGTGTCTCCTGTCAGTTTTCCCAACTGAGTCTTAAAGGTCCTGTTCGTGGGTTCCGCCTGTCCTGAACGCTTTGGTCCATAGGCGGTACGCAATTTCTATTTACTATGCAAATTCTTGGCCAGTAGCTGCACTATTTCTGCTACAAAGGCTGGCCCGTTATCCGAGCCAATGGTAATCGGTAGGCCAAATCGTGGAACAATTTCTCGGAGGAGCAGTCTGGCTGCTTCTCGGGCCTTCTCAGTCCGGGCGGGGTAAGCCTCTACCCGACTGGAACAGGTGCACACAAAGACCAAGAGATCCCAGAGGCCCCGCGATCGAGGCGTTTCAGCGAAGTCTACTTCGAGCTCCTCAGAGGGGGTGCCACTGACAACTTCGGATCCCCGGTGGGGCACACGGCCCTTGCCTGGGGTTGTTGTGGGCACAGACTTGGCACCGTTCACACACCGCTCGGGAGATGCTAGAGAGCCGGGGGACGGAGCAGTACCGGCCCGGAGTGGTTTCTAGGGCAGTGAGTGCGGCCAAGGTGAGTCCTTTGATGAAACCGCTTGACAAAAGCTGGGGCTAGGGTCCCACGAACTGCAATTCACCCGTCCTTGGACTTCTACCATCCGGCAGGGAGGAGGCTCCCTTCTTCAGTCTTAAACCAGGCTTCTTCTTGAGGTGAGTACTTGGGGTCCCATTCAGCTGAGGGACTGGGAAACAGGGGAGCAGTTAGAGCTGTAAGGCTGGCCATCTCTTCGGCCGCTGCCAGTTTTGGCAACGTGGTCTGCCCTGCAGTTGCCCCGGGCCATTATGATGTCCCCTTTTTGGTGTCCTCTGCAGTGCCTGCCTGCTACTTTCTTGGGGGCCCACACGGCATCTAAGTTCTAGAATTTTCTCTCCATATTTTATATCTTTTCCCCCTGAATTGATTAGACCCTTTTCTTTGTACAGGAGGGTGGTGACTCAGAGTCGGTGTATCTGTTAGCACACACTCCTGCTGCCAGCTGAAGGGCGTGGTCAAGGCGATGAGCGCTGCCTTCTGTGCTGGGGTTCCCCTAGGCAGAGGTTTTGCCTCAGTGGGGGAATGTAGGGTCCCCACAGCATATCCTGCAAGGCGTTCTCCTCCCTCAAGAAGCTGATACCATCAGTGTAATACTCTACATCAGGGTCCCTGAGGGGCTGGTTTGTCAAGTTGCGTCGGCTGGAAAACACTTCATCCACGACTTCAATGCAATCCTGGACTGGCTGGCTGCGCCCAACGGGTAGCCAGTTTGTCGGCCTCTGACACAAGGAGGGCTGTGGCTGTGAGTGCCGGCAAGCAGGGTGGCCAGCCCTGGGTGACAGAGTTAAGACGTTTGGAGAGATAAGCCACGGGATGGTGCCAAGATCCTAGCAGTTGGGTTAAGACCCCGGCCGCGACACCCACGCACTCGTGTATGTACAGAAAGAAAGATTCCGTTAAGTCTGGGAGTCCCACTCCGGGGGCGTTAGTGAGTGCCTGTTTGATGTCTTCAAAAGCCTTCTGTTTTATAGATTCTCGGAGCAGGGGGTCCCGTTCTCTCCCTTTTGTGGCTTCATAGCGGGGTTTGGCCAGGATGGAGAAATTAGTATCCAGGTTCTGCAGAAGCCGGCTGCTCCGAGGGACTCACGGACTTGTCGTTGGGTGGTAGGGACAGGAATCGAGCAGACCGTTTGTTTCCTTTCTGAGCCGAGTTGGCATTGTCCCTGCCACAAGTGGAAGACGAGGTATTTGACTCTTTCTTGGCAGATTCGAGTCTTCCTTTAGAGATCCCGTAACCCACTTCCCAGAGGAGATTGAGGAGTAGACGCGTTCCTTCCATGCATTCCTCAGAGGCCTTTCCTGCTAAGAGGCGGTCATCCACATACTGGAGTAACATACAGGTGTGTTGGTTTGCCAGGAAGGCCTTTGAATCCGAGGCTAGAGCTGTCCTGAAGGGGGTCAGAGAGTTCTTGAACCCCTGAGGCAGCCGTGTCCACGTCAACTGGCCCTTGTCTCCGCTTTTGGGGCTTTCCCATTGGAAGGCAAAGATCGGCTGACTCTGAAGAGCCAGGCGGATGCAGAAGAAGGTGTCCTTGAGGTCCAGACAGGTGAAATAAGCTGCCTCAGCGGGGATGAGGCCTAAGAGGGTATATGGGTTGAGGACAACAGGGTGCAGGGTGACCGTTGCCTGGTTGACTGCTCGTAAATCTTGGACCGGCCAGTGTTCATTGGTCCCTGGCTTCTGAACTGGCAGGAGAGGCGTATACCAGGGTGACTGGCAGGGACAGAGAATTTCATACTTCAAAAGTCTCTCTAAATGTTTTTGGATCCCCACTTGTGCTTTATGGGGGATGGAACACTGTTTCCGGTGGGCTGGTTCAGCTTCTGGTTTTAACTCCACCACCACTGGGGGAATGCGTCGGGCCAGGCCTAGAGGGCTGTCGTCAGCCCGCACTATGGGCAATTTGAAGGGGAGCCCAGATTCCTGTTGGGACCCTTCTATGAGACTATAGAGGTGTCACTCTTCTCCTTGGGAAACCATGAGTGACATGATCCTTGTTTCTGGCCTCCCCAAGGTTAGGGCTGCTTGGCCACGTGAGTCAAAGGTAATCTGAGCCTGGAGTTTTCCTAAAAGATCTCATCCCATTAGTGCCAGGGGGCAGTCGGGCAGATATAGGAATTCGTGGACAACCTCTTGTCCTCCCAGGTTGCACCGGTGGGGCTGTGGGAAGGGGCAACGGACTTGTCCCTCGGTTGCTCCCATAATGGTAGCTTGTCTTTGAGAAAGGGGGCCCACAGGCCGAGTTACGCCTGAGTGTTCAGCTCCAGTGTCAACCATAAAGTCAATAGGTTGGTCCCCAACTATCATTTGGACCATAGGCTCCTGGGGGCCTAGCAGAATGGAGCCCAGTCTGGCCTAGTGCTGGCAACACAGGCTTCTTTGCCTTCACTTGACCTTGGAAGGGTTCTGGGGCTAGGATGACCCTACAGTTCTCCTCTAGACACACTCTCAACCAAGGAGGTTGGGTGCGAATTATTGCCTCCCAAGAATCGATATAAGGGAATTTGTCTGGGTGGCCAGGTTGACCAATAATGACTTGAGAGGCCTTTGCAATGACTTCCCTTATCAAGAGCACCGTCTGCTGGCCACCCAACACCAAAAGAGGGCCAGTCGATCTCACAAAGGCTGTGGAGTTTCTGTGGGGTGAGTTTAATTCCATAATCTCCTGAATAACCCTTTTTGAAATTCATAAGCATACCACCTAAAGGTGTCTGTTTACTCTGTTTTCCACCCAACTTTCCACCGTAGTCAGTGATGCGCATGCACTCAGAGATTCGCTGTGCCCGTCTCCGGCCGCTCCCCTCACGGGGAGCAATTGGTGGGTTGGTACAAACCCCCGACTCGGGTCACTGGAGTAGATTCCTCACGGAGATCTAGTGACACCAACCTAACCGTATGAGGTTCACCATGGAACCACGGATAGAGGCTCAACTCTCACTTCATAGCAAGGCCACGTCTCAGTCAGACGCGATCATGCACCAAACGCACTCCACCCTCCGCCCTATGCGCCTGAGAGGTCACAGCTTTCTCTAACACGTATAGAGTACTCGGGCGACCTCGAGAGTTAATCAGACTCGCCTTCTGTCCCATAGCGGACAGGCTGTCCCTGGGACCCAGGTCCTTACCACTCAGTCAGGCGGTGATCCTGGGCTGGTTCCTGCACCTCTCCGGGTTCCGTTGTGCTTCTGGGGCAGCCACCCAAGGTCCCTGAAAAGAGACGTTTCTCTCCTTACGGACAAGGGGCTCGTTGGTGCGCCAAGTGGAGTCCGTGTCTTCCCGTGTCCTGGGGGCCGGAACCCAAAGACAAGGGAGAGAAAAAACAGGCGTCTCCAGATCCCAGACGAGCCCCCAGAAATGTTGCGGGATTCTCGAACAGAGAGATGAGACACCAAGGCTATAAGCAGGAAGCAGCGTTATTGATGCTGGCACCAGCTTAGCGGATTCTTATCCAAAGGCTGAGCCCCAATTATAATATAACGGGCAGCTTTATACAGTCTTGTCATTCCTACACAGCTGCAGATGTAAGGAAGAACACTGATTGGCTGCCAAGCTATGAAACAACTGAGGTTAGCCGACATGTCCTTGAGGAGGGGGAAGGGCAGTCAGGAACGAACTCGTTTGAGCAGGAAGTGGCCAGGCAGGATCAGGCTGCCACGATCCCACAGCAGATTTCTCATCTCTGTGCCCATGACAGGGACACAGACCCAGAGAGGTTAGCTCTATGTNAGTCGGTCTCAGAATTAATCAGGAAGCTTTAGTTGCAGGTGACAGAAACCCAAGCCAAAGCAGCTTAGGCCCAGAAGGGATTTACTGGCTTACGTAACAAAAAAAAAATCCAGGAATTAGACCAGCATCAGGCATGGATGGATCAAAGGGTGTTCTTGAGACTCCGCCTCCCCCATTTCTGCTGACTGCTTTCCTCCTCGTGACCCCCAAACTCAGTCAGGCTCCCCCTGACGCGGCAGAGATGGGCACGCCTCCGTCTTACTCCTCCACATTGCAGAAAGCTCTCTCTCCTTCCCCACTAGTCCTAACAAAAGTTGTCGAGTTACCTGTATCTGGCTGCACTTGGGACAAACGCTCGGCCTCGAACCGCTGGCCGTGAGTGTCACTGGCCAATGTGGGGCCTGGGCGGGGACTGCTGTAGGGAGAGCGGGGCAGATGGAAGAGGCGGTGGATTCTTGGTGGGCAGAGCCAGCCTCTCCCGCTGGGACCAGCACTGAGAGCGCAGGGAACGGCCCATGTGGGCAGGATCCCGGCAGCCGCCTTGAGCTGTGGAGGGCCGAGGCAGCGCCATGGCTGAGTCCTCTGGGACTTCTTCCCGTCTGTCTCCCTGAGCCAGACTGAGTGCTGGGCTCTGTGTGGGCCTGCGTCTACCCCGGCCAGGTGGTTGGAAGGGGAGCAGTACCCCTCCAGGCCAGGCCGAGGTGGGCCAGGGAGTGACCTCTGGGCCGGCAGGGCGGGGGCATGAGCGCCGGCCGTCATGCTACATTCTGGCCACTTGTGGCTCCGTGGGCTCCCCCAGAAGAGCCTCCAGCAGCCCCCAGGGTGGTATGGTTAGCATCTGCCCCCTTCTACAAACCAGAAGACGAGGCACAGAGAGTTCTGTGACCCAGCCAAGGGGGGCTTGGGAGTGGTGAGGTGGGCTGGCCAGAGGGGCTGAGCTGCCTGGGTATGACCCGCACCTCTCCTTCCTGCCTCTCCCCACCCACCGCCGCAGGCCCCTCCTGGACAGAGCTGGCAACCCACTGCAGACAGCACCTTCACCGAGTGCCCGTCCCCAGGGACTGAAGGGCAGTCTGGCACAGCCGCCTAGCTCCCCAAGCCATCTGTCGAGAAGCAGGCGCTTTGCCCCTCCCCCCCAGGCTGAGTACCCTCTCTGGGGAGGGCCAGGGCAGGCGGCCACTGGCTCAAGCCCAGGAGGAGCCAACAGAATGTTCCACCTTGACACTCACGCCAGGCCAGGGCAGAGGCCCCAGGGCGTTAGCCTGCACGCCTCCCAGTGAGGCTCGATGCTGTCCCAACACCTGTTTTCCTGGGGGGCCACCTCCCTTCAGCGAGCTCAGGGGGTGATGTCACCTACATTCTCTGTTCTGACCCCCCACCGGACAGGGGTCTGCGTCAGTGTGGGGCCCCGCCCAGCCCCACAGACAAGAGGAC
>NW_024342469.1:2652091-2697293 GCF_902729225.1 Pteropus medius | reverse complement strand
CGCCGCCTTCGGCCTGGGCCAGCTCCCAGCGCAGCTGAGCTGTCCGGCTGTGCCCCGGCCTGTAACACAGGTGGGGCCCGGCCCTGTCCTGGGGCCTCGGAGAAGCGGTCAGCTCAGGAAGCTGGTGACCTTCCCAAGGGCGGATAGCCGGGCGAGGGCCAGGAGCATGCCCACTGTCTCCTGGCCTGTCCCCTCCTTGCCCTGGGACCCTCCCTGGGCCGGCCTCCTGACCGGGCAAGCTGGGCCCTCCTGCAGGCCTGGCTCTAATGATGCCTGCCCCCCAGCACCCTACTTAATCTCAGGCTCTAGAAATTCCTGTCGTCCCCGTTTCACGGTCAGGAGACAGACGCTGGGCAAGGTCAACCCAAGGTCACAGAGTGGTGAATGGCAGAGCTGGGGTTGGAAGTGTCTGCCAGATGCCACCTATGTGCCCGCCCACCACACCCCACGGCCCCTGAGCTGGGGGGACGACTCCGTCTCATGGATGAGGAAGCAGGCCTGGGGAGAAGCAGTCCCTGCCTGAGGTCGCCCACTGATCGATCGGGCGGAGCAAGCCCTCTGCCCACGGCCTCCATTCCCGCCCCAGGGGGAGAGTTTGTCTTTCTGGCGTGAATCAGGGCGTACAGCCTCGTCGGGGAGGCAGGCACCAAAAGACGTCAGCGTGAGGTGATGGCAGCTGCGCCCAGTGCACGAGGTGGGAGGTTCGTCCTCACCAGCCTGGGCGCTGGGCAGGCTTTCTAGAAGAGGCGATGTGACTGCTACCCCATGTCCTCAAGGACTAGGAGGTGAGACTGGGCGAGGGGTGTGGGTGGGGAGGGAAGTGCAGGTGTCTGCAGGTGAGGGAGCACCTGGAGGGAACGGGGCCTGGGGACAAGAGGCAGGTGGGTAGGCCACAAAGGGCCCTGGACACCCTTGGGTCTTTGAAGGCCGCGAGGAGCCATGGGAGGTTTTAGAGGGTGAGTGGCAGTATCAGGTGTGTGGTTTGAAAGCTCAGCCCGGCTGCCATGTGGCTTCCGGATCGGAGCGTGTGGGAGCTGGGGCGGATGATGGGGTTTCACCAGGCAGGGGTCCGGGAGGGGGCCTTGGGGGCGGGGCGGGGCCACACCCAGCCAAACTCAGCCACCCTTCCCCCCAGTCACCCTGCAGATAACGTGGGACCCTCTGGCCCCTGTCCCTATTCCCACCGCTCACTCTCCGGGGTCCCACTCCAGGGGCATCGGTGCTGGGGGCAGACCGGGCTCTGCAGGAGTGAGCGCTCCCAGCCCATAGCCCAGAGCACCAGACGGCAGGAGCAGCCAGCCATGGCCTGTTCTGGGGGTGCTGCCAGGTTTCCGGGACTGACCTTCCGCTGGGAGGGTACAGGGCAGGGGCCGCTTCTGCCAGGGTACCGTGCAAAGGCCCGAGGGCAGTCCCCTCAGACACTTACTTAGGTGGAAGGAGGTGAGTGGGGCAGGCGGGAGAGTCGGGGGGCGGGGGCGAGGGGTTCCAGAGCAGAGCTCCGTGCAGTGTGGACCCGGGAAGGAGAGAGGAAGCGCCAAGGCAGGGGCGTGGGGGTGGCGCTGAGGCTCAGGAGGGCTGGAGGCTACGGGAGGGGTTGGGGGGACAGGACAGAGATGCTTACGAGCCTCAGAGGTCAGGGAGGTGATGTGGGGAAGAGTAATCCAGGACCACACCCGATGTCACGGGACATCTCAGGTACTGGGGGACACCGGTGAGCACAACAGGGAAGTCCCTCAGCTCATGGAAAAGCAGATGAGGGGGAGTCAGGAGGATGTAGTTTGAGGACCTAGAGGCTTCTAGAAAGAGGTATCCAGTAGGAGTGTGGTTCTTGGGGCCAGGCCCAGATGTGGGAGGCACGGCCCGTGGCAGGGGCTCCACCTGGCTTTTGGGTCACACCATGCTGGGGTCAGGCCCGCGCCCAGCCCAGACAAGGCTGGGCAGACGAGTCACGGCTCCGTCGGCACCTGGGCGGCGGGTGTCTGGCACTTGAGACGTCAGGTCCAGTAGCAGGACCCAGGCCCCTGGGCAGCCTGGTGGTCTGCAGCCACCCGCTACTGGACAGCCAGATCTGCACATCCTCAGCACTGGCCTCTCAGCCCAGGTCACCTGTGAAACTGCATCCAGAGACCTGGGGCTCCTCACTCCTCACGGGGGGCTGGTGGTGACGTTTTCTGTGCCTGATCCATGCCCGACAGTGCTGTGGGCAGTAATCTTCACAGGCACTGTTATTCTCCTGGAGCCACCGGGCCAGAGGCCTCGCTCAGTGGCTGTGACGTGGCCCCAAGTCCAAAGGCCAGGCTGAGGTCGCAGCACAGTGAGGACCGGCCAGGGTGGAAGCCAGCCTCCCCTCCCACCCCTGGAGCAGGCCACCGCGCCCAGGGCTGGGCTGGCACGAGGATGTGCTTCTCTGCTGCCCCATGGAAGCTGACCTCAGGCTGTCCGCTGCTGGACCAGAGTCCCCAAGGTGGACTGATCGGGCGATGACGTGAGCCCACAGACACCATCAGCTCCCCAGGGTGGGTGTGGCACGGGGATGGAGGGACAGGTGGCCAGTGTGCTGTGGGCTCCTCCACCCCGTCTAGCTCAGGGGGACCAGGGCTTCAGCTCCCCTGAGAGGCAGCTGCCTGGCAGGGTGGCTCGGTGGTAGCCTGGGGTGTCTGAGCACCTGGCCCCAGGAAGAGGTGCGACTTCGGGCCCCTCATCGGCGTCCTGCCCCACAGACGGCGCTTCCACCACAGTCCACTTGGCGGCCCCTCCACAGCCCGGCATCTGGGGCGTAAGTCTCGCTGGGCTCCGAGGGCCGATGCCAGCCCTCCCCTGGGCCCTGCTGTTTCACGGGGTGCTATGGGTGAGCCCGCAGAGGAGAGGCCCCGGGACCAGCTCGGCTCCCACCTCCCACTTTCCACTTGGGGCAGTTGGCATCTCGACCGGCTCCCGCCCTCCTTCCAGGCCAAGGGGACTGGTACCTTCTGGTGTCATGCCCCTGCCCCACCAGCCCCAGCCCCTCCTAATCTCCTCTTGGAGCCACCAATGCCTCCTGCCACGGCCTCTTCCCAGCCCAGCCCTGCATCCTGGCATAGGGTGAGGCTGGTCCCCGGAGCCCCCGCCCGCCTCCCTCCCTCCCCCAGGGAACAGGACTGCACAGTGCTTGGGTCCCTGGACACGGGGCCTGAGCCACTGGGTCCTCTCAGCTCCACCAGCCCCGGTTCCGTGGCCTCTCCCTGCCTCGTTCGCCTCCCCTGCAGAGTGGGGCCCACTGGTACCGTCCCGTAGGGCCCGTGAGGACTATACGAGCTCTGGGTGCTCTGGGAGCCTCACCCCCTCCCTCCCCCGGCCTTGAAGGCTGTACTTGGCCTGGACTGCCCCTCCCTGACACTTGTCCCTGGCTTCCTGGTGCCCCCCACTCCCTGACAGTTCTCGCCTAGGTCCTATAAACCCCCAAACTGCCCCTGCCATGGCATACTCAACTGTCTTCACTGCCGCCCACCTCCTACAGGCCCCCAGGCCTCAGTGCCTCCCCCTCCCCTGCCACAGAGTGACCTTCCCTGACCCCCAGCCCCTGACTGCCCAGGCAAGGACTTAGTGCACTCCCCGCCTGGCCTGGCACTTCTCAGGGTCGGCGCCAAGGTCTGGGTCACTGACCCCTCCTCCCTGCCCCCTCCCGCTCCCCTCCTCCCCCTGCATGCTTGGTGCCCCTGTAGTCTCCCCTGCCGGGGACTGGGAGCCCTTAGGATAGAGGCTTTTCTCCGGCAGCAATAGGAGACTTAGGAACATTTTAGGTAGCACATTGACCAGGATCAGAGGGGCTTTTAGAGGAGGGAGTCGAGGGCAGGAGCACAGTTGAGGCTGTTTGGGGAGCAGATGATTACTCTGTGGGAGGGGGAGAGGTGATGAGAAAGATGCTCTTGGGGGAATCTTGGCTGGAACTAGAGATAGGTATGGAGGGGCAGCAGGGTATGGGGTGTCAAGGCCAGTTCCTAGTGTCTGCCTTAGACGGAACTGGCTGGCAGGCAGCCCCATTGGCCCAGATGGGGAGCACCAAGGGGCATCAACTTCAGGGCAATTTTGGAGGTCCTGTGGGGCATCTCAGGTGGCAGCTCGGGAGAGATGGGCTACAGACAGACTAGGAGGCAATGCCTCCTGTGAGGTTCACGGAGCCAGACGGGGGATGCAGGAGGATGGAGAGGGATGGAGGGCACCGGGAGGAGGACCACCCAGGCAGAGCTGGGAGCAACAGGAAGCAGCGGTGAAGGCCTGAGCAGAGGCCAAGACACCCAGTGAAGCTTCTGGAGGGGGAGGTCGAAGAGGCTGGTGTCCAGAGTGAGGCAGGAGAGGCTAAGTGCATCCCAAACACGCACGTAGGACAATCGCAGCGTCACGGGACAGAATGGACACCCCCTGGGGCACTTTGGGGACAGCGGGAGCCATGACCAGCACTGGCTGACCGGCCACCCACACCACCTGCCCCAGCCCTCTCCCAGAGCTGCCTCTGCATTCCCAGGCAGCCCGTGGGCCTGGCGATCAGGTTCGGATCAAGGAAGGAAAAAATAAATTCTTTGTGCCCCACACGCCGCTGCTCCTTTCCCACAGCAGCCACAATTCTGTCTTTGTTCCCAGTGAAGCAAACGACAAAGGAAACGATGCTGTTCGAAATACGGTCGAGCCTTAGAAAGAAGTCCCCAGAGTCCCAGGGAGGGCACCGGGCAGCAAGCTCAGTGGCGATGGAGGCAAATCAGCAGGACGAGCCCCTCCCCCCACCCCCGCCAACCCCAGACGCTGCACCGGCACCCTCATCAGAGTGGGGACACGTCTGCGTGCAGCTGAAAGATGGAGTTTCCCCAAGGACAGCGCTGTCGCTGGCTCTAAGATCCGGCTTGGAACCAAAACGTACAGTAAGAGGCTCTCGAGTGGGAAAGGTCAGGAAATAAGCAATGGAGACAGTCAAAGTTACTGGCAGCAGAGTCTTGAGAAGCGCCCTGCCCCACTGACCTTGACTTTGCTGCGTGCAAAGTCCCAAGGCTTTCTGGGTCTGAGCAGACTGGGTAAGTAGCCAGGCCCAGGCGGGCAGTTGCTCTAGGCCCGTCTTTGCATCCACCTCCCCTGCTACCTCGAATCTCTGTGTCCCTCTGGACTGACCAAGGGAGTGAACAAAAAACTCACGTGTGCACACACGCAGACATGAGCACACAGACAGGCTCACGCATACAGATTTGAACGTACGCTGCACACAGACATGAGCACACACAGAGACAAACGCAAATGCACACACAGAGATGTGTACATGCTCACACACAGGCACAGAAGCACGTAATCATATACAGACGCGTGCACGCAGATGCACACGGACGCACATAGGCACACACACTCATGCGAATACACGCATGCTTACACACAGGTGTGCACACACAGGCATGTGTGCACATACTCAGGTGGCATGTGTGTACACACAGTCACATGCACACATGTGCACACACAAATGCATACCTACTTATGCACACACACACGCACAAGCGTACACACACGTATGCGTTCTTGCGCACATGTACCTGCCCAAGGTGGCAGGTGTGGCCCTGAGCTGAGAGTCAGGAAGTGTCACCTCCACTCCCCATGTGACTCGGCTGCGTGGAGTCTGGGGGGCCCTCCCGCTCTCGTCTGCCTTCTGCTAGCTGGAGAAATAGAACCCCGCTTTTGGGATCTTCCAGTTCTCCCCTGTGGGCAGCAAACGCCAGTCGAAGGCCAGGAGCACAGCTGAAGGACAAACTGGCTCTAGGGCCGTTCCAAGAGCAGCTCCCAGGGAGGGGCGCAGGGCTGAGCCCTGGCGGTGGTCACCTCCCACCCTGGGGGCTGGCTGTGCCCACTCTGGACGAGTGGGAGTGATTTGCTCAAGGTCACAGCCTGCTGAAAGCCAAAGTTCTTTTTCTGCTGTTTCGAAATAAATACCCCTTGCATTATATGTTAACAGAGAAAAATGGAGGCTTTGAGGCAGCCGGGGAAGAGAAATTCTGATACTGTCTCTTCACCACCAGGCTAGGAGATGACTCATCATCCAACAAGTGTACATTCAGCGCCCGCGACTTCCCAGTGACATGGGAGGACACACACTGAAGGAGGCTCAAGTCCTCTTTCTTGTAAACCAGTTCAATCTAAGAAAAAGCCCTGTGTGGCAAAGGTGGCCTGGGCCACCTCCGTGCCTTCCCGGGCGCTCTCTGAGTGTGGGTGTGACACACACCACACTCAGGAAGCGGCGTCGCACAGTTGGAGGGGTGTCCAGCCCACTGGTCAATCCTTCCACAGCTGCGTGGGCTGTGGCCATGGGAGGTTCCAGAAACGTTGCCCGTGTCCACATCCCTCAGCCGTGGCCAGAAGGTGTCGTGGAAACAGCAGTGAGCCGGGAGACCGGAGCCTGGCAGCAGCTGGGCCACCCTGGCTGGCCAGTCCTGCTCGGGGCCTCCACCTTCCACCTGCACGGCGGGCATCTCCTCGGGGCTCGCTGCTGTGGGGCTGCCGGAGCCTCTTCAGGGGCTCGGGAAGCTCCTCCGGGTCCAGGTGGGAGGAGGTGGCCGGGCCCAGGGGCTCGGGCACAGGCGAGCCTCCCCTCCAAGGCTGTACCTTAACAGGTCAGAGCAGCCCCGGGCAGGGTGTGGAGGAGGCTGTCTGGGGACTTGTCAAGACTGGACTTTGAAGGGCAGAGGGTCCTTCAAGAGCGTGAATTTTATCACAGATGAACATACTGCGATAGAACGTGACATTAAAAAAGAGAAGAAACAGTCACCTGTCGAACTTCGGTGCAGTATCGAGACTATCTGCAATGACCTGAAACTACTAGTACGTTCCCCCTCCCTCTTCCACCTCCTATTTCTGGGAGGCTGGATTTTCTTCACAGACATCAACAAAAACAGTGTCGTGCAGCCAATGCGTGGCAGGAGCAGGTGCGAGAATCCAGCCACCTTCTTTTAAACCAGACATTAAGGAGATTTGCAGGAATGTTTTAAAAATTTGGGGGGGGAGCAGTTTTGAGCACTATAATCATTTTCATAAATGTTATATATGTTAGCATACGAAGGACTCACTATCGTTATTCTTATATGAATTAATATTTAAAGTTTTTTCAGCTTTAATTTCTAATGCCGGAAACGTCGACTGGCGTGGCCCAGGTAAACAAAACGCTTTGGGGTCCTCGACCGCGTTTAAGGGGAGAAAGGAGTCATGAAACCGAAGGTTTGAGAACCGCAGTCTACCCTAATCACAGCACAACGATTAACATCAGGACGCTTAACCCCGACGCGACGCCACCTGAACCGTGCGCTTCACTCTGATTTCATCAGCTATTCCAGAAATCTCTCCATGGCACCTCGAAATCCTGAATGGAAGATGGACAGTCAGCGTTTCCTGGGGACGGAGTTTCAGTGTGGAAAGACGGAAAAGCTGTGGAGACGGCCAGCGGCGATGGCGACGTGACAACGTGTGTGTGCGCAATTGCCGCTGAACCGTACACTGAAGAACGGTAAGTTTATGTTGTGTATATTTTCACGCGATGAAACATTCCTACGTTAAAAAACAAACAAAGGTTTATTTAAATACAGTGAAGCGCATCTGCATAATAAAAACAAGCAGAGTTATAGAACGCGCATGCGACATAGTTCACTATAAAATATCGCAGTGCGACCGAAAGCAAACGCTAGGGAATTTCTACACGAAATAGCCAGGCGCTGTGAAATCGGAACACGAAGGAGGTAAAATACCCAAAGCGTGGTGACTTTTTTATTCATCATTTCCGTTGCTGTTATTGCTGTTGATCATTTCGGATGAGAGCCCAATCCCCAAGAAGCTTCCAGTCTAGTGAGAGAGATGGACAGGAAACAGACGAGTACGACCCAGGGAGATCAGCGGACGCACGGGGCTGAGGGAGCACGGAAGAGGAGCACTAGCTGGAGAGAAGAAGCCAAGGAGGCCTTCCTGGAGGAGGTGATGCCTGCAGTAGTCTAGAAAATAAAAAGATGTGAGATT
This sequence comes from Pteropus medius, assembly GCF_902729225.1. Classification (NCBI taxonomy): domain Eukaryota; kingdom Metazoa; phylum Chordata; class Mammalia; order Chiroptera; family Pteropodidae; genus Pteropus; species Pteropus medius. Next base: position 2,689,286 of record NW_024342469.1, on the reverse strand, counting down.
CCCCGCAGAAGGAAAAGCAAGTGTGACGCAGTGGCTTGCAAGTGGAGAGGCTAGAAAGAGAGTTGGGGTTGCGACCCTGGCCACCCCAGGTGTCAGGTCCCGGGGCTCTGGCCAGGCCTATCAGGCCGCCAGCAGTGCAGGGCTGTGGCGTGAGGGTGGCCGTGCAGGTGGGACAGAGCCTGGTGCCTGGTGGGTGAGGGGAGTGAGAAATAGGGCCCAGCCAAAGGGGTGTGATGGGCAGAGTGGGGGAGGAGGCAGGGCCTGGAGCCTTCTTGACTGGGCCCTTGATCTTGACCTTCATTACCTTTGACCCAGATAGTGAGCCTCCAAGGGCGGCCTTAATTTTCCCCGTGAGGACACCGAGGCACTGAGAGGTGGGGCGATTAGCCAACTTCATCCAGCAGAGCCAGGACTAAAGCTGGCTTTCCGCTTGACTTCGCTGCTTGGAACCAAATGGTGATGGGGACAGGGAGCCTCTCTCACGGATGAGCCCTGTGTCACCCACACGGCCTCTTCGGTCTTCATTTCAGGGCCTCTGCCTGGCTCCGGGGACCCAGAGAGGATTCCATTGGGTCCTGCCCTTAAGGACTCCGCTCCCCCCTTGCCCCCCAGTCCAGAAATTTCCAGCCAGACCTCAGGTCCTGCCAAGAGGCCCCTCCCCAGCCAACTTCTGAGGCTCCCTTCTAAAGGGGGCCGAAGCAACTATGCCAAGAGGCCCAGGTCCGACTGGGAAATTGGGGGAGGACACACGGGGCAGCCAGCCCTGGGTTCCCTCTGCCCTGCGAATTTGTCCAAGCATGCCCGCTCAGTAACATCTTCCCCTTATCGGCGGATCTGTCATCTCTGCTGGTTTCCAGCAAGAAGCCAGAGTGTATTTTTAGACTGAGGCAGTACGAGGGACATGGGAAGTCACAGTGAGTGTCCCCTCCCCTGGATGGGGTTGGGACAGGACAAGAAGCAGTCCGTCTACTATGTGTAGTTTTCAGGGTGACTTTGAGCTGACCCGCCTTGGCCCCGGAGGTTCCAGCCCAGCAAGAGAGCCAAGTCCCGCGAGGCCACGAGCTTGGAGGCTGATCCCAGGCCCAAGCGCATTTCCAAAGCGCAGAGCACGAGATGCTGATCATAATTCACTACAAGTGCTCAGCCGGGATGGTCATGTGTCTGCTTCCCCCAGCGAGGCAGGAAAAAAATGCCTCCCTCGTGGGCCCTGGCAGCTGGCTTCTGGGGCATGTCACAGTCACACCCCCTCGAGCACAACTCAGAATCCGAGCTGGCAGGGGACGTCTGAGATCAGCCAGCCCAGCCTCTCAGTTTACAGTCGGAAAGGACGCAGGGCGGTCGTGACTGTCCAAGGTCACAGAGCCCAGGAGGGAAGTGGTGGGCGCAGTGGAAAAAGCGAGGACACGTGAGCGAGGCCGCCAGGCGCCGGGCCCAGGCCGGCAGCTCCAGGGGTGCAGCTCAGAGCGGTGGGGCGGCCTCTAGCCTTAGTTTCCGCGGCTGGGAGCAGAGGGAGAAGCGTCTGTCTGCAGGGATGCTCGGGCCCAGCGGTGCTGAGTCCAAAGTGCCCCGCGCACAGGGACACGTTGCCGACGACCTCTGCGGCCGAGCGGGGGGCGGGGCGGGCGCGCAGGGCAGGAGGCGGGGGGCGGCGCTCGAGCACCTGCTCCTGCCGGTCGCGTGGGGCAGCGACCTGCTTTCCTCTTCCTAAGGGGGTGTGCTGCGAAAATCCCTGAGTAGTGATCACCTCCGCACCCCCCACCCCCAGGGCCAGGTGAGAAGACGCTCGAGCAGGTGGGACAGGCCGCGTCCTCGAGCTGCTTGACAGCTGAACCTGAAGGTAAGACAGCACGTGGAAAATACATATGGAAGATGGAAGTAACAGACAGTGTTTCGACATCCAGTAATGGCAAGCTAGGTTATTTGGAACGACCTTCTCTCTGGAAATGAGTAAAAATTTTGATTAAAAAAAACCGTTAAAAAAAAAATCCTGCCAAAAGCCTCGAAGAATGGCCGGTATCCTTGAGAACCTTGAGAAACCCCAGGAGGGTACTGCAGCCACGTTTGCCCTGAGGATCTTCGCCAGTCTGGAAAGGCTGGGTCTTGACCGTGGGAGGGGAGGGCATGTGGGGACAGAAGTCAAGGGGTGAGGTGTCTCATGGGGGACTCGCCCTCATATTAGGCTGGCGGCCCAAAAGGCCACACCATGGGAACAGGGGCTGTGGGGCAACATGCTGGCGACTGTGCAGGAGGCCAGAGTCCGCCTCGTTCTCCTCCAGGGCGTCAGCGCTGGGGTGGCTGGGGGGCTGAAATGGGAGACACGCTTGGAAAGCACCTGCTCAGTCCTTGGCACCTGCTTAGCCATCACTTGATAGGTTTTTTTGGAGGGAGGGAGGGAGTCTTTTAAAATTAAACCCAGCACTGAGACTCAGCAAAATGTGTTGACTTGATCTCATGCCTCCACCTGGAGAGATGAAGTGATGGGCTTATGGGGCCCAGTCCACCTTTCTCACCAGCCGTCCAAGAATCCCGCCTCCCAGGGTGCCGGTCCCATGTCCTCCTGCCCCACGCCCTGTCACCTTCTGGAGAGCGTTCCAGTGTTGATTGCCTTCCTGCTCTGCAGAATTCAGCTTTGCTCCTGACTGTAGCCAGCTCCCTCCCCTGCACACTTCAGGCTCCCAGGCAGAGGGACCCTCTTCCCATGGCCAGCCTGAGCCATGAGGGTGCCCAGCGGCCCGTGAGCCAGGACCCTGGATGGGCGTAACCTGCCAGCTCCTGAGGCAGCTGCCCACATCCTGTTCCCTCGCTTGTCAAATATGATGATCAGGCTCTCGCTCATGGAGGATTTTATATTTCGTGCTGCAGGTCCCAACAAGAGCTGAAGTGACTTGTGTAAAAATCACAAGTAAATCTGGAGGAGAGAGTTGGGCATGAAAAGATTGGGAAATTGTCAAGAGGCCTTCGCAACCCGCTGTGTGCTTCTCAGTCAACACGACTTGTCTGGGCAGCATGTTCTGGCCTTTGGAAGCAAACATTGTAAACAGCTTTGGGGACTGCCGGTCAAAACACATCAACCCCTATCGATCGATCGTTATCGACATTTTATGTAAGGCATTTTTATTCAGAAGAGGTATTTCTGACAACAAAGGAATGTAAAGGACATACTCTCGGGGAGAAAGAGGCTACCTCCTTAAATGACTAGACGAAGCTTCTCAGAAAACTCCACAAAGTTCTTGCTTCTTTCTCCCATTGTGCCACAGACCAGGAACAATTTGTCAAACGTGGCCTGTCCCTTCAGGGGACTGGGAACCACGGGCTAATTCCTCACTTTAGTGAAAACCAAGGCCTGGAGGCGCTGAGAGAACACCCTGCCCATCCACCGGCCCCATCCATGGAGCGTCCGCGTTGCAGGCCCTGAGCTGGGCACCCGGACCGTACCGCGTGAGGCCACCCGGCTGTCACGGAGCTGGAGCCAGCCCGGGCCTGCGGGCTGCTCGGGGTCTAGTTCCAGCTGCCTCGACCGGCTGGCAAGACTCTTCTATAAAAGGCAGATACCGGGGTAGATCTGAGGATCACGTGAGGAAGCAACAAATAGACGCCTCGCCTGGTGTCAGAGATGTTCCAGGGCTCAGGCAATGTCAGTTACTCTGGGACGTGAGCCAGGGAGGGGAACAGTCGTCGCAAAGGCAGCACCGAACTAGACAAAAGCCAAACCAGAAGTGAGGGCAAGACGGTGGCTTTGCTGGTGGGATGGAGGTCAAGCAGGCTTCCTGGAGGAGGTGGTCCTTGGTAGAGCCCTCAGGCAGGTGGTCAGCTTGTCTCAAATATGACCCACCTGTTGGGCACTGTCTCTCCGCTTCCTCCACTCTCCCTCCTAATTCTCACTCCTATGGAGGGAGCATCGCTGCCCCATTTTACAGATGAGGAAGTGCAGGCAGGAGGTCGAGTCATTTGTCCAAGGTGATAGCATGAGTAAAAGGCAGGCCGGGCTGTGAATTCAGGTCTGCGTGATTCCAAATCCAGGGTCCATCGCTAATATCAGGAGGGAATTAGGGGGAGCGTGTCCCGGGCAAAGGCGGCGATGTGCACGTACCTGCATTTATTATGCATTTGTGGGTCAGTACGCCACGTCTTACCTCTACACCCCCCGAAGACCTCGCCCACCCACAACAGGGGTAGTTCATGGTGGGGACCCTGGCCTGGGTCAGATCACTGGGAACCCCAGCTCCATGTCCAGCTGAATCCACTATTCACTGCTTTTCAGTGACTCTCACCTACGAGGTCGCATGGGTCCCGACGCTCCAAGCCCATGCTCTGACATGGACGGAAGCCATCGCTGTCCTTCTGTCCTTAAGCCAACTAGGGTAGCACGTGCTGACCAGGAGGATGTCTGACTCTTGGGAGGGACAGGGGTGCGGGGCAGCATGGCCGTGAGTGGTTGCCTTGGGCTTCTCAGGAATGACAGAGACAGATATCAGGGACAGAGGCCCGCGTCGAGGTGAAGCCTGCAGCAGAGCCCGTCTGCTTGCCTCTGCCCACCGTGTACCATTTGCACTCTGCCCCTCTTTGAGCACGGCCCCTCTCTCCTGCGACAGGCTTCTGCGTGTGCTGCTGCCACCCCCTGGAGCAGTGAGCCCAAGACTGACCGTTAACGCCATGCTTCTGGATCTGCCAGAGATGGCCATGGTCTCGGGCCAGGAGCACGGGCTTCTGGACCAGACAGCAACCCCCGGGGGTATCCTGGGGCAGGTGGGGTTGGACTCTGAGAGCCCAGCTCTTGCTCCCTCGTAGAGACCTTGGCCAAAAGACGCTGTTCCTGGACCTCGATTTCCTCATCTGTAAGATGAGGATGAACCCGGTTTCCTTGTGGGACTGTTCTAAGTTCCACGTAAAGTGACATGACTTCGAAACCTGGACCTGTGAGGTTTTGCCATCACTATCAGGCTGGCAACTGCACGCCTGTCCCCTGCAGACCGACGTCCAGCCACGGGCCGAGGAGCAGCTCTGTACTTGCCAACAGTGAACTGTCTCTTTCTTAGTCTGTGTCCCTGCCCCTGTTGACTTCCACTATCTGACCTGAGAGCACACTCTCAGGAGATCAGAGGCCATTGCCCTGGCTGACGACCTCGGAAGCATACACTTTATCAGGAGGCTCTGCCAATCAGCAAAGGCAAACCTCAGAGGCCTTGGACGGTTCCTGGAAAAGGGCTTACTGAAGCTGCAGGGCAAACAGACAGGCTTTGGTCTGGACGCCCAGACCCGTGGGGACGCTGCCCCGCCTGGCAGGGGTCAGGGTCAGCTGTCAGGTCTCACATTCTCTCTGAACACTGATGGCTGACACCACCTGCTTACAGGTTCAGAGGCTAACCTGACACCCAGTCTCTAGTGGCAGATGCCCTACCACTTCCTGTCGCCCCCTGCAGCTAACCCCTCCCCTTCTCTGAATGTCCCAGCTTCCAAGGGTGCCAGGAGAGAGCCTAGGCCGCTCTGGTGGGATCACGAAGGTCAGCAGAGGTGGCTCGGCGGGGCAAGGGGCTCAGTAGACCTGCCTCTTCTCCTGGGCCCCACAACTGGCCTCGTGACCTGGTGTAGCGGGGGCCTGTGCCTCAGTCTCCCTATCTTAACGTGGGCACAGTAATTATCTGTCCGAACAGCTTCAAAATTAGAAAATGTGAAATGGGGCCCGAAACAGCGTTAGCACCAGGTAAATGGAAGCCACGGACTAAGGTGCACATGCCCCAAACGCTCTCTGTACTCACAGAGTCTGCAAAGAGGTACTCAGGTGGCGCTCAGACACATTCTTAAGAACATTACTTTGTCCCCACAGCTACAGGGGACATTCTGCTCAGTCCTTGCACAGGGAGCTGTCTCTGCTGTGCTGCCTACACTCCGTCAATGCTGAGGGAGGGAGGGTGGGAGAAACTTCCAGGAGCTGGGAGCTGGCGGGTGTCCTTTGTGCCAGTTTCTCCTATGTGGGCTGTGTAACAAGGTCTTCATGGAAAACGGGGACCCACAGTTCCCCGGGGCAACATGCATGGGGCCATTTCTGACCAGGATTCTCCCATGACGAAGCCCTGCACGTCCCTCCACTTTCTACCTGGGTACCTGTGTGTGTGTTGGGGGGTGCTGGCGGAAGGCATTTGTTCGACAGTGACCTATTTTGACACATGCATGAAAAATAAGTTTTCTCTAAAACCTTGGGAGCTGCAAGAGCCCAAATGTATCATTTCTCTATGTCTGCTGGGTGGGCGCGCTGCTCTGTTGAACTCTGCGTAGCTTCCTTTGTCCTCACTTAAAAGTTTTTACTGGGTCTTTCCGACCACCTGGTTGAACTGGGTTTACGGCAGGCAATCATGTTACATCTGGGAAAAGGTGCCAACACCCCTGCATTTGGGCTTTTGGTCCTTGACAGCCTGGGATCTGGAGTATGTCAGGTGATGTCTTTGAGCCTGGATGTCATGCTCAGCTTCCTTCGCTGCTACACTCACGACACCCAGCACAGTATGACCCCTAGATGCATGAATAAAAAATACTATTGCCTGCCCAACCTGTGAGATATCCAGGATATAGCGGACACGAATTACTTAGTAAACTGGGAAGCATAATATAAATATTGGCAGGTGCAGTAGAAGATGGGCTTGTCCACGCGGGCAGCGGGTAGGTTATGTGGGTTTCTGCAGGGTGGGGCAAAGTTCAGCACAGGTATGGGGCGAATCAACAAGGGTGACTTTAAAAGACACCTGTGAAAGGGCCAGGTAGGCCTGGCTCTCCGGGGTCTCTGCGAAATGCAGGATTTGCCTGGAGCTCCTTTTCCTGCCCTGAGTAGATCCTCCTGGACTCTCAGCTACAAATAGAACCGTGCAGGAGCAGCGGGCGTGGGGGCGGGGCGGGGTGGCAGGGAGGAGGACTGGCATAGCACACATTTCGTTCCCAAAGGAGGGGTGCCCTGATGCACTGGCACCGGGGGGCGGGGAGCTCCAGCGTTGCCGCGCAAACAAAGCCGCTTTGCAGTTCTCCTTCTCCTCACCAGGGGCGGCGGGGCCGCGACCTAAGCCCCGCGCTGGCAGAGGCCCAGCGCCTTGGCCGGGCACAAAGTCAGCCCCGCATCCCGACGCACCCGCGGAGCGGGCACGGCTCTCGGGCAGCTCAGGCTGGGGTGGGGGCGGACGGTCGGAGTTGGCAGCGCTCGCCGCGCCCGTTTCGGTTGCCCTTCACCCATCTCAGTCCCCCGCTCGGCACCTCCGCCACCTGTTGACTCTTCCTCCCAGCTCACATTCTCTTTCTCCTACTTTTGCATCTTGGGGTCCCGGGGACAAGGTCCTTCACCGTCCGCCGCGCACCCCGGAACTCGAGGGCCCGGCGCCTCGGTGGGGTCTAGCCCAGCTCATCCTACAGACCAGCGGAGCCGGGCTCCCCGAGGGAGGAGGGGCCTCGCCAGCGTGGCCCGGGCGCCGGCGGGAACCTCCCCCCCGTCCCGCAGCCTGGCGCCCAACCCCCGCCTGGACTTCTGCCCTTCCTGCTGCGCGGGGCTGGATGCGCGCCAGTGCCCAGCCGCACGCCGGGTCCCAACGCGGCGCTGTACCCGCCCATCCGGTGACCTTGGCGGTCCCTCCACCTCTCCGCCTCAGTTTCCCCGCCGGCGCAGTGGCTGCGGGGCGCGAGAGGAGAGCAGTCCGGGCCGGCCCCGCCCCCGCCCCGTGGGCAGCCAATCGGGCCCCGCTGCCCGGGGGGTGTGTCCCACCCGGGGCCGCGGCTGGGGGCCCGGGGGCGGTTCGGAGGTCCGGCGCGGGGCGGAACCAGGGTCGGAGTGGGGGCCCCGAGGCGGGGCTTCCGGGCCGGCCACCCGCGCGAGCCTTGCGCGCTGCCCCGCCGAGCGCGGAGGCCGAGGGGCGGCGCGTGCCGCGGGGGCGCGGCTGGCACGGCGCGGGAGGCGGCGCCGGGCTTGGGCAGGGGACGCGGCGGGGGCGGCCGCTAGCGCCCGGCCCGGTGCCGCCTCCCTCGGCGCTCGCCCGGCGCACACGGCCTCAGGTGCCCGGGGCTGGGCGGGAGCGCGCGGGAGTCGGCGGGCCCGGGCGCCCCCTCCCTGGGGCCCGCGGCGGCGGCGGCCGGGGGCGGGGCCGGGGCCGGCGGCGCATGCGCGGGGCGCGGGGGCTCGGGCTGAGGGCGCTCGCGGCGGCTGCGGCGTGGGAGCCCCCGGCCCAGGTGGCCGCCCCCTGCTCCGCCCCCGCCGAGCGCCCCGGCGTCCGCGGCTGTCGCCGGGGCTGCGCGGAGGTCGCGGCCGGGACCTCGGCGACTCTGGTCGTCTGGCCGTTTCTCGGGAGGGAAGGCCCACCAGGCGGGGCGTCCGGCGCGGTCGAGTTTGGGCGTCACCGACGGGACAACTTTTTCCGAAATCCCCGGGGGTCCCCGAGGCTAAGCAGCCCCGGGCCCCGACAGACCGACCCTCTGAGCTGCGCTCCCCGCGGCTGCGGGCGGTGCGACGGGAGACGCTCCCTGGCGGGTTAGTTCGCAGCCACGGGGCGCCTCTGACGAGCGGCCCCGCTTTGCGCCCGTGCCGCGCGGGCCGGGCCGGGCCGGGCCGGGCCAGGGCAGCTCCGTGCCCCGCGCGACGCCCTCCCGAGCCCTGAGCTCCGCGGGTCTGGCGCGGGGCGCCCGTGCCCGGGTCCGTCCCGGGCCCCGGCAGCGCGGCCCCAGGGGCGCAGGGTGGGGCTGGGGTCCGGGGGGGGTCGGTTCTGCCCGGACTTCCAGGGGAAACTGCACGACCGTGTTTCCTCGCCTTTTTGAGTTTGAAGGAAGGACGGCGTGCCCCAAATGTCAAGGTTCTTTCTAAGAACAGCCCACGGTTGTATAATGCCTTGGGTTTCGCGGGGCGCTCTGGGACCTCCGGGGCTGCGCGCCCAGTAAGCTCCAGCCCCCCTCCCCAAGCCAGAGGGCCCCCTCGGATCCCGGGGCTGCTGGGGAAGGAGAGGCGGGGGAAACGGTGGGGGCGGCGCTCAGGGTTTCCCTGGGAGCGACCGTGCCACTCCATCGCCTCTGAAGAAGTGGGGTCACAGTGACTTTCCTCTTCCAAGGTGGTGGAGAGTTGGGGAGAATCCAGAGGACATATCGTAATCATTTCCTCCTTTACCTCCTGCTGCCAAGGCCGCAGTTAAAGGCCCTGCCTCCTCTGCGAGGGAACAGTTTGTGGCAAGACAAGCTCAGAACCAAGCCGCTGTCATTACAGGTAAATAGGAGGTTTGATTTTTTTACGTTTCCAGACGGAAATAGTTGAGTGTTCACTTCTGTTGCCCTACGGACTAGCCGTTTGAGGGTTAATTATTACTTTGTGTTGCAACGTTGGATATATTTTTAGTGCTTTGAAAGTAAGATAAATGAGGATAGATTTGCCTTTTCAGTTCTGAAAACTTTTTTGTGTCGGTTTCACCAGGAACTTAATTTCTTTATGGCAGGCTGGTTCCATGTAATTTAAAGCTAGATAATATAACTGAAAAATGTTATTACTTAACAGACTAAGCTGAAGTCACAGACAGCTAAAGAGCAGCATTAGCTGTTTTTATTCCAGTTTGAGTAACAAGCTGGACCTGCCATCAACCAGGACAGGGTTACCTGGAAAAGTGGCCATGGTACAGATTTCGTGATCACTATCTTAAGAGGGGCCAGAAAGTGAGCCTGACAAAATTCTATAATTTGCTGTGAAGCCAAAGCAAATTAATTGACGGGAAAAATGTTTTTCTAACATATTAGAGCCATTCCATAATCATAAAATAGTTCTTTTTACTAGCTCATGTTTGTCAAACTCGTAAACAGAGTTTTAAATACTATATGTGTGTGAGAGAGGATAAGAGGAGAGAAAAAACAGGTTTCTTCTATATAAACTCTTTGGTGATCTGCTTTTATGAAGTATTAGGTTATGAAAAATCTTCCCATGTGAATAAATTTGTGTTTTATCATTCTCAATGTCTAGATAACATTCCATCGTGTTTATTAGATACAGTATTTAGCCAATCCATATATGTGGACGTATAAATATATATATTTTTAAAATTCATTCATTCCGTTAATATTTATGGAGTAGCTTTGGGGCTGTAGTGCTCACTTTTGCGCACGGCAGCGTGGATCCGTTCCTGTGGGGTGCAGAGGGGGAAACTGTTTTTGCCATGACGTGTTGCCGTTCGCCCTTTTTCCGGCATAATGTGTACGAGCATTTATGTTTTTATAATAGTCTTTAAGTCATCTTTTAGGAAAATTTAATTAAAACGTTTCTTTGCTTTGTGTCAACAAATTTTAAATGCTCCGAACCCTCTTCTCCCTTTCCCTCTCACGGCCTCTGCGCGTGAGGCTGTGTTCTTAATGGCGAATGGGACGGGGTCTCAGCTGGCAAGTGGCTGCCGTCTTTGTGTCGGACACTCATACCAGTTTGTGGCATTGCAGTTGGAGGTTGCGGCCTTGTGTGGTTTCTGCTTTTTTGGAATTTGAGGGCCTCTGTTTTTATGTTTTCGGTGGCTTGGTATAGAGTCGGCCCTTTAAGTGTTTCATAGGCATTTCAAGTAAAGGCAGTTTCTGTCAATAGGATAGACATTTACCACATCTGTTATTTCTGCATTTTTAATTACATAGAACAAGCTAACTCACCTCTAAGGCCATGTGGTCAAGGAAAATTAGGCAAAGAATTGTAATTTCCAACTTGCCGTTAAAATAGTTTTAAGGTAAGAACCAAACAGTTTGCCTTAGATGTCTTAATGGACTGTAATTTAAAAATTTTGTTTCTCCTCGCAAGTATTTCTGTCGCTTACAGGCAGTGAGATTCTTATGGAACGAAGCCCATGCATGCAAATTTTCTGGCCTGTTCTGTGGGAAACAGACATAATATAGTTCCATTTGCCTGTTATCTGAGGTGTGTTCACCCTTTGCTTCTGGATATCACTTAGCATCATGTAGTAGCGATTTTGTGGTGTCTAGAAGAGTTTATGCACTTGAAAATGTGAATTTATTCCTTGCTTGGTCAGACCCAGTGTAGTTATTTCTGTGGCTGAGCTGCGCGTGTTTCAAGGTCAGCATATGGTACAAGAGAAGGTGTTTGAGAATTTCGATGTGCATCAGGGGAGCAGCTCGATGTGGTGGGAAGGCAGAGACCAGACTCCCGTCCCTTAGCTGCCCCTTGCCAGGCCTGGGGGTCTTTACCACCTCTGCAAACTGCTCTTCTCACCGGAAGACCGAGTTCTTCCCCGTCCCACCTCCCCGAAGGGTTGGGAGGCCCAAAAGTCCTGTCTCACATGAAGAAGATTCTGTGCAAAATATGCAGACCCGTAGGCAGCGCGGGAGGCATCGTCTAGAGAAAGGCGCCTCACCGCACACGGCCTGCGCCTCTCACTCGGCCACGTCCGACACCTGCGCTGCTTTTGCTCTGACCATTTTATGATTTTTCAGAGGCTTTCAGAAAGGAACGCACCTTCCCCCAGACACACGATGTTTTTTTTTCATTTTTGAATAGGTAAACAGGAATTCTACACCAGTAAGAACAGAACTGTCACAAGTGGTCCGTGCTTTCTCTGAGCGTGGCCGTGCCCTCAGGTTTGGGTGGCGACACGTGTCACATTAGTCCGTTCTCCGGCATCTGTGGTCCGTCCAGGCCATGTGCAGGATTGCGCCTCCCCCTCGGAGAGTCTGCAGGCACAGGCCGTGAGGGGTCTTCCCGGACTGGCGCACGACCTCATTGAGTCCATCCTAGGTACAGCCCCACATCACAGTCCCTTGTCAGCCCAACTGTCCCCGCTGGGTCAAACTCGGTGAGACGAGCCGGGCGCGTCTGACTCACCTCTGCCCATCTGGTCCTATACGCCAAGTGGGTACTTGTAAATTTTCGACGAACAAATAAACGACGGACAGAATTTAATTTAACAAGCGTTTATTGATGGGCCTCTGTTTTCTACAGTTCTCAAATGTGGGTGGCGGCGGGCGGGTGGGGGGCTAGAGGTACAGACAGCGGGCCTACCCACTGCAAGAGGAGGCCCCCTTGGCATTTTGCACGTTTCCTCCGTTGGAGGTCCTACATGCCACGCCGCAGTCCCCACTGTATCCTTGTCACAGAGGTGACGGTTACAGTTGAAACGATTCTGTTCATAATTATCATTAGGCTCGGGGTATGTTGTTCATTAAATAGACTTTTTATGAGATGGCCTGGGAACCTAATGAAAGAAAGCGCTCTCTCTTTCTGCAAGATCATGGATTAGAATGCCAGACAACCAACTCAGTGGGACAGGGGCGTGTCTTAACCTTCGCGGTGAGAAGCGCTGATGTTTAATGGGATGGGGGTCCCGCTGACGTTCTGTGGGAATGAGGCGGGAGCGAGAACTTAGGACACGTCGATTAAATATCTGTCTTCCAGTCACTCATCTGACTGCTTTTATTTTGCTCTGTTTTAAGGGATTTGCAAATAAAGAAGAATGGTGTTTTCTGTTCTAATCGGCGGTCTTTACACAAGAGTCCGTGAGCAAAGCTTTGCGTAGTAAGAGTCAGGCCGGCAAATGCAGAATGAGCACTTGTCTCTACAGTGATGAAGCTTCCTGTGAATGATTCAAAATTATAGCATAGTTAAGTAAACAGTATCTCGAGGTTCCCCTTCCCTCCCCCCTTATTTTTAAGAGTGAGTTAGGCCCCAAGTTTTCTTACCGCCATTTGTAACTGAATAAGTGTGTGGTTATGTGATAACCACGCCAAAGGTGACAAGTTGCCAAGTTCTAGTGAAAGAGACTGGGTTATTTAGAGGTTGACGTGTGGGTATGTCCCGTTCTAAAACACTCTCAGATGTCCGTCGTCAGCCTTACATGAGTATCGAAATGCATATTTAGAGTTGAGCAATACGACTTGTAACATTTGGAATTGCAGAATCAAATGACAGTCCAATCTTGATTATGTGAAAGAGGTTTTCTTCTATTACCTCTATGTTAAATGGGGTGGTTTTTTTTTTTTTAGCAGAAGAATTTTTTAGAAGCATTTTCAGGCAGCTTCCTTTTTGGACAAGTCGACATTTTTTAGGTTGCCGGTGTATTTCCCTCTACCTAGGATTAAGAGTGAATTTAATAAATTCTAGACTGTAATCTCATTTTAGCTCATTTTATAGGACAGCTTGATAACTGGGTTAGCGTCTTATTAACTGTCCACTCACTTTCTATTTCTGTTTTTCTGTCTGGGAATGGGATTCATATGAATGATGTTTAACAGGGAAATTGTACAGAGGAATTTGAAATCTGTTTTAAATAGAATCATCCCGCGGTGTGCAGGAGTTATTTACAATAGAAACAAGTGACATCCTCGGATTTCAGGGTTGTGAGGGGAGGGTTTTGCTCCCCTCAGGTCTGCTTAGGGGGCCTCTGGTCCCTTGTCCCTGCAGCCTTCTCTTGCCGGTCCACAGCGGGCAGGCCAGGGTGCAGAGAAGTTCAGAAAGCGACTTTCGTGTGCTCTGTCCTTAGGAAAAACCCGCTCACGGAGAGCGTTTTCCAGAAGAGAAGGTATTCTGTTGCTGTGGTTCTGAAATCATAAAAATAAACCTACTCCGGTGCCTTCAGTGAGGAGTCCTGAATGAGACAACAGATTTCTTTTTTTTAAGTTCAGTCCTGCAGAGATACCGACAGTGGGCGCTTGGGGGTGGGTGAGAGCCTGGCGGGGGACTGTCACAGGTCTCGCGTGCATTTGAAGCTGTGTTCCGTGAGAGGGAAGACCAGCGCAAACAGGTTAAAAGAACTTGTATGACAGGTGATAAGAGAATGTGGGAGTAGAAACATTGGTGCCAAGAATGGAAAAAGAAAGTTCTAGAACTGGGAAGAAGGCAGAGCAAAGGTGCGCGTACTCACCCAGTGGGGGCAGGAGTTCTGAAAGAGACCGAGGGCCCACCGGTGCTGGGTGAGGGGTTCCCCACCCACTGCTGGAGCAGCCGAACACCCGGGATTGTCACCGCCAGCCAGGTGACAGAAAGTGCAGATCCGGCGCTGGTGTGTTGATCGGAAAGAGGAGGGTTGCAGTTCCTGGCTGAGGGCGACGGTGGGTGGTGACAGGAGGGAGGCTTAGGGAGAAAGAGTGGTAATTCTCTCACAGTCCCTGGTTTTGTGTGTCTATGTAAATCGTAAAGAATATTAGTAGGATATCACTATCAGAAGAGAAAAACAGGTATTTTTCTTGCACTCTGGAAACTAATAATTATCGACATTTTTTCCTGCTCTGTTCTCTTTACTTAGATGAAGCTAGCAAAGTTAGCTTTTAGGGTCTAGGTCAGAAGTCTAAGTGAAAGTGAATATTTAACCACATCCAAGGACAGCCGATAACCTTTAATATGAACAAGACTTAAGAGAAAGAAGAATCTAGAAGGGAAAAAGAAGCAGATACATCCATGGCCGATTCATGGGCTGACAGAGCAGCACGATACGTAGGAAGCGCTTTTTTCCTATTTGGAACGAATGAATTAAATGTGGGCTTTCCGAGTAGACAAACCATTTCTAAAAGGTATTTCGAAAGATACGTGCCCAGTTATGATGTCTGAGAATGAAACCTCTGAGAGACGAGAGCAAGCCGTTAGACTTAGATCTCAGAGAAGGAGCTCGTTTCAATGCATGAAGAGACAGAATTCCGACGCGAGGCACAAACACGCATCTGTCCACCTGTTAATTCCAGCAGCTGCCGTTATCGTGCTTCTAACACGCAGTTAAGTTGCCGGGGACCCCTTCGGATGTGTGTGTGCCTTCCTCAGAGCCCTCCTGGCTTTTCCTCTCCCTGTGCCAGTATCTGATCTCTGCGGTTACCTGGATGCGACCAGCCTTGCCACCTCCCTAAAGGCCCCTGCACTTGGTCACCGTTGTCACGACCTCAGGCCCTATATCCACCGGCCTTCCTGACCCTCTCAGAGACTCAAACTGAGAATATCCAGCGTTTTCTCTCCCCTGACCCTGGGCTTCCTTGCTGCCCAGTAAATGGCCTCCCTCTGGGGCAGTAGAGACAGGGCAGGGTCCTACTCCGCTGCTTAGCAGCTCAGCCTGCGCCTCAGTTTCCACATCTGCAAGCGGGGTGAATACTAATGCGTTCCATGGGTGCTTGTACCTGGCACGTAGTCAGAACTCTGTAGGTGTTTCTTTTCTTATTGTCACCTCCTAGTCTTAACAGTGACTCAGGGCCCGCCATTCTCTCTCCGCTGCCCATTTCCAGTCCCTCTCCTGCAGCTTCCCCTGGCCCTCAGGCCCACCTCGCCCATTCCCCTCTACCCTTGAGATCTCAGCCTAAAATGACTTTTCTTAGGGAACCTCCCCGAACTGCCTGCCCAGGTGAATCTCTGATGTAACACTTAAAACCCTCGGTGCCCTTCCTCCAAAGTGCACGTGTTATGATGTGTTCATTTGCGTGGTGGCTGGATGAAAGTCCCTCTCCCCATGAGTCTCCGACCCCCGGAGGTCAGAGGTCAGAAGCCATAGCTGCCTCGTTCACCATTGTCCCTGAGCGTGCTGCCCGTAGGTGCCACAGGTCCGGCTTTGTGAGCCTGCAGCTCCCCTCGGTCCGCCCTCCGTCTGAGATTCTTTCAAGGCTTAATCAAATGCCACCTCCGTCATGAAGCCTTCCTTGATCTTCCCCCAAACTAGATACAGGAATCTTGTCCCTCAGATAACCCCCTGGCTGTTTGAAGCTCTCTGGTTAGACATGCTCCGCCTGTACTGCGGCAGTTGTCCGTTCAGTGCTTCAGTCATTTCTTCCTGAGCGCATTCATTGATTCAGCACACCTTTACCGAGCCAGGCGTGTCCTGGGTGCTGGAGAAAGCACGTAGAGAGCACTGCATTACGTGAGGTGTGGCTTCTAGGCTCAGGACAGGTGGCGGGGCAGGCGCCAGCGTAGGGGTCAGGTCGGCAGAGGGCAGGTGGGTTTACCTGTTCTTCCTGTAGCACCATGTGGCCAGAGGAGCGAGCAGCATCTTAACAGCGATCTGAACATGTGGCTCAGTTAATAATTGTCTTTAAATTCAGAATTTCCCTTCACTAAAAGAACTAAGTTAGGAGCGAAGAAAGCGAATAAAAATTATGCAAGAAATTTCAGAACCCAATTTAGTTCTCCTGATTATTGTCTTAAGGTTATTAAGTGCTCAGGTGAAATCTCTTTGACCCGCTTTGGTCAGCAGAATTAAATCATAGGTGAACGTGATCTCATCGTACATCTAATGACCTGTATTCAGGAAGCAGTGTGCACATAGTTACCGCATCTGCCTCCTCTGTCCGGATGGTTCCAGCGGTAAAAGCCAGTCGGCCCTCTGAGCAGTGAGTCTGTCTTAATCATATAAGCATGATAATTGCTCCCTGAAAGGCAAGCTCGAAGGGACAGGAGCTGGCTCATGTCCCCTTAGCTTGACACCATTTGGTTCGACACAGGAGAATGAGGCAAATTCTTCCCTGGACAAAGGCAAGCTCCTTTCCTGGGATAATAAACAAAGAGTGGCATCAAGGCCTTCGAGGACGGACAAGCTTCTTGCTTTGTGGCCGGAGAGGTGGGAGGGAGGCAGCTGCATCCCGCCAGGGGCATCGTGAGCCAGAGCCTGGGCCACCCGCCTCCGTGGGTGTGAGGATGCGTTGGGCCACCTCTTGGCACTAGACTCGCTTCTTTACATTAGGCTCCTTAAAAACCAGGCAGCAGGGATGGTTCAGAATTGTTTTTTTAAGTCAAGTTTATCGAGGGGTAATTTACATAGAGTAAAATTCATGCTTTTTAGATGTACAAGTCTGTGAGTTTTGAAAACTATCTGTGGCCCGTCTTCTTGCCAGTTGTCAGCTGGAGCTGCCACATCCCTTTGCTCGTGGCCCCTTGGTTGTCAAAACCAGCAGCGAGGGCCGAGTCCTTCTCGCGCTCTGCATCTCTCTGACCTCCCTCTGCTTCAGGTCAGCCAGAGAAAGTTCTTACATTTAGGGCTCAAGCTATTTCATCAGGCCTCCTGGCTAATCCGGGCGTCTGCATCAGCCTCCCAGGGCAGCTGTAATGACACGCCATAAACTGGGGCCTTTAATCGATAGAAATGTGTTCTTTCGCAGTTCAGGGGTGTGAGGTCTGAGGTCAAGGTGTCGGCAGTGCTGTGCTCTGAGACCCTGGGTAGCTCCCTGGCTTGCTTCCTCTTAACTCCTGCTGGTGGCCGTCACCCCTGGCATGCTTCGGCTCATAGAAGCGTCTCGCCAGCCTCTGCCTCTGGCATCATGTAGCGTTCTCCACGTGTGTGTCCAGATTTCCCCTTTTTATGTGGATACCGGTCGTATTGGATTAAGGGCTCACCCTACTCCAGTATGGCCTCATCTGATGAACTGATTATATCTCCAAAGACCTGATTTCAAAAACGTTCTATCCGAAGTGCTAGAGGGAAGAACGTGGGCATATCTTCCTCGGGGGCCCAAATCAACCCGTAGCGGTGCCTCAGTTGCACCGGAAGCGCCCCTTTGCTGTCAAGGTCACGTATGGAGGGCTCCAGGAGTGGACGTGGACCATTATTTGGCCCCACCCATGGTCCCTCTCCTGGAACTCTCAGCTGCCTGGCAATTAACACCTGCTCAAGGAGGTGTGGGTCACTGCAACCACAGTATGTCCTGTTTGTACTTTACTGTGAGTGACCTGTCAAGGCAGATCTGTGTCATCAGAGATGAAGTTGTGACCGGAGTTGCCCGGTGCACTGGGCAGCTAACATCAGACTGGTACCCTGAACTTTGCACAGGCAGTGAGAGTTTTAGGGGAGCAACGTGTATGAAACAGCCCAGCGAGCGCAGAGCCTGACAGTGCTTTCCTTCCGCTCCACTGGGCAGTGCCGAAGGGCAAGCAGCAGAGGAGGCTAGGGTGCAGGGCGGGCATGGGGCCCCGTGGGACTCTCCCAGCCCCAGGTCTCCACTTAGAAGAAGGAAGGCTGCCATAAGTGCTCGTTCCCCCCAGGGGGCCTTCTCCGACCCCCTTATATAACGGCAGCCCCTCCCCAGCCTGTCTCCATCTCACATAGTACGCGCTTTCGTCTCCCTTCCTAGGATAGCAGCTCCATGGGTGTAGGGGCATTTGTCCGTTTTTTGGACTCTTGGACCCAAAGTGACTGCAGCATGGCCGGCGTCGGAGGGGCCTAATAATAACACTAGCCCCCCAACAACAGATTGCATATTCTGAAGGTAGATATCGCAGCAGAGTAGACACAACTGATGAGAGACGAAGGATAGCGTGAATCAGAAGATAACATTCAAAATGATGCACAGAGAGAAAATAGAATGGAAAGCAAACATAGAGCACACAGTGAAGAATTCTACCGTCCATGCGGTTGAAATTCTAGGAGGATAAGAGAGAGAAAAAGAGGCAGAAACAATACTCGAAGAGATAGCGGCCAGTTTTTCCAACACTGGTGAAAGACATGAAGTCACAAATTCAAGAATTCTAAAGAACTATCATAATTAAAAACAAAAATCTATACTAAGACACACTATAGTAAAACTTACGAAAAAACAAAGCAGCGATAATCTTTAAACAAAACAAAATAAAAACAGCAACAAAAAAGCCATCACTTTCAAAGGATCGACAAAGTCGGAGGTAACTTTTCAACTGAAAACAATGGAAGACAGAAGACGGCTTCAGTGTGCTGAAAGTTGGGTTTCTTTCACGAATGCGAGGTTAGTTTAACATTTACAAAGTAAGGAAGCATCAAAATATAGGAAAAGCTTAGGAAGAAAATGCTCGAGACCTGTACAGTGAAATCAATGAAACATCGCCGAGGGAAAACGTAAAAGACCCAAATAAATGACAACTTATCCTTTGCTCTTGAATCAGAAGACTCGGTATTGTTAAGATGACAGTTCTTCCCCAAATGGTTTACAGATTCAAAGCAATCAGAATCGCATGTGAGCATGCCTATTTGTAGCATCTGACAAGCTGATTCTAAAATGATACGGAAAAAGCGAAGGCCCTGGAGTAGCTAAAACAACTTTGAAAAAACACAGTCGGAGGGCTTAGACGCCCTGCTTCCAAAATTGGTACAGAGCTACAGTAATCAAGAGTACGGTACTGGTATGAAAACAGACGAATAGATGAATAGGACAGCAAGCTTAGAAATAGACCCACCGTATATGGTCAATGGATTGTCAAGAAAGTGACAAGTCATTTAAGTGGGAAAAGATACTCTTTCCAACATATAGTGCTGGAATAATTTTCTAGCTGTGTGCAAAACAATGAACCTCCACCCTCATCTCACACCATATTAAAAAAAGTGATAAAAGAACTCGAAATGGGTCATAGACCTAATTGTAAGAGTTAAACCTATAAAACTTCCAGAAGAAGACACAGAAGAAATCTTAGAGATTTGGGGCTTGGCAACAATTTCTTATATGGGATTCAAAAAGCATGAACTATACAAGAAAATAAATTAGACTTCATCCGAACTTTGAATGTTTGCTCCTTGAAAGACACTTAACAAATGAAAAGGCAAGTCACTGCCTTGGAGAAAGTATTTGCAAAACCTGTCTGACAAAGGACTTGTATCTGGAATATAAAAAGAACTCATAATTCAATAATGAGAAGAAAACCCATTAAGAACTAAAGCAAAGATGGGCAAAAGACTTGAATTAACTCTTCAGCAAAGGACATTGGATGGCGAGTAAGCACGTGAAAAGATGTTCGACACCATTACTCATTAGGAAAATGCAAATTGACAGTGGTAGATGTCACCATTACTAGAGAGAGAACATCGTACACCAACTAGAATGGCTAAGATTAAAAAGACTGACCAAGGGTAAGGAGCAGCAGGCACGCTTGTGCACTGATGACAGAAACGTAAAGCGGCACAGCCACTTTGGAAAACATTTTGGCAAATAACATCACCGACGTTGTGATCCCAAGTATCGTACACCCGAAAAAAGCCAAACCGAAAAGGCAGTTGTATGACTCCAGCTCTGTCACATCCTGGAAAAGGCAGAACTATGGAGGCAGTAAAAGGATCCATGGTTGTCAGTGGTTAGAGGGGCAGGGACGAACAGGCGGAGCGTGGAGGAGCTTTAGGGCAGTGAAACTACTCTGTGTGATACTGTCCTAGCAATGCATGTCATTGCACACTTGTCCAAACGCCCAGACTGTACAACACCAAGAGTGAACACTAAACTGTGGACTGTGGTTAGTAATGTGTTGACGCTGGCTCATCGGTGGTAATAGTCCTCCCCCACTAACGTATGCTGTCACTAATGGGGAGACAAGGGAGTCGGGAAAGCACGTAGGAACTCCTTGTACTCAGACATGTGCTCAGCGTTTTCGGTAAACCTAAAACTAGTAGTCTAGTCATTAAAAATTTTTTAAATGTATACATTGTAGAGCTCAGAATAAATCTATAGAAAGGTATGCACGACTTCTCGTCAGAAAACTGATTAAACGATTGAGAGAAATTAAATGCAGCCAGATAAATAGGTGGCTATACCATGTTCATGGAAGAGACAAATCATCATCGGAAGGGTATCAGTTCTCTTTGGAAAGGCTTAGCGTGCCACACGAGGGACACCGGCATGCAATGTCGGGACGTTTCAGTGAATGGTGTGGACTCTCAGAACCGAATTCACAATATCAAAGTCCCTAAAGCCCCCAAAGACACTGTCTCCCAGAGTGTCTTAGGATGCGCTTCTGGAACTTTATAGTAAAAACTTCCATTGCTTTCTTAAACAGATGTTTTCCGTCCCCTTAGCATTCTTGCCATTTAAGCCACACTCATCCTCGTTTCTTTAGGAAAGCCTTCACCCTTTAAACACTGGTGATACCCTCTACAGAGGCTCCTGTCATCGGTCCCTTACGCTAAGTGTGGTGAGCTTGTTTTGTAAGAAAGGGAACAGTGTTCAGAATGCAGCACCGGTCTTAGAGTCGCTCAGTGTTTATTGGACACTCGCCTTGAGGAGAGGAAGGTGGCCGATGTGAATTCTCTTACCTGTGATGTGAGCAGTGGGGACACCTGGGCAGGTCCTGGAAGGCTTTCAGAAGGGAGTGGTGCGGAGTGGTGCTTCCCATTAAATGTGTAGGATTGGGAGACCTTCCAGGCACTAGAATAGGATACAGTGTCAAGGCCGGAAAGCACGAGCATTTGGTGAGTGGTTCCTGTTGGCCAGAATACAGGCTTTGCACAGGGGAACGAAGAGAAGATTGATTCATTCACCATCACACTTCATCGAATATTTATTAAGCTGCTTGGTACTAGGCATCACCCTAAGCGCTTGGAGATGCATAAGCCGGCAAAACCCGCAAAATCCCTTTGCTCAGAGGGCCGGCACTCTGGCGGGGAGAGACAGATGAGGGTAGTGACCGAGCACGTGGCTTGGTGTGTTAGGACATGTGAAGGCACGTGTAGCAAGGTTGGCGTTCCCACGCAGGAGCACTGGGGAGAGCGAGGGGGCTGCACGATGGCCTCAGGTGGCCTCACTGAGAAGGGGACATTTGAGGAAGGACTGGGAGGTGAGAGAGTGGCTGAGCAGACACCAGAATGGGGAGTGCCCTGGCGGATTGGGCAGCCGGGCCAGGCTTGTGGGAGGAGCACGGGGAAGTGTGACTGTGGGGGAATGTCCTGGAGAGGAGGAGGACTCGAGGTCCCATAAAAGGTGGCAGCAGGTCACCGTGGAGGGCCTTGCGGGTGTTGAGAGGGCTCTGATTGTACTCTGTGAAAGCAGTCCTGGGGGAAGGGTTCTCAGTGGGGGTGCGATACACCACGATTTAGCTGTCAGAGGCTCCCTCTGGCCGTTGTCTGGGGCCAGGGACAGCAGCTGCAGGCCGGCCAAGGCAGACGGCGCTCTCAGAGGGCTGAAGCTGTGTGGCATAGGTCAGGTGCGATGGGAGAACCCGCCCCACTCGTGGGCAGGGAGACTGACTTTAGGTCCAGCCTGCCCTTCGAGTAGCCGTGTGACCTTGGCCAATGCTCATCCTAGGTCTGTTTCCTTACCTGCAAATCCAGGTGTTTGGAACTGCTGCACTTCAGAGAGGTCCCCAAGCAGAGGCTGGGATGGTCAGGGCTGTACTTCGGGATACACCTGGCAGCAGCACTGAGATCCTCGCAGTGGGGAGCGCTGGCCAGGGGGCCGTTAGGAGGGGCTGTTACAGGAATGTGGGTGGGAGGGAGGGACATGCGCGCTGGGGTGGAGATGGGATGGATTAAGTGGTTTAGGAAGAAAGCAATCTTTACAAATAAACAACAAACCAGCCCGTCAGAGGACCCTGGGCTGTGACTTTGTGCAGATGTGAAAGACCAAGGTCCCATCAGGGCATGCCGGGTACAAGGCACGGTGACAGCTGTTCCTTGCCTTTGATATGCTCTCTTGCTGGCCGGTGGCCGTGCGGGGCCTCCTGCATATAAAGCATCGCGGCTATGACAGGTGTCTTGGCACGCTCCCGCACGTGGACTGGTGGAAGCACGTAATCAGTGACCCCAGAAACACGACTGTCTCCTTCAACCCCCAGCACTGGGTCCTACAAATTAACCCTCAGTAGGTTTCCCGTTTCTCTTATTTTTATGCAGAGCTTTACTCGATAGCAGAAAACTCCAGGTTTTTTTCCCTTGAACAGATTGCTTCTGTCTCCTTAGCGTTAAGTCACATTCACCCCTGTTTCTTCAGAAAGGGACAGAGCAGCTGCTGTAGAAGGCACTCGGTTTACTGCTTCTGACGTTTACCAAATGCTTTAAATTGTGTCGAGCTACTTAAAACCAGTGCCAGGTAGGGTTTGCTTCTGCTCGTTTACTCTCTCCTTATTTGGGAATTTACAGAATGATTCGGTTTTCAGTTTTATTTGTTGAAGTGAATAGTAGTCGAAGCTATGTGGCTCTGGAAGCCTCTGGTTCCGAGAAGGAAAAGCCCTGTGAGCCTTCCCAGCTGGCAGACTGACCAAAGTGAGGGTGTAGAAGTTGCTAGAGAGGCTGGGAGCCTGTTGGAAAACCAGCCTCTAGATGGGACCTAGGGCACCTCGAGTGAGGGCTCCTTGTTGTATTGATTGTTCCCTGCAGATACCCCCGAAAACACCAGCGGGAGTGCAGGTGGTTCCCCCGTTCTATTTAAAAACGGGAGGAGAAATCTCATCATAACAGACAAGCCGTGGCGTTGTTTCAGATTACAAGAGAAATAGCAACACAGTGCAGCACCTGACCCTAGACTGAGACTGGGTCCCACGCGGGAGGGGAAAATGCCACCAAGGAGAAGAGTGGGTCAGCTGATAGCGTTTGACTGTGAATAGTAGGTGTTGTATATCTGTTCAATGTACTGAAATGGATGAGGGTACTGTGGTGTGTCAGGGAATATCCTTATAACACACATATACTTGCGTATTGCGGCAGACGGGGCCACGCTTCACACACACGTGCACACACACACACACACACACACACTCGCTCTATATGGCTGGCCACCTACCTGTACTGAAAAAGCAGATGAGTAGAATGTCAGTCATAAGTGAGTACAGGTAAAGGATTTACAGTGTTCTTTGTACTGTTTTTTTTTGTGTGTGTGTACAACTTTTCTGTAAGAAGTTAAAAAGAGATACGATGCCTGCATTACATATCCTAGCTACATTTATCACCATGTTTGAATTCATAAATATGAGCAGCAGCTCACCTGTCCCTAAAGTGTCACTCCTAATTGACTCCCCTTTTAGTTCTGTTTTAAATTAAATTTTTAAAAATTTCGAGAGAATTGTGGATTCACATGCAGCCATAAGAAGTAATATGGGGGACCCCCAGCACTATTGACCCAGAGCCCCAGTGCAACATCTTGCAAACGATAGTGCAACATCACAAACAGGATAGTGACCTTGGTGCCTGCAGGATACAGGACGGTTTCATCACCCGCGGCCCCTCACGTTGGCCTGTTAAGCGACATGGACTGCTCCCCCAGCCCTTCTTTGTCCCTGACAGTCTGCCCTCCGTTTCTGTCATCTGCCACTTCAAGATTGCTGCGTAATGAATTGTGTGGTATGGGACCTTTCGGGACTGGCTGTTTTCCCTCAGCATAATTCCCACGGGATTCACCTAAGCCGTTGGATGTGTCAGGACCTCATTTCTTTGTATGGCCAGGTACTATTCCCTGGTGTGGATGCACCAGGTCTGTTCAGCTGTTCACCCATCGGGGGGCACATACATTGTTTCCGGTTTGGGCTTGTTATGGGTAAAGCTGCTGTGGGCATTTGCGGTCAGTTTTCTGGTTCTGTTCTAAATAGCTCTACTGAGGTATGGTTTGCATACCACACAACACTCATTCCAAGAACACAATTCTGTGGTTTTTATACTTATAGGTTTGTACAATCATTTTCACAATCTAATTTTAGAACGTTTTTGTCGCCCCTGAAAGAAACCGCATGCCGGTCCCCTCCGCCCTCCTCCTCTAGCCACTAATCCACTCTCCATCCCTGTGTCAGTGGATCATACAGTATGTGGCTTTTCACTCGGTCATCTACCTTGTAGCGTGGATCAATACATTTCTTTTTCTTTTTATCATCAAAAATATCGTATAGAGTATATTTTATTTATCCACTTATCAGTTGGTGGACATTCGGGTAGTTTCTGCTTTCTGGCTCTGGTGAATAATGCTGCCGTGAACATTCACGAATAATGATTTGTGTAGGTGTGTGTTTTCCCTTCTCTAGAAGTAGAATTGTTGTGTTCTGTGGTAACTGTATATTTGAACTTTTTTCGAGGAACTGCCAGACTGTTTTCCAAATGGCTGTCTCCTTTTACCATCTCACTAGCAGTGTGCGAGGGCTCCATTTTCTCCACATTTTTGCCAGCACTTGTTGCTGTCTGTTTGATTCTGGCTATCCTAGTGGGTGTGAAGTGGTGTCTCATCGTGGTTTTGATTTGCGTTTCCCTGATAACTAATGACTCTGAGCATGTTTTCGTGTGCCTTTTGGCCATGTGTATGTCTTCTTTGGAGAAATGTCTATTTAAATCCTTTGCCCATTTTTTTAATTGGGATGTTTGTCTTTTCGTTGTTGAGTTGTAAGAGTCTTTTACATGTTCTGAATATGTCTCTTATCAGATATGAGTTACAAATATTTCCTCCCATTCGATGAGTTGTCCTGTTACTTTCTTGGTGGTAGTGTTTATAACACAAAACTTGAAGGTTTCGATGTCTGGTTTATTTTTTCCTTTTGTCTCTTGTGCTTTCGGCGTGCGTACCTGTTTTTGTATGAATATAAGTTTTTATTGCACTGGGATAAATGCTTAAGAGTGCAATTGCGGGTCCTGTGGTTTGATAAGAAACTGCCCCAACCATTTTCCAGAGTAGCTGTACCGTTTTACATTCCCGCCAGCAATGTCTGAGTGATCCGGTTTGTCCACATCCTCACTAGCACCTGGTAGCGGCGGTATTTTTTTTTTTAGCCATTCTGACAGGTGTGCAGTGATAT
Organism: Pteropus medius; assembly: GCF_902729225.1. Taxonomy (NCBI): domain Eukaryota; kingdom Metazoa; phylum Chordata; class Mammalia; order Chiroptera; family Pteropodidae; genus Pteropus; species Pteropus medius. Next base: position 2,663,902 of record NW_024342469.1, on the reverse strand, counting down.
CTCACTGTGGTTTTTGTCTGTAGATCCCCTGTGGCTAATGATATGGAACATCTTTTCATGTGTTTATTTTGTCATCAGCATATCCTCTTCCGTAAAGTGACTCTTCAGGTCTCTGCCTATGTTCTAATTAGAATTTTGGTTTTTCATTGTTCAGTTTTGAAGATTTCTCACATATTCCAGATACTTGTCCTTTAAAGATCTGTGATTTGCAAATATTTTCACTCAAACCATGCTTGTCTTTTTATCCTCTTCTTCGGGTCTTTTACATACCAAACATTTTTAATTTTGATGACATCCAGTTTATCAGTTTTTCCTTTTAGGGATCATGCTTCTGGTAGCAAGTCTAGGAACTTTTCACTTAGCCATAGATCCTGAAGATTTTCTCCTATGTTTTTCTAAAAGTTTTATGGTTTTACACTGCATTTCAGTCCACGATCTATTTTGAGTTAATTCTCATATGAGGTGCGAGACTTAGATTGAGGTTTATTAATTTTTATTATGGGTGTCCACTTGCTGCAGCACTGTTTGTTGGAAGGGCTGTCAACCCACCATTGAGTGGCTTTTTCATTTCTGCCAAAGATCAATTGGGCATATTTGCGCGGACCTATTTCAGGGTTTCCTACTCTGTTCCATTGGTCTGTGTGTCTTTTCCCTCACCAGAACCCCATTGTCTTAACTGAGTAAGTGTTAATATTAGGTCGACTCACTCCTCCCACCTTATACTTCTTTTCACAATTGTTTTAACCTTTTTAGGGCACCCGCCTTTCCATATAAATTTAAGAGCATACCATTCTACATCCACAAATATCTTGTTGGGCTTTTGACATAATTATCTTAAACCTATAATTCGGGGAGAATTAACATCTTTATTGTGTTTTTCCAATCTGCGGACGTGGTTTGTTTCTTCTTTTTTAATTTATGTTTTAGTTATAGTTGACATACAGTTATGTTTCTTTATTTAGTTCTTCTTTGATATTTTTCATCAGCACTTTATAATTTTCATTACACATATCTTGCATATGTTTTGTTAAGCTTATGCCTAAGTATTTCATTTTCTTTGGAGTGACTATAAATGGCATTGCTTTTAATTTTCATTTTGCATGTTTATTGTTAGTAAATAGCATTGTAGTTCATTTTTATGTGTTGATCTTGCAACCTTGCTGAACTCAATCCTAGTTCCAGGTTTTTCGTAGATTCCCGGGTTCAGTTTTTTTCACAGGTTCAGTTTTTAAATGGTTATGGAGCTATTGAGATTGTCCATTTCATTTTGGTTAAGTTCTTGGTAGTTCGTAGTTTTTTAGGCATTGATCTATTTCTTAAGTTGTGGGATTATCTATCTAGACAATTGTCATCTGGTAATAAGGATTGTTTCATTTCTTCCTTTTATTTTGTATGCCTTTTGTTTTCTTGTCTAGTTACATTGGCTAGAACTTCTAGTGCCGTGTTGAACAAGAGTGGTGAAAACTGACACTCTTGTCTTGTTCCTCATCTTAGGGGGAAAGCATTAGTCTTCCATCATTAAGTAAGGTGTTAGGTTTTTGTAGATGTTCTTTATCAGGTTTAGGTAGATATTCTCTATTCTGAACTTGCTGACAGTTTTTATTAGGAGCGAGTGTTAGATTTTATAAAATACTTTTTCCGCATTAACATGATTATATGATTTTTCTTCCTTAGTCTGTTGATATGGTGGCTTCCCTTGCACACCTGGAATAAATCCCGCTTGGTCATTGTATGTAATTCTTTTTATACATTTTTTTATTTGATTTTTTATTGAAAAACTTTATGTGTAAACTCAAACAATATTGGGCTGTAGTTTTTGCTTTTTTTCCTCGTGGTTTGGTTTGTTTGTTTGTTTGTTTCGTTTCTTTGCTCTGGCTATGTCTGGGTTTGATATTAGAATAATACTACCGTCATGAAAATGAATTGGGAAGTATTTCCTCCTCATCTGTTTTTTTGGGGAAGAGATTATATAAAATTGGTGTTGTGTTAAATTCTTCTTTAAGTGCTTGGTAGAATTTCCAGTGGAACCAGCTGGGCTAGAAATTTCTTTTTCTGGAGATTCTTAATCACAGGTTCAGTTTTTAAATGGTTATGGAGCTATTGAGATTGTCCATTTCATTTTGGTTAAGTTCTTGGTAGTTCGTAGTTTTTTAGGCATTGATCTATTTCTTAAGTTGTGGAATTTAGGAGCCTAAAGTCATTCGTAGCCGTTTCTTATAAACATTTTACTCGTTGCAGGATCTGTAGTGATAGCCCATTTTATTCTTGATGTTGATGAAATTTTGGTGTATCTTGTATTTTTAGTTTTGTCCGTTTTGCTAGAGGTTTATTGATTTTATTGATTTTTTTTCAAAGAACCAGTTTTTTCTTCATTGAGCTTTCTCTGCTCTTTTCCTGATTTCGATTTCATTGATTGCTGCTCTTATTTCTTTCCTTTTGCTTGCTTTGGGTTTATTTTGCTATTATTTTTCCAGCTTCTGGAGGCAGGAATTTGGATAATTGATTGGAGATCTTTCATCTCTATTATAAGCATTTAATGCTAATATCAAAAAATCAGTACTGCTTTTGCTTGAGTCCACATATTTTGATATGTTATATTAGTATTTTCATTCAGTTCTGTGTATTTTAAAATTTTCCTTTGTGACTTCTTGATTTATGGATTATTTAGAAGTATATTGATTGATTTTTGAATCTATTTTCTTGTTGTCTTTCTGTTATTAATTTCTACTTTGATTTTATCGTGACTTGAAAATCTATACTGTAAGGTTTTAGTTCTTTTAAATGTGCCGAAGTTTCTTTAATGGGCCCAGGATATGATCTCTCTGGGTGAATGGTCTGTGGGTGCTGGAAAAAAGGGGTTTACTCTGCTGCTGTTGAATGGGGTGTTCTTTTTACGTCAGTTAGGTCTCGTTGGTGAATTGTGTTGTTCGAGCTTCTGTAACCTTACTGACCTTCTGTCCAGTAATTCTATTAGTTGTGAAGAGGGAGATCGAAGTCCCCAGCTATAATGGAGGATGCATCTGTCTCTTGTTTCCGCTCTTTCGGTTTTCACTTTATGTATTTCGAGACTTTATTGTTTGCTGCATACATGTTTAGGGTCATCATGTTTTTTTAGTGGACGAATCCTTTCATTTGTGATTTCTTTAGTACTTTTAAAAAATAATCTATTTAATAGCCTACTTGTGTTCTCATTTTCCTGTTTTATTCAGTATGTATTATTCCTAACATTATGTCAAAACTAACAATGAAATTTTATGTAAAAAATTGGCAGTATCATACATCTAGGATTCAAAATGAACTCTGAACAATTTCATGTATTCTTGATAAACATGGGTTTTTTGGATGGATTTCAGGGTTGAGTTTAAACAGGAATTTGAGTCTGTGTGAGGAGATGAAAAGGACATTCTAAAACTGAATTCAAGTAGACCACCTGGATATTAATACATCTATTAAATAAATAGACTTTGTATTTAAAAAACCTTCCCCTAAAGAAACTCCAGTCTCAGATGACTTCACTTGTAAATTCTACCAAATATCTAAGGAATAAATGGTACCAGTTCTACATAGACTCTTCCAGAAAATTGAAGAAGTGGGAGTGCTTCACAATTTATTTTTTGAGACCAGAATTACCTGATACCAAAAGTAGACAAAGGCATTACAAGTAAAGAAAAACAAAGGCCAATATCCCTTATCAACATAGATGCAAAAATTCTAAACAAAATTTTAGGGCATTGAACCCAACAGTATATAAAAAAGAGTATTATCTCATAGCCAAGTGAGGTTTATCCCAGAAATGCAAATAGTTTAAGAGTCAAAATTATTGTAATTTACCATATTAACAGAATGAAAAACTGACCATTTTCATAGATAAATAAAAAGCATTTGAAAAAAAATTTGTATTTGTTACTAATAAAAACCCCTGAGTTGGTTTTTTTTTTTTTTACAAAGATACAAAGACAATTCAGTGGAGTAAGGACAGTCTTCTCCACAGATGGTGCCTGTGCAATTCATTGTCCATATGCCCCAAGTGCAGTTTGATCCATACCTCACGCCACATACAAATATTAACTCAAAATAGGTCATAGATCTAAGTGTAAAATCTAAAACTATAAAACTTCTAGAAGAAAACACAGGAGATAATCTTTGTGACCTTGGCTTAGGAAAAGATTTATAGATATGACACCAAAAGCACAATCCACAAGAGAAAAAAATTGATAAATCAGACTTCATCAAAAGGAAAACTTTTTCTCTTCACAAGTCTATTTTAGGAGAATGAAAACACAAATTACAGACTGAGAAGAGATGCCCATCACTAGTCATCATAAGTCATCGGGGCAATGACAGTTCAACCCATAGTTGCACTGCTAACATTTCACAGCTTCACAGTGGTGGTGTGATCTACAACGCACCCATTAGAATGGCTACAATCAAAGAGACAGACTGTGCCAGATGTCGTCCCTGATGCGTGGGAACTGGGACTCTCATGCACTGCTGGTGGGAATGGGAAGTAATACACACACTTTGGCAAAAACAGATGAATGGTTTCCTGAAAAGTGAAATACCTGCCGTATGATTCAGCCATCCCACACTCAGGTTTTTGGCCAAGAGAAAAGAACACATTGTGTCCATACAGAGACTGGAACGTGAATGCTGATAGCTGCTTTATTTGTGACAGCCAAAACTTGGAAAGAATTCACAGATCCATCAACAGATAACTGGATGAAACCGAGGTGTCCGTGCATTAGAATATTACCTTGCTGTAAAGACAAATGAATTTCCGGTATGCAGGACAACATGGGTAACCCTCAAAATACAGCTGACCCTGCCCAACACGGGTTTGAACTGTGTGGTCCACTTATATGTGAGGTTTTTTTCAGTTGACCTGTGCAAGTCAGCTGGTCCATGCAGTTCCAGCCCACGTTATTCAAGGGTCAGCTGGCGGTTGGAAACCCCGCATATGTGGGTGGCCGCTGCCCCTAACCCACGTGTCGTTCAAGGGCCAGTGTACTTATGCTGAGTGACAGAAGTCAGCCAAAAAGTATATACTGATGGTTCATTTACATAAAACTAGAAAGTGCAAACTAATGTGTGGTGACAGCAAATGAGAGGGGAGGGGGCATGGAGGGGCAAGAAGGACAGATTACAAATAACCACAGGAAACTTTTGGGGGCAATGGATATATTCACTGTCGTGGTAATGATGGTGGTTTTGCAGATATGTATGTATGCCAAAACTTAACAAATCGTATGCTTTAAATACGTGGAGATTATTGTATACTAATTTTATGTCTCTAAAGCCAGTTTGAAAAAATAAGGTTAGCTCATGATCGGTGCTAGAGTGGTAACCTTGGCTCTGATGTCTTCATCTAAGACTCAGGTGGCCCAGCGCGAGGACACTTAACAAAAACGAATCCAGTGGCAGAATGAGTAGGCAGTTCTTCACTAAATACGAGGACGTTTGGCAGCAGGAGGCTTGGAAATTCCAATGATCCTTCACGATTTGTTCTGCCATTACATTAAACCTCCAGTATTCACATTCAAAACAAATTAGAACAAACTCTTTTTGTTTTTCTCATCTCTAAACTTTACCAAAGACTCTGGCAAAGAACTGAATTTATGCCACAGAGAGTGATATAGATGAATGTAGATGACGGAAGGAAAACCAACTTGCAGATAATTCAGAAACTATGTTATCAGGTCTCTACATTGTTGATAGTTGGTCTGAAAGCTGTGAAACATCAGCCCTGGGAGAACATTATGCAGTAAGTTATACAGAGGATTGTAGCATGGTAATTAGGAGCAGAAGCTAGAGGCTGGCTCTTGGGGTTCAAACCTCAGCCCCCCAGTTCTATGATCCTGGGCACGTGAATGCGACTTCTCTGGACTCCAAGTTACTTATATGTAAATTGAACGTATTAACAGTGCCACCTCAGGGTTGTTGTAAGGATGAAATGAGTTCGTGCATACTTGGCACATGGTGTTAGTCTCCAACATCATCAGAATCTCTGAATAATAGTGGCGTTGTGTCTGATTGATGGATAATGACGTCAGGTCCTGAGATTGACCCACAAAGGCCTAAAAAACTACAACAATGGGATGCAAATGAAGCACAAGCAACTTTTAACACTTGTCAAAACACTGCAAGTTCGATGTCGGTGTGCATTAAATTCCATAACTCCATAAAAAACGTGTTCGCTAACAGTTTCCCCCAATATGAAATAAATACCAAGTATATTAGTAGAGGCCGGGGGTGGGGGAGGAGGAGATTCTAGAGTCTCTGAGAGAGACCATCACCACACTAAAGGAATAAATGGGCAGGACTCCACCTTCCCACCTGACGGGTGTTTTGTCTGAATGTAGAGTTAGGAGATGGGAGGCATTTTCCTTCAGCCTGTTAAAGGTGTCGAGTCCCAGTGAGAAACCCAAGAGCATTCTGATATGTGATCTTTTGTATGTGATGTATTCTCCCACCCCGCCCCCGACCCCCTGAAAGCTTGTAGGAATGGGTGTGGTCTCCTCTTGGTCCCCATGTGCTCTGATGTTTCCCTGGATGGGAACAGTCGTCTGCCTGGATGGGTCTCTATGCATTCGTTCTGCTGGGAGACGAGTGGGCTCTTCCAACCCAAGAAATCACGGCTTTGGTGTCTGAGAGACGCTCTCGAACACATCTGCTGGTAATGGCCTCTGCCTCGTTTCCTCCACCCCTTCCGTTGAATTGTGATCATGCTTTTAATCCCCAGGAAAGGTTTTTGTTCTCTGCACATTCTTTTTTACGGCTCTTGCTTTTTCACAAGCGCAGTATCTTATCTTTCCAAGGATGATAATGTTTCTGCTGGTTTTCTTCCTCCTGTGTACCGTTTCCTCCAAGTTGATTTTTCTGTATTTGTTGGCTGTCTCTCTTTTCCAAATGACCACAGCCGAATGAGCATGTCTTTCTAATCACCATAGGATTCCGCTTGTGTGTCCCTACTTTTTGGAGCCTTCTCTGGCCTTCCAGGACATCCCATGCCACAGCGCTCCTCACGCTGCCTCTCAAGCATTTGTTTCTTTGTGTCCCCTCACCTACTAGTTGGACAAGTCATTTGTCTCTGAACCTCTGCATTTTCTCCCCATAAATGAGACCAGTACTGCCTACCCTGCCCTGGCACCAAGAAGATTACAGACTACAATACACGTGACTGTCATTGAGGGTGCTGGGTCAGTATTACTTGTCCCCCTCCCTGCCCCCTGGCTGTGGGCCCCTTCAAGGCAGAGAGGCCTCGGCAGGCGTGTTCTCCAGCATTAGGCTCACTGCTCAAGTACGCGCCCATCTGCTTCATGAAGTTCATAAACAGTCTCCCGCCCCAAAGGTGGCCATCAGTTTTAATCTGGAAATGAAGGCTCAGCCCGTTGTGTGCCTGATCTACTTCTGCCAAAGCCTGTTAGGCCTTTCTCGTTCTGGAAACTCATTCAGTTTTGTCACTGGCCAGGCCCTGGCTCTCCGTGGCTTCTCTGTCATATGGCTGCTAAATGCTTCAGTGTCATCCCCGTGGCTGCTGGTCCCATCTGTACTGGATCAGAGTTTTCACCTGTTAAATATGAATTCCATTTCTGCTGACTTTTGATTCTTATGACAAGCTTCCCAGCTTACATTTCATTGCAACAGACACAAAATGTGTCCAGAGTTGCAGCTTCCCTTTAATTATTCTGATGTCACCATCAATAGGTAAGATTACTGTATTTGAAAACAGTAGCTCTGTTTTTAAGAGAGTGGGGAGGAGTGTTGGGTTTGGGGTGGAAGTAATACTGTTGTGCAGCATGAACTTTGTGTAAAACCGAAGACAGCTTTCCTGGCAGTGTTTGCAAACGTTCTGTTTGCACATTTAGAGGAAGGAGCAGAGGCTCCTAGCTCCTCTTCCGTGCAGCATGGACTTGTCACCCATTTTCACGTGCCACATTCTTTCAAGTCCAGGGTTTCTGTGCCTTTGGCATTGTTAGGAAAGATCTCTGGTTAAACCTATGTAGTGTGCAAAGTACTCGGAGTGTGTTTGATTTAATTCACTAAAATAACGTCGTCCTCAGTTTCTTTACCATTGTTACGCTTTGGTTCTTCCCGTTTTAAATGTGTCTTGTAGGCATTTTCTATACTTCGTTAGCATGTTAATCATTATGCAGATGGTAATGATTAATCTATTTCAGTGAAATCCTGGTGCCAGATGAAGGTACAGAGGGCTTTGTAGCATTCTCTTTGTGTATTTTTGAAATGTTATTTTAAAATTCTAACCCAACAGATTAAGCTCAAAGCATTCTAAATATTGAATATAATATCTGTAAAGTATACAGAAAAGTATAAATCTGACAAAGCAGTGTGTTAGAATTGGTGGAAAAGAGAAAAAATTCATCGTTTGAGAGATGTCTTATCTACTACATAAATGGCACTCTTTTGACAAAAACTCTATCTTTTACCTTTAAATCACTCAGTGAAATCTCATTAGGCTTAATTTAGTAAAAGGAAATGTAGATAGATTTCTATAAGATGCCATTACTAAGCGTATTGAGTGACAATCTGAGAGGGTTTTACAGTACAATAAATTAAGATTGATTACAGGAAGATAATAGTAGCAATATTTATCTGGACCCTTTGAGTGAAATATAAGTTCCGAGTGTGAAAATTCAAGTCCAGTTGCATTTGTTTGTTTTCTTGATTATCTGATCCTCAGCACAGAAAGCTGTTTTGCTAGTTGGGACAGTATCAAGTTGTTATTTAATATTTGATTTCAGCAGATATTTACCAAGTTCCAAGAAACTCTATTTATCATGGTGTTTCAGATACAGTGACACCCTTAGGAGCCATCAGTTAAGGGATTTCTCCTTAGTCTTATTCCAATCAGATGATGAAACTTCTTTACTGTCTCCAAAGTACCTAATTAATTTTGTCACAGAACATTTTCCAAGTTCTCTTTCTGCTGCTTCTAAGGGAGAGAGTAGAGCTGAGAAGTCATCCATGCCTTTCCCCAGCAGTCTGCATGGAATGCCTGTTGTGTGCCTGTCCCGAGCCCGGGCAGTGGGCACCTCGAGATGTTCCCACGCATCACCCTTGCCCCCACACTCCCACCAACTCAGTACCTTCCTCGCTATTATACTTAGGGTTTTTTTTTCCTTTTGCATGCTTTGTTTTTAGGTCATTAAGATGATTATAATTCACTCTGCAAATTTCTGGTCACTTTCCCAGGGTAGAGTCACTCTGACTTCTGTTCTATATAACCTTACATTTTTGTTGTCTTTGGAACGCTGACTGCATGCCATTTGCCATCCAGGTGCTAATGCTGAGCCCAGGTGAGTTCTCACAGACCTTCACTTAGTTACTGGTTGGGTAACTAACTTCAAGAGTAAACCTTCTACTCCAGGCTTAGCCACGCACACGTTAGTAATAGAAATCGATCAGCTGCTGCATAGTAGGGATTGTATTAGAAGTAAGGTTACAAAGGTTAGTGAAACACAGTCCCCATCTTCAAGAAACACACAATACACAGTCCAGTGGAGACACATAAAAAGTTCCAGCACTGGGTACAGTTGGGGCTCTGTCAGAACTGGGCCCAGAGTCTGGGCGCTGTGGGAACCAGAAGAGAGTGCATCCCGCTTCCTTGTCTTCACAAAGTCAGAGCTCATCAGCCACCAGAACTCATTTGAGCCTGAAATTCCAAAACGGAAAATGCCTTAGTGTTAGTTTGTCGATTGATGTTAAAATTCTTCCAGTGTTTTCACCTGCCCTGTGTTTAAAGTAAATACTAAGAGAATTCTCTTCCTTTTTTTCCTTCTCTTTTTTCTTTATTTCTCTTTTCTTTCCTTCCTGCCTTCCCTCCTTTCTTTTCTATTTCTTTTTAAAAATATGGTTTATACTTTTCCTATACCCTGCTTCATAGTTCTGAAAGGAATATTTTTATGGATAAATGCTCAATTACTGAGACTTAAAAATAGAATTTCAGTAGTTTGAATCGGAGTTTCCGATATGCAGGAGGCAGCTCTGACATTTGAAAGTGTTTCCAGAAACTGCTCGGGTCTCAGGTTGAGGCAGGAGTGACAGGGCTGTACAGGACAACAGTCTTTGCCGGAACGAGGGACGGGAGCTGTCCCTTTCCTCGACGCCCTTCGCTCTCCATCATCTCGGCCTCTGTGCGGCACTCTTTGTGCTGGGAAACTGGAGACCTGTTTAAGTTCCATTTGTACCCTCTAGTTATTTCTCAAGCCATTTTCTCTTGCCTCTTTGTCACCGCCGCCTCCCGCCTGTCTGGGAGCTGCTGAGAAAAGAGATCACTTGTCACATTTCTTTATCCCTCCAGGGCACTTGGGCATGGGACACAGTAACTGGCACCTGGTTTGCTCTTCAACTTGAACTGGGCAATGGCATGTTGTGCGGATATTAGGTGAAGAGGTGGTGACTTCCTGTGATATTTCCGCTCCCTGAGCAGAAGTGACAGTGATGGGGGAGAGCACTGGTGACAGAGCATGCCTGGAGTTGCAGGGCAGGAGGGTGGGCATGTGCCCATGTGGCTCTGCTCTCTACCGCGGGGATACATTCAAAGGGAACCGTCCCTTATCTGCTCCAGCTGGAAGCAGCAAGGGGCCAGTGTGATCAGTGATGGGGAAAGCCGGCCCTGTGGCCGGAGTTCGGGATGGTGCCGCCTCCTCTGCGGAGGACTTCGGTCTTGTTCATGTCTCCATCCACAATGGGACTGCCACTTCTCTGACTAAACCTCAGGTATGCTTTAAGAGCAACCAGAAAGTAAAGTGGGAAGGTCTCAAAACATTCTAACTCCCTGAATGCAATGACAAGGAAACTGACCTCTGTCTGTTGGTCAGAGATCAGTGTCCCCTGCTCTGATGCCCCTGGCTGGACGAGAGAATATTCGCAGGACTAGAAGGCAAGTGTATTGCCTGCGTGTCCCATCACAGTGCTGACAGTACTCCAAGAAAAGCGGAAGTGGTCACAGTGCTCTGATGTCACCGCCGCCTCCCACCTGTCTGATGGCACTTAGCCTGAGCTTCATGGGCAGTGATTGCAGGTTTGAACCTCTTGTTCATGATGAAAAGTATTCGAAGTGACGGTTGCTCATTATCTTGCTTGCCGTTTGAAGAAATCCTCCTTCAGATATAATGTGGAATAAAATATGTGGAAAAAATGCAGATTCACAGCTGTATTTACACTTAGAGATTAGAGATAAAGACTAAGTCCTTGAAAAGTTATCAGTTCTCTTTGTCTTTGTGTGTTATTGTCAACTATGGTAATTTATTGTCAAAACTGAGTGTAAGATATGAAATTCACAAAGTACCCATTTTTCTAAATGCAGCTGAGACATCCCTCCATCTTTGCACTAAATGGTGCTGTTTGCTTTAAGAAAACTGAAACATGCAAGTGTTCTTACACAGGCACATTTGACGGGTTTGCTTTAGGGTCGTGTTCTCACTTGGCCCATGAGCCTGGCGTTCTGTGCTCGTGACGTTTTGGAAGCCGCCTTACAGTGAGCCCTGCCGCTGGTGACACGGTCTGGTCCTCTCTGTGATGTGACCATTTCGGATGGAAGACAGTCTGGAAGCTAGATGTCAGCTTATCAGCCCCCCGCGGCATTCACACCTGCCCTCCAACGGCGCCCTCACCCAGTCATTCCACCCTCACCCGACCTCCTGCGGCGCCCTCACTCGGTCCTTCCGCGGCGCCCTCACGCGATCCTTCCTTTGGTGCCCTCACGCGCTCGTCCAGCCGCGCCCTCACCCTGTCCTTTCCTTGCACCCTCGCCCGGTGGTTCCGCAGCGCCCTCACACTGTCCTTTCTCTG
>NW_024342469.1:2435215-2646579 GCF_902729225.1 Pteropus medius | reverse complement strand
TCTCCCCCACCCCCGCCACTCCCACACCTGGCCCTCCCGTTGTGCTTGCACATCACTGGTCTTTTTGTGAGTCCCAGTTTCTTCTTCTTACAGGGATGCCAGTCAGCTTGGATTAGGGCCCACTCTGAAGACCTCATTTGGTGTATCACCTCTTTATTATTTACCGAGGTGGCCATATTGTAAGGTCCTGGGGTGAGGGCTCCAGTACATGAATTTGGGGGGACACAGTCCAGCCCATCAAAGCATCCGCGTGGAAAATGGTCTTTCGCTTGATTTGAAACAGTCCAGCTTCTACGGGCACTCACCTATGTATGGAGACTTTTCAAAGTGTGATGTGTTTATTACGGCACAGTCATTTTTTAAGTGTGCCTGCACAGGTCACCCCAAGGGTACAGGAGAACATACAGCATTGCACCCAGTATGCGTGCTGACTGCTCATTTCTCCTGCCATCCCCCTGCCCCCTCCACCTGAGGCACACTGGCCCGCTCGTCCCTAGGAAGTACCAGCGGGCGTGCTGCCATCCTATTTGCTGTCTGACTTGCTGGAACATTCCTCTCCAGACTCCCATATAGCCCACTCTGTCGTTCCTTCAGCTCTCACTGTCTCCCAGTCAGCGAGGCCTTCCCTGGCCTGCCTGTATTTCCCATCCAGCTACTCTGTTATAGAATCGCCATCAGACATGCCATACGTTATTTATTTGTTCACTGTCTGTGTCCCCACCAGAGTGGTGTCCTAAGAGAACATGGACCTTGTGTACATTGCTGTTTTCTCCACTTCAGTGACGGTGGATTGAGCTCAGCACACAGGGATGAGTGAGTGACTCAGTCCCGGCATGGTCGGTGATGGCACCTTAGACATTTTGTTGAAAAGTTTTCATTTATTAGTGTGTTTATCAAGACTGAAGGCAAGCCAAGAAAAGATGGTCAACAGTGTTACTTCTTAGATTATGAAATCATGTATGTCTTCATTGATAAATGATGTTTTCATTAACAGAAAACCAATGTCCTATGTTGCTTTTACCAGTCATTTCTCTCTCCTCCAGTAGGCTGGCATTCACTTGCGTGACAGGCACTGTTGAGTCAAGATGGTGGACACAGAAAGCCCAATCTGCCCCCTCTCCCCACTTGAGGCTGATGATCTGGAAAGCCCATTATCTGAAGAATTCCTGCAAGAAATGGGAACCATCCAAGAGATTTCTCAATCCATGTGTGAGGACAGTTCTGGAAGCTTTAGTTTTACAGAATACCAGTATTTAGGAAGTGGTCCAGGATCAGATGGATCCGTCATTACAGGTGAGTATGCTCTTTCTTAGAAAGCTTTATTTAGAATTGTTTTTCCGTAGAGAAAATTGTTCACTTTAGCTAGAAAAGGTGACATCCACTGCCGTGGGCCTTGGGGCTGTGGGTGTATCTCGCATCTCCTAGGATGCCCTCTTTTAAAACCCATACACAAATCAAGTAACGTTTGAAATTCAGTTAAGGCAGCCAGATGCATTTTTCAAAAATGCCATGAATTTATATTTTTTTAAAGCGGAGAACCCTATTGTAAAAAAAATGACTCCTTTTTGAATCTGGAAATGTATATGAACCATCTCCCCACTTCTTGCATTAAGAATGACAAGACAGATGAAACATGGGGTGTGCTCGGGTAATGTTACCTGTGGCATCACTGAGAAAGAAGACATCGGGAGACAGTTTGTCCTGCTCGGTGGCATTTCAGCCAACCCAGGATCGTGTGGTATAAACTGCGCCTCAATCTGAAGGAGGCTCTGTCTAAGTGGACTGGACTCCACAGGGCTTCTGGGCAGAGTGTGGCTTGGGTCAGGACTGAGGGCGTTGGATCGGGGCTGGCCACGGGGAAAAGCTCATGCTGGGAACGAGGCGTGTATGTGGGTTCCGGCTTTGAGAGGGCATCGGAGAAGGTCCTCCATGGCAGTTTGGTGACAGGTCTCAGGGTTCTGCCCTCTCCACGGGCCCCCTTGTTGAGGTCTTGGCCTGGATCACATTTCCCCCAGCTGTCTTCTCGCTCATTCTCACTTCCAGGAAGATGGTTTTCATGGCAGTGCACTAGCTTTAGTGACCGTGGGAAAGGGAGCGTTGACACTGCTGGAAGCGGTGCACACGGGTGAAACCCGAGAGCCATCGAAAGTATGTGCGCCCCAAAGCCCAGCACGCCCGCTGGGAGCAGTCGCTGAAAGGAGGCATGTGCAAGGGCCTGACTGCAGCCGTGTTTGTGAGAGCGAAGCGTAGGGAACAAGGGACACGGAGCATCTTTTCACACTCTTACTTGCCACGTGTCTTCTTCGGTGAAGTTTCTGTTCAAATCTTGGCCCATTTTTACATTGAGTTGTTTTCTCAATTTAAATAACTCTGTTGAGAGTTATCTGTCCATTCTGGAAACAAGTTCTTTATTAAACACCAGATAGATACATTTTTCTCCCAGTCTGCGGTTTGTCTTTTCTTTCCCTTAATAGTATCTTTTAAAAAGCCTAAGTCCTTAATTATTCTGAAGTCCAGTATATCAATGTTTTTTTCTTTCATGGATCACGCTTTTTGTGTCATATCTAAGAAATCACTGCCTGATCCCAAATCACTCCTAGAAGTTTTATATTTTGAGGTTTAAATTGATGTCTACGATTCACTGAGTTAATTTTTATATATGGATCAAAACTCTTTTCTCTTTTTATATTTATAATTGTTCTAGTACAGTTTATGAAAAAGTCTGCTGTCTCCATTAAAGTGCCTTTGTACCTTTGTCAAGAACCAACTGACCATGTACGCACGTCTATTTCTGGATTCTTTCTTCAGTTCCATTTTCTTCGACTCATTTGATGCCAGTACCACAGATTCCTGATGACTAGCTTTATGATGGGGCCTGAAGTTAGGTAGCATAACCTCCCCAACTTTATTTCTTTTCTGAAGATGTTTCAAGCCTTTGAGGTCCTTTTCATTTCCATATTCATTTTAGAACTAGTTTGCCAAATTTTAACAAAAAGCCTGCTGAGGTTTGGATTGGGTTCGTGTTGAGTCTATAGTTAATGTGGGGAGAATTGACATCTTAACAATACGAAGTCTTTCAAACCGTGAACTTATTTCTCTCTATTTACTTTAGGTCCTCTTTAATTTCACTCAGCAGCGTTTTGTGGTTCTTAGCGTACAGGTCTTTCACGTTTTTTTGTCAGATTTATTGCTAAGTGTTTCATATTTTCGATGGTATTGTAAATGGCATTTTTCAAATTTCCATTTCTGATCTTTCATTGCTATTTAGAAAAAAATACAATTGATTCATGAATATTGATCTTGTATCCTACACCCTTGCTAATCTGATTAGTTCTGGTAGTTTTTACATAGATTCTTTAGGATTTTCTACATGGATAATTGTGTCATCTGTATGTGAAGGCTGTTTTCTTCCTTTTCGAGCTGGATGCCTTTTATTTTTTTTGCCTTATCCACAGATTAGAACCTCCGGTACAATGCTGAACAGACACTTTGCCTCTGATCTTAGGGGAAAGTCTTTCACTGAGAAGTATGATGTTGGCTGTGGTTCTTCGTAGGTGTGCTTTATTAGGTTGAGGAGGATCCTTGCCAATCCTAGTTTTGTGTGAGTTTTTATCAAGAATTGATGTTGGACTTTCGTCAGATACTTTTTCTGCGTCTAGTAAGATAATCAAGTGATTTTTTTTCTTTTTTAGTTTATTAATGTAATGAATTCTATTGTTTGATTTTCAAAGGTCGAGACCACCTTGCATTCCCATCATAAAACCCACTTGGTCATCATGTATTACCCTCTTTGTGTATCATTGGATTTAACTTGCTAACATTTTGTTGAGAATTTTTGTGTCTGTGTACGTGAGGTATATTGGTTCTAGTTTTCTTTTCTCGTAAAGTCTTTGTCTGGTTTTAGTATCAGATGACAATGCTGGCCTCATGGATGACTTAGGAAGTATTTCTTCATCTTCAGTTTCTTGGAAGTATTTCTGTAGAATTGATTTTCTTTTGTAAATGCTCGGTAGATTTCACAGATGAAACCATCTTTTCTTCTTTTTCTTCTTTTTTTGGTCTTATTTCTCTCTGTTTCATTTTAGTTTACTAGGCTACATCTTCGAGTCTACTAATCTTTCTTCCACAATGTCTGCTCTGCTCCTTTTCCCATTCAATGTGTTTTTCATGTCAATATTACAGTTTTCATCACTGGAAACATGATTTGGTTCTTTTTACACCCCCTGTGTTTGCCGAACATGTTCAGTCTTTCATCCAGCTTCTTGAACATTTAGGATACAATTATAATAACTTTTTAAAATATCTTGTCCACCAGATCTATCATTTGTATCATTTTTGGGTCAGTTTCAGTTCACCGATTTTCTCCTTATCATGGGTCATATTTTCTGCTTCTTCATGCAGTGTTGTAATTTTTTTTATTGGATGCTATGCATTGTGGGCTGTGTTAGCAGTGGATGTTTTTGTATTCCTATAAATTTTCCTGAGTTTTATTCTAGGATGCAGTTGAGTTACTTGGAAGATGTTTTATCCTTTCAGGTCGTGTTTGTAAGCTTTGTTAGATGGGACTATAGCAGCGTTGATTCTAGAGGTAGTTTTTCCTGACTGCTAAGGCAAAGCCCTTTTGGGTCCTTTACCAAACGCCCAGAGAATTCTGAGACTTTCCCACGGTGAGCGGCGGTATCAGGGCTACATCCAGCTCCGTGCGAGTTGTGGGTATTATCCCCTCTGATCATATCAGGTTATTACTGGAGTGTCTTTTCTCTTAGGCTCTCTAAGCCGACAGCAAAGACATATATGTATATATTCTAAACCTTGTATGTACACATATCTGTAACTGTTTCCATAGTTGGCCACCTTTATCCGTATTAAGGTAAGCCTGAGTTCATACTGGTATCTGGAACTCTCATCCATCATCCTAACCTCTTTTTGCTTATCCATATCCTCCCACTCCAAAAGCGAGAAACCCAGCTCCCACCATCCACCATTCTCTTAATCGTTCATTCCCAGTGTACATTCATAGCGATGTCGGACTTGTAAGCCATACCCCTGTTAGGTACTCTACCAGCTAACAGGCAGGACAGACAGTCGGTCTCTTTTGCCTTTAGTCTCACAGACTCTGCTCATTTCCAAGGTTCCTTTGGTCAGCGCCAACCCCACCATCTTCAGTGAGCTCATTTCATGCATTTGTAATACAGTTACATTCCATCCCGGGAGCCCCTGACCTCCTGAATTACTTTTGTTTTATTTGCAACATTAAGGTTCACTCTGTACTGTAAAGTTCTGTGGGTTTTGACAAATAAGTAGTATCATGTAGCCACCATTACATTTTCATATGAATAGTTTCAGGCTTTCAAAAATCCCCTTCCGTTCACCTCTTCAACCCCGTCTGCCCCATGCCCACCCCAGCAATGCATCTTCTTAGTATCTGCCTCTCCCAAAATGTCAGGTATTCAGAATCATAGATTGTGGAGGCTTTTGAGGCTGGCTCTTTGTTTATCCACTGACCTGTCAAAGGGCCTCTTGGTTGCTTCTGATTCAGGCAGTTAAGATTCATGTGTAGATTTCTGTGTGGATTTCAGTTTTCACATCACTTGGCTGAATATTTAGGAATGTAATTCCCATAAGACGTGTTGCTTCATAAGAAACTGCCAAACTGCCCTCCAAAGTGGCTGCACCATTTCATGTTCCCATCAGCAGTGAATGAGAGTTCTCATGGCTCCACATCCTTGCCAGCAATTGGTGGTGTCAGTTTTTTGGATTTTAGCCATTCTAATAGCTATATAGTAATGTCTCACTATTGTTTCAGTTCATGATTTCATAATGACCAGTGTGGAGCATCTTTTCATATGCTGACTTGCAATCTGTGTATCCTCTTCAGTGGGGTGTCGGTTCAGGCTTTTTGCCTATTTTTTGAATTGTTTTATTTGTTAAGACTTCTTTGTATATTTTAGTTACAAGTCTTTTATCAAATGTGTGTTTTGCAATATTTTCTTTTAGTTTTCATTAACGGTGTCTTAACACTATCTTTTGCAGAGCAAAAGTTTTAATTTTAAGAATGTCCAACTTTATTTTTTCTTTCATGGATTATGCTTTCGGTGTTGCCCACATGGATTTTTATACTGCATTCTGGTACAATTTACTGAGTTAAAAATTGCAGAAAAGCTGGAAGGAAGCAGACAAAGTAACAAGTTCTCTAGGGCATGTCAAGTATGGGCTTAGGGAGACCCATGGGGGGAGGTGTCTGTGAGACAAGATCTGTGGGTCTAGAACCCAGGGACAGATCGGCAGGTGCTTTGGCAATGGCAGCACGGTGGGTAGTCCTAAGAGCGCAGAGGGGGTGGGACGGCCCAGGACAGGGGCCGACTCAGGATGGAAGCTCTGCCTACTAGCTGATGCCTTCCCACTGAAAACCTCTCATGCGAAATCCTGTTCTCATCAACAATTGAGACATAGGCTGGGGATGCCTTGAAAACTCATCAACCTTTGCTGTCTGTTCTCAGACACCCTTTCACCGGCTTCAAGTCCTTCATCGGTCACTTATCCCATGGCTCCTGGTAGCGCCGATGAGTCTTCCAGCGCAGCATTGAACATTGAGTGCAGGATCTGTGGGGACAAAGCCTCAGGCTACCATTATGGGGTTCATGCGTGTGAAGGCTGCAAGGTATGGGGCCCTGGAGGAGGAGAAAGGGGTTCCTTTTATTTTACTCGCAAACGTTTGTCATTACAAAAATAGATCTGCTAAAAGCCGAAGGTAAGAATCTGACCTCAGTAACAGATCAGTTCCTCTCTCCAGAGTCTTTGACAGATTGCTGGGCTGCACTTTGTAAATAACTCAGAGAAAAGTATTCTTTAAAGGACAGTCAACCACCTTCAGAGCGATCCCTTCATTAGGGTGCAAGGTCAGAGCTTTTCTCTCTACCCTCGTAGCGTCAGGGAGGGCGGCGGGGCTCACAGCCAGCAGACATGCAGTGCCTCGCTCAGCATCCCGCAGCACACACTGGCGACGCCAGACCCGGCACTCTTGCCTCCCCAGCTGCTCCCGACCCCCCAGCAGTCCTTTCCTGCGCATCGGGGGTCTGCACCCAAACTGCGAGCACCCTTGTGCCTATCTTCAGCCAGACTTACACGTACCGTGATCCAGGGCCAGCAACAGGAGGTCAGCCATGTCCTCCAGCTTGCTGCCCACTGGGTCACTGGTCCTTCCGTGACTTTCCAACATGATAATCAGAAGGATACGTCCTACGCTACCCTGAGGCCGCCCTGCATCATCGCATACTTTTGGAATTACGTGCATATTCTCAGGTTTGGTATTTCATGTACGTGATACGTGGGGGAGCCAGCAGTCAGATACCTGGTTACATCAGAAGTTGCCTTTCCTTGCACATGCTGGACGTGTTTACTGACTCCTGGAAAATGCCGCGGCCCTCACCAATACACTGCACAGGCCACATTCCTGAAACACCGACATCCCGCCCGGAGCCAGGCGTGGTCCACAGCAGGACGGGCCGCGTGAGCCGGAGTGTCTCCACATCCTGACCTTTAAAACGCTCTATTCTCAGCCTTCCTCCTAATCTCATACTTGCTTTGGCCATCCTCCTTTACAAACCCAGATAACTGATCGAGTAGGAATATCTCCCTTCCTCGTGCCTTCCCTGGGAATTTGCTGTTCCCTCTCACGATGCGCCACTCGGGCCCCCCACGTGGAAATGTGGAGGAATGACTGCAAGGCAAGGAGAAGAACCCGCTGCAGATAGAGACACCTTTACAAGTTTCTAACCACAGGCCTTCCCAAAAGCGACTTGTGAAGTGGCCTTTTCTGCACAATTAAGTTACTTTTGTTTAGTTTTGTTTTTTACGAACCAAATAGTAAAGTTGTTTCATATTGGGTGAAGTTTAAGGTGCTTTTAAAGAGCAAAAGAATTGTTTACATAAAGCTGGCTTCCTTTTATTGTATTTTATTATAATTTTTGTCTTTTATGGAGTTACTTTTCTCACAAAAATTCCCGGAAAGTCTTTAGTCACAAATATAGGTATGTCATAGGACAGGAAAAAATTACATTTGTATAAATTTTAACAGGATTAAGCAACTCTTTGGGAGACTATAATTGTGTCTTCACAAGCCAGACAAGGACATTTTGAAATTACTTCAAATTTTGCCTCATTTTCTTATTTTTTTAGTTTTACTTATAATGAAATTAAAAATTTTCAATTTGTCCCAATTATATCAGACTTTTGAGAACTATTTCTCTAAATTTAGTTCATTTTAAAAGAGGCCATAATACATAACGGGAAACGTGACTAAAGCAGTGGCGTTGATTTAATTAACTGTATATTAATCTCGCAGGGTTTCTTCCGGCGGACTATTCGACTAAAGCTGGTTTATGACAAATGTGACCGTAGCTGCAAGATTCAGAAAAAGAATCGAAACAAGTGCCAACATTGTCGCTTCCACAAGTGCCTTTCGGTTGGGATGTCCCATAATGGTAGGTAAGGTTGTCCGTTGCATTTTCCCAGTCCATGCCTCGATTTACCCTTCTTGTTCGGTGGGAACTGACTGTTTCTGGAATGAATGTGCTGCAACATTTAATACCCAGATCGTTTTTAAACCATAATGGCCTAAGGAAATAAAAGTCATAACTGACACTCAGCAGGGCGCTTGGGGTTAGTGCCGGAAACTTTGAACTACTGGTAAGACTTTGATGTAAGATTTGAAAACCAATTGGAAATTCCTGGGATGTCTTAATGTTCATATCATACATATAAAGCATGTGCCATTTTAAACATTTTCCCCGTTACGAATTTATATTCAACTGTACTCTAAATTTAGAACGTGCCGATGATTATGTGAAGGTAAATTTAAAGTAACGAGTTCATGAAAATTGTGAATCTTTCCTCTCGAAAAAGAAAAAGATATTCTATAAACTCATTCTAAGGCTCACTTTCATCTCCTTAACCTGTAGGACCGATTATGCGCTGGCGACAGTAAGCACCCTTAAGCCTGTCAAACTAACGAGACGAGTAACACTGTTGCCTTTTATTTTAACTTTTTAAAAAGGTCCAGGATTCATGGAGTTTGGGTTTTATTTTCATCTCTCCCACGTAGAAAGTTGACTGATATTGAGAGGTGGATTTTGTCTTACCTATAAATTTCCATTCGTGGTTTAATTCATGGTGCGAACTTTTCGTGCGGTGATGTGTCATCGTCCTGCTCTGCGTTGCTCATTTCTGTTTGTTTCCCATTATTCCATTTCTCCCCCCAACCCCACTAGCAATTCGCTTTGGACGAATGCCAAGATCTGAAAAAGCAAAACTGAAAGCAGAAATCCTCACATGCGAACACGACATAGAAGATTCTGAAATGGCAGATCTGAAGTCCCTTGCCAAGAGAATTTACGAGGCCTACTTGAAGAACTTCAACATGAACAAGGTCAAGGCTCGCGTCATCCTGGCGGGAAAAGCCAGCAACAATCCAGTAGGTGTCTTTGCTGTGTTTATTGTCGAGTCTGAAGTGTTCCGTTGGCAACATGTCAGCTGAAGTCTTAGGGAAGGATTGAGGAAATGAGTATTAAATGTTGAGAAAAAATACCGTTTATCTCCAAGGCAACCAAGAGACAACAGGATGGAAACATTTCATTCAGAGACTCTAAGATGTAGATTGACAACAAATCCTATCTACTGGGTAAGGTCCATCCCAAAGCTCCTACCGTCCATGTTGTGTGATGACTGTGTAATTAATACAGCAAAAAAAAAAAAAAAAATCTAGTTAGTAGCTTATCAGATTCTAGGGTTGTTTCTGAAGTGCATCAAAAAAATTTCATTTTAATGCCAGGAAATGAAACCACTTCCCATTCCAAATGTGCTCTTGTATCCTTTCTCCTAAAACTGTTCCCTTCTCTCCAACCCCCAGGCCCCAACACATACACAGACACACGGACACACGGACACACACACACACACACACACACACACACACACACACATCTTCCTTTTTTTCTTCAATGAGAAAGCAGTGACATCATCTCAGGGCTCAGAAAGGGCCATTTGTTTCCAGACACTTTACTGTCTTTTTTGGATAGTTCCAGACATTTTCAGTAGCACCTGTGAGTGCCCCTGGCAGACAACCCTACACATTGCCACCTGCTCAGCCTGGCACCATCCTGCCTTCATCCTGTAGTTAATTAAGTCTTCGTCTGCATTATGGAAGTAATCTCAGAGCTGCCTTCAAAGAGGGGAACTACCCAAGGCCAGCGAATAAAGACTGTCTGCCTTCTCCTCCGAGCCTGGTGAGACAGGTTCATTTGTCCTGATGAAGAGCTTGAAGTGATTCTTGTGGGGAATTACAAGCTGGAACTTTTAGTCACAGGGAAACAAAGTGTTTCACAAGCTACTTACTTTCATGAACAAACCAAACCTCTTTTTTTACTGGGTCTTTTAATTCCTTCATGAATTCTCCAATTAAATAGGCTGGGATGATTTCACAGCCCTCACGGATGCTCCGTGACACGGGACTGGGTCAGGGAGGCGATGTCTGTTTCTCAAACACCCAGATCTGCGGGCATGGGGTGTGGAGAGGCCACGTCTGGTGTTAACAGCTGCAGGGGCACCAGCTCACCTGAGGGGGTGTTGGCGGTGGTGGTGGGGTCAAGAATTTGTCTAGGTCATAAACAGATTTATTCATGCAACTGTGAAAACTTAGACTTGTGTAGGGGGACAGGCATTCATCATGGAGCGACACAGGGCCACTCTGCCATCACTCAGGGCTGGGCTTCCTTCCCTGTCCACCCAGGAGAAGGTCCCCTGCAGGGCCTGCCAGGGCAAGGGCACTGAGCTCCCAAACTGTCACCCAAACTTGTGGTGCCTTGATGGCTGCTGGACAGATCTTCGGTGTGGAAGCAGAGCTCTGGCTGGCTAGAAGCAGGGAGTGAATTCGCCCTTGCAGTAGACTATTCCTTTGTCCCGTGAAGACCACTCTGTAGCTCACGGCTGAGCTAGAACCCGCCAAAATGCTCAGGGGACCAGGAGGGGGACACTGGGGGTTCGAAGGCGAGGGATGGAGGAATATGGAGCTGCACGGAAGCCTAGTAGATTACGTCACTTTGGGGAAGGATGGGTTGCAGCTGAGGGAGGCGGGTGATGGCTGGATAGCAAATGTCTGTTTCCATCTGGACAGGCTGGTTTGAGCCCCAACTCTTAATACCGACTATTTAGACTTTGGCAGTTCCAAGAATAAGGCGGCAGTTAAGGAGCCCTGCTGCTTTTTAACTCTAAGAAACGATCAGAAGTTTATTCAGTTCAGATGAAGGGGACAGCTTATGTTTATTTCAGATTCCCATATTACTTAAAATTGTCGGGAATTGTCTTTAGTCTTTGGATCTCTTCAGTTATGAAAAATCTTTACCTTCTGAGCATATAATTGAATTTTAGGCAAAACCACGAGTCAGCTGCAGCCAGTCTGGTGTGCATACTGAGCTTAAATAGACTAAAATGTCTTGTTTGGAAAAAAAAAAATTAAGCAAAGAGACTCATGTTCGAAATGTGGCTGAGAATATTAAAAGAGAAACTTCACCATTCCTGTCAGCATTTCAGGATCTCTGGGACAAGGGCCTCCTGCACCCTCCTGGCAAAGTATTGCCCCTCAGACAGATGCAGCCTGGCACTACATCGTGGTGTTTTTCTCTTGCGTTAGGTTGAAATATTGTACATACAACACAAGTTGTCTTTAGATTGAAAAACATATTTTATAGTTTCCATAAACGTAGTAAAACCTAACCAAACGCTTACTAAACAGTTCTATCCACAGCAATTCTACCAACGAGTCAGATTTTTACTAAAAGATCGTGCTGCCTAATTTTCATAGAAAACGCCTTTCAGTGTATTTTGGGAATGAGTTCGTGTAAGCGATACCATGACCCAGGTAAACAGCGTCAGGCATACACGCATGGTAGGAACAGCTGGAGTCTGCTGGTCTCGGCGTGGAGGGATTTCGGGGGAGCTGCGGCTTTCTGCCTCGTGCTGTTTAGAATCTTTACAGAGTGCTTTACCGATGCGACCTCCTGTGATGTCAGCTATATTCACATTTAAATTTGAGTATAAAGGGCACATTCCAAAAGGCATGGATTTTATAAATAGTCTTATGAGGAATGTTTATCGATCAAGCTTGGCAAATTTCGACTGTTCTAATCTAGTTTCTCTCTAGCTTCGATAAACATTGACCTCTTAATGGTGCCACTTGTTTTGAATCCCAAGGGTTTCTAACTTTGCCTGTTCACGGGGCCTGCCTTCTAAAATCCAGGTGATGATTTTATAAAAATGAAAAGAAATATCTGTTACCATTTAAGCTCCGTTTACGAGAGCACGTTTCAGTGCACGCACAGCTGGTGCAGGGCTGGGTCTGTGGGCCTGTTTCAGTGCACCGCTGGGGAGTGACGCCGCTGTTGCTGTTTTGAAATTTTTAATCATTTTTGAACAAAGGGCCCCGCTTTTTTCATTTCGCACTGGGCCCTGTGCTAGCCCTATGAGATGCTCTCCCCAAAAATAATAATAATAAGCATTCTGTAGCCAAATACTTTGGGAGCCATGCTCACCCTGCCTGTTCCCGAAGACCCTCAGCCACACTCATGATGTTACAGGCACTCGAGGCCCTGGCTTCCTTTTAAGTGTTTCTTGAATTTTTTCGACTGTTGTACTCTTTTTTTTTTCCTTGTCGAACAGACTTCTAAAAGGCCTGTGATTTGAATAAAGACAGGGTGGCCAAATAGTGTATTTTCTATTTCTAGTGTATTCTCATTGAGAGAATGCTGTCGTCTGTCTTTTAAAAGCGTTTCTCTAATGCATCCTGTAAATGCTGACGCCTTCGATCTGAGCAGCTACTTCCCGTGGAGCCAAACCGCTCCCAGACTTTCCTAAATCAGTGGCAACCTGGCTGCTTTTAAGGTCTTTGGAGGAAGGCGGTTTGAGTCTTCCTTCATCACACTTCAGATATTTAGGAATTTGGCTTGGACTTTTGTGTTCAGAATGTTTTTTCACTCATAGTAATTTAAACATTATCCCCTACCCTCAGCTGTGGAATCGGGTTATTTTCATCCAGCACTATATGGCAAATTCTAATTCTATTTAGATATTTTAAAGGCAATCCATCGGATTGTTCCAACACATGCACCTCGCTTCTGTGCCGGGTACAGCCCACAGGTGCCCTGAGGTGGTTTTGTGCTGCGATTTCTGCAGACGTTCTCAGGAGCCCAGGAATAGGGGACACATCATGGCATAGATCCAGATGCATTGTCGGCAACCTATTTTGCCCACTGGCAGAGTGCATCTAAAGTCACCGGGCTGCTCATGCGCTCTGTTTACACACTCCAGAGAACAGTGCTCGGCCCACAGTCCATTGCTGCGCTGTACACACATTCGGCATGAATTTTGCCGGCAGAGATATTCGCGTCCATTCTCCTGAACCCCACCAGAAATGGGTATGTTGGCTTCTTCCCTCCACTAGGTCTCTATAAAATGCAGGACCAGTGGACTTAGGTGCAGATGGCATGGAGATGTATAGGTTGCTGCCCTGGGGATTTAGGACTTTTTCCAGAACCAGAACTTGGGGCCCTGATGCGAAGGATTCCGTCTCATGCACAGGAAACAAATCCTCCCGTTTATCCCCAGAGAGCAGGGGTTTAACAATGCTGTTTACTTACTTCTACACAAACGCCGGCTCTGAGTTGTATGTATTTGTTTAAATGCCCGATTTTATTCATTCAGCAGTCAGTGTTAGATGGCGATGGTCTTCTCTAAAGTTTATTCAACGGTAAAATTAAGAATTATTGTAATTAAAACGACTACAGTAGTATTTAGGACTTCAGAGAACGTTAGAAGATGTTGAAAGTGCTTTGCTAAGACTCTCCCGTTACCTTTTTGCCAAAATCAGTACTTCACTTTCTTAGCCCCAACCACAATTATCTTACTGATTTCTGTTGTTAGCTCTCTGGTAAGGTCGGCTTGTCCCCAGCTCATTTTGAGCTTGTTTAAGGAGGAGGACTGTGTTTTGTACATATTTTTGTTCTGCACGGGTGATTTGGATACGGTTTATTCATAAGCAGGAGGGCAGCTAGTCACCAGTTACCCGACTGACCTCCAGCGTCTTTCTTTGCAGCCTTTTGTCATACATGACATGGAGACGTTGTGTATGGCTGAGAAGACGCTAGTGGCCAAGCTGGTGGCCAATGGCATCCAGAACAAGGAGGCGGAAGTCCGCATCTTCCACTGTTGCCAGTGCACATCTGTAGAGACTGTCACGGAGCTCACGGAGTTTGCCAAGTCCATCCCTGGCTTTGCAAATTTGGACTTGAATGATCAGGTCACTTTGCTGAAATACGGAGTTTACGAGGCCATATTTGCAATGCTGTCTTCTGTGATGAATAAAGACGGGATGCTGGTAGCATACGGAAGTGGTTTTATAACTCGCGAATTTCTAAAAAGCCTCAGAAAACCGTTTTGCGATATCATGGAGCCCAAATTTGATTTTGCGATGAAGTTCAACGCCCTGGAACTGGACGACAGCGATATCTCCCTTTTTGTGGCCGCTATAATTTGCTGTGGAGGTAAGTTACCAATTGAATCTGCTGCTGCCATGTTGCCTACAGACTCTTTATCTTGAATTCGACACTGGTACATCCGCTGTGAGCGGGAGCTGGGCCGCAGTGGAGTGCGCACCGGAAGGCGGGAGGGTATCTGAGCCTGTACGTCGCCGCTGACTAGAATTAACTGGTGAGAATTATGTCAATAACATATCATGTTATAGCATCTGTATAAATACATATTGTACATTATGTGTATGTTTTATTTATAATTATAATCATATCAAGGATCTCATCAGATATGATTAGTAATTATGTAATATATGATGTATAATATTATTATGACAGTCACGTGCCGCATAACCATGTTTTGGTCAACGACAGACGGCACATACGATGGGTCCCCTAAGATTATCATGGAGCTGAAACATTCCTATGTCCTAGTGAGGTCACAGCATCATAACGTCATGGCACAACGCGTCACTCACGTGTTTGTGGCGATGCTGTCATAAACAAACCCACGACACTGCCAGTCGTTCAAAGGCTCAGCACGGACAGTTACGGGCAGTCCATAACCCCTGATACCGACAATAACCGACACGGGACTCGTGTATATACTTGCTGTAGTCGGCTTCTGTGCCTTCAGAGGGTGCTCTTTCGACTGAGGACGAGAACGTCTGCCGTAGCACAGTGCGTGGTGTCCCCACGGGCCACGCTCGGCCTCGGCCCTCTCGTGCTTGTGCGTCTCTGGATGGCATCGTCCCCGCCTGTGCTTCGTTTACTCTCGTGTTGTTCTGTGCGGCCACATGCTCTACGGGCTGGCAGCCCAGGAGCAGCAGCTGCGCCCCACAGCTCAGGTGTGCAGTGGCCTGTGCCACCCAGGTGTGAGTGCACTGTGTGATGCTGGCACAGTGACGGTCGCCGAGGACGCCTCTCTCAGAAGGATCCCCGTCGTTAAGTGCCGCGTGACTGTATATTACGTTATTATAACATACACATCTGTACTGTATTCACTGTAACTGTATTACACACGGGATTCTATAAAATGTTAGCACAGTCACAGTCACTATTGGTATGTTTACGCTATTTCAGAATAAACAATCAGTAGCTAATAGGTAGCAATTGTGAAGTTTGCTAAAGGAAATAGACCCCAGTGAAGGTAATTCTGGGCTTCTCTGTGGGAAGCTGGCTCTGCAGCCCCCAGGTTTTGGGCTCGGTGTCGTGTTCCTTTAAATAGCACTGTCCTGGGTCTAGGTCACCTCTCTACTGTAAAGATACTATTCTTCCCCAGCCTTTGGGGAGACCGATGGGGCGCCTGCTCCCACAAACTGCTGGAAGCTGTATTGTCCCCCGTGATTGACACTCGCAGAACTGAGGCTGTCGCAGCCACCCAGACTCTGTAAAGGGAACTGGGTGAGGGCAGTCCAGCCCCACGAGGCCTGTCCCTGTCGCCACCCGCTGGACAGCCCAGCAGAGGAAGTCCTTACGTTCTGGCGAAAGTGTAAAATGGCAAAGCAGTTGTACGCAATCCGTCTCTGTCCTTTGTATGCTCAAGACATGTGTTGTGGGTAAAAAGCAATTACAGAACCATTTTTATGTAGTGTGATCACAGTTTTATAGAAGAAATTATAATCGCAGTAATCCTATATAGAGAGAGATGTCTGGTGAGATAGATGTCTGGTGTGGTAGGGTTAAAATTATGGGGGGTTCACTTTATTTTTTAAAAATCTATTGAAAACCTTTAAATACTTGACCTTTCAACAATGGGGGTTCATACTCAGATTTTTTCAATAAATATATGGTCGACCTTCCGTGTCCCCGGGTTTTGGATTCACAGATTCAACCAGCTGCAGATTAAAAACAGTATTTTCTGTCCACAGCTGGAAACCCGCGGATGCAGAGGGCCAACTGTATGCATTGATCTATGCCCTTTTATGTAACGGACTTGAGCGTCCATGGATTTTGGTATCCGCAGAGGTTCCCGGAATCAGCCCCCCACCCAGATACCCAGGGATAACTGTGGTCAAGTTTGGGGGAAGTCAAAAGTAACACGTGTATTTTGACTGTTGGGGACCAGTGCCCCAAACCCCCTACACACACCATATTGTTCAAGGATGGTTTACAACTGGAAAAAAAAAAAACCATGAAAGATCCACATCCTTAACAACACCTTTGAAAACTCCGTTAGTGAGTGGGGTTTTAAAGAGAGCACCGCTATGGGGCATGGCTGGGGGTGTATTTTCTGGACCAAGGGGAGGACGCCTGGTCAGAGACTATCTAGGAAGTCTGGTGCCCATGGCAGAGCTCCCCCAGGGAGGTCGCCCGGCATGAACGTTGGCCCTTCTTGCACCCGACCTCCCCATTTCAGGTCTCCTCGGCATCCTCTCCGGCTGGTGTCTGCCCTCCATTCATATCTCGCCCCACTTTCTTACTCCTGATTCATGTCCGAAGCTACCTGTAACAGTGCTTTCTACCACAATACTCAGGTCTCACGAGGTCACTTTCCTTAACTATTAGTGAAAAAGTTGAAACCGAGTATCTGGTTTTGACTTGGGAAGAAGAATTTCATCTCTCATATTATGCAAAATTGGTTATTGGAATCACCAGTAGAATGTATAGTTGCTCCTAACGTTTTGAGGATTTCCCCTGACAGGTGTTAGCCAGGTAAATCCAGAGGGAAAGGGCGACCCTGCAAGGCTTTGTCGATTTAAGGGAGTGTAAATATCTAGGAATGAGCATTTGTCCTGCCTGCCCCTGTTAGGCCTGGCGACTTTGGAAAAATCTAGTTCTCTACACAAGTTGACAGTATCTAAAGACAGCGAAGCTTCTGGCGAGAAAGGCCATGTAAAATCGGGATGTGTGGCCTCTCAAACCCATGAATGCTTAGGTGTTAACATGTCACACTCAATCATCTCTTCTTTCTTTTGAGGATAGATCGCCCCGGCCTTCTAAACGTGGGACACATTGAAAAAATGCAGGAGGGGATTGTGCACGTGCTCAAACTGCACCTGCAGAGCAACCACCCAGACGACACCTTCCTCTTCCCAAAGCTCCTTCAGAAGATGGCGGACCTCCGGCAGCTCGTCACCGAGCACGCGCAGCTAGTGCAGGTCATCAAAAAGACAGAGTCGGACGCGGCTCTGCACCCACTGCTGCAGGAAATCTACAGGGACATGTACTGAGCTGTCGGAAGTGAACAAGGGAAAAAGGAACTTTTCAAGGATTTTGAACGTTGACAGCACTACAAACAAGGCAGGGGAGCGAGGCCGCTTTGCACAGATGTCCACCGTTTTAACCTTCGGGAACAGGAAGTCCAATCCCCAGGTAACGAGGACCCTGTTCCACACTTCCTCCTCCTTTTAATCAGCACTTCTAAGCACGTGCAAAGTACAGAAATGCTGGCGGTAAGCGGCTGATAGTCAGGACTTGGAAATTAAGGAGGACGATGTTATGTGTTCTGTGGTCTAAGTCGAACATGCCTGGTGTTAATCAATGCGGACTTC
The DNA here is from genome assembly GCF_902729225.1 of Pteropus medius. Classification (NCBI taxonomy): domain Eukaryota; kingdom Metazoa; phylum Chordata; class Mammalia; order Chiroptera; family Pteropodidae; genus Pteropus; species Pteropus medius. The sequence goes on along the minus strand of NW_024342469.1, from coordinate 2,628,509 downwards.
TTTCAATCACGTTAATAATTCGCCACCAGGTTAGCTGGTGACCTCGGAATACCTAGTGTGTCTTCCCTTGGTACCACCGGTGACTGTCGTGCGCCTTTATAATTTCGAAAACTAATCAGCACTTTTTAACTTTTATAATCCTGTAAATCTAGGTGTATCCAAAGGTTAGATATTTAAAACGCAGCAGATATTTATTCAGATGACTTCGATTCTGCTTCCTGAATTTGAAGAAAGACAACGTGCTGCTTTTAAGCATAGGATTTAGAATGTCAAAGAATTATTTGATAAGCTACGGAAATGCAGCCGCTGTTAGGTTCAGTTCACTTTTCATGGTTCTGCTACGCGGAGAGGCCTATTTCCAGGTCGTGTAAAGGTCCCGGAAAACCGCTGGGCCGCGCTCTGCACTTGACCACAGGCCCGCGTTAAGCCAGCGTCTGTGGCGAGCGGGCTCGCGACGAGCTCTGAGAAGACCGCGTCCTGGTTCCCTCACCTCTGTTTCTTCTCAAATCCGAACCAACCCAGCCAGGGCGCTTGGGGGCCCTGGTAACGTTGTGAGGGGCAAACCGACAAATTATCTGTACATGTCCTTCCAGGCCCTGTGGGCCAAGGCAGCTCCTTGGTCTTTCCCCACGCGTTGCTTTTTAAAATGACGCAGCTTTATTTTCGTAGCTCTTGGTGGTAGCAGCTGCTTCTCGGAGTGGAGAAAACAAGGCAAATGTGACTTTAGAGCAAGGGTGGGACAGTGGGGCAGGGGGCTGACAGGTCACCTGAAGAACCGTCCAGGGGTTGGGGGAGGGCTAAGTCCTACGGAAGGTGGTTTCATTTAGTCTCAGGGTTCACAATGGGCTGGTGCTTTTTACCGAGATTGAGGTAGTTAAGTGTCCTTTTTGAACCACGGACGTAGGGTGGTTTTTCCAGCGTCTAAAATACTCGTTTCAGCCTTAAAGATCCATATCTCAGCTTCGGTCCACCTGTGAAAGCAGCTTATGGCTTTTGTCTGGAGCTGGTGGCCCTGGAAGCACTCTCTCTTTCTGTCCGTCAGAGTAGAGCCATTGTCCCTTTCCTCCCGGCCAGACTGGGCTGCGCCTGCCAGTGCCATCGCATCCACAGGGGCCACTGGACGCCTTGCCCACAGGTTGTATCCTTGACACCCCTCCCCCTCTATCTTTAGAAAATCTGGCTTTTTAAGGTCATTATCATTTGCTTTCGAAGAAGGATCAGGACTGATGTTCATAAACTTTTCAAGATCAGCATTAGGAAAATGCAGCAGTAGAAAAAACAAAACTATGAGACTTCGATTTGGAAAAAACAAAAGTTACAATTAGAACATCCTTTTAAAAATTCCATATTCGGTGAGTTTTTTTTTTTAAGATCCAATCAAAGGATCTGTTGGAAGCAAAAGTATTTCCACACGTGAATGACACCGATCAAGGGGCCACCTCAGCCAGAAAGGATCCAAGCTTTGCATCACGTGCAGTGTCCCTCCCAACGCTCTTGCCTGGAATGAGCACCCTGCACTGATGAGGCTGGAGCTATGGGCCATCCAAGGTCACGGGTGTGGGGGCCGGATACCAATGCCAGGTGTTTTGCTTCCGTTGACCATTGTCCTCACTCCGATGGACCCGAGAGAGATGCCTCGAGACCTGGGCTTTCCGAAAAGTCATTCATAATGTTTAGATTTTCACAAAAGCGATCTAGAGTAGCCTCGTGTTTCACACCTTCCACAGTAACAGTCAGGCTAACAGAAGGCACGGGTTCCGCATTAGCGGCGTTACCCAGCGTTAGTCCTCTTGGGACCTGGCCAGACTACCGGCACTGTCCCTGGTGAAGCCACAGAGGAAGCCACAAGTGACCTCAGCTTGAAAGTCACTTGACATTGTTCACGTTTATCAATAGAAAAAGTCACATGTTCCCATTCATTTTAAATAACAGAGTCACTAATTGCCACTCAGAATATTTTGGGTCACCTAATCAGAGATTTCTTAGAGTGTTGACAGTCAAATATAGATGAGTTATTCACCAGTTCAGTACAGCATAGTATTTCAAATAGGGGTTGGTCGGGGAGTGCAGGTCTTGCTTGCTAGGTTTCAGCTGGCATCAGCACAAAGTACAATAGAAATGTAGAAGCAGGTTCAAGAAGCTTCCAGCTACGAGTGTGCAGCCACCTCTTGAGCTACACGCTCCCCCTTGACCCCTGCTTCAGCAAGTCACTACTTAAACCTGCTCCTTCGTGTCCCTGTAATAGCCGAAAGTGACAAACTCCTCCGAGACCACAGGATTACCAGACAGCCTTGGTCTTGAGTGCTGACGGGAACGAAGGGACAACTGGGGCTCATCGGAGTTATGCCTCCCAACCGTGCTGCGAGCTCCAGGCTTGGATCCCACCCGGTGCTCTCTACCTGATCCGACAGCATGTCCCTCCCTACCACCTCTCGTGCATTTCCGGTTGGGTGTCCCTCCTGCAGGAGTCTGTAGCAGCCACCCTGCGAGAAGCCAGAGGGTTGTACTATAGGAAGCCATTTCGGTGACGTCCAGTATCGTCAAAAGCAGGAAGCTCCCAATTGCACCAGCGAGCGCAGGATTCAGGAGCAGCTTGAATATTGTCAGAGCACTCGAGAGCCATTCCTTCCTTCCCACCTTGCTGTCCGGTTTCCCTGAGACTTTTCTATGACACTCTGGTGAGATGGTTCAGAGCATCTTCCTAGGGAGCATGTATGCAGACACGCAAATAATGACGGTGAACTTGAGGACGGAGAAACTCACTTCCCGGCACATTTGAGAATACCTGTGAGAGCTGTCCTTGTTCTAAGGGATTCTCGCTTTTCATTGTAAGAGCATAGAACGTAGCTTTCTGCTAGTACCGATGTGGGTCTGCCACGTGCCCAGCTAAGATGCTCATGGCCTTGAGGACTGTGTGGCTGGTCCAGGAACAGCTCAGCATCGAAACACCTGAGCAGGGGCTCAAGGCACAAGTCAAATCCTCTGATGTCTATTGATAAGTAAACTATTAATTCAGCAACTACTGTTCCCCCAAATCTACAGCATAACAGCTACCTCAGTAGAGATGTCAAAAGGCCCTTAAAATTAAGACGCTCAGACCACCGCCGCCTTCTCAGTGTACCTCTGGCCAGGCCTTCTCTGGTCAGGGCGCGGGCTGCATGCTCACCTCTCGTGTGCACTCTGAGAAGTGAAGGTTATCTGACTTTCAAAGGAGCTTCTGTTGTTTAAAGGGAGCCTCCAGGATACACATGTACAGTAGCCGCTGCCTGGTTTAGTAAGCAGCCTGAGTGAGACCTGGTGTAGGAGAAGTGGCGGTGGCCAGACCTGCAGTCACGCACCACCCGAGGCCTCCGCTTTCAGTCGGCGGGCCACACACGAACCCGTCCACAGGGAAGTCCTGCCTGGTGGGGACGGAGGGAGTGCTTGCACACCAGCCGGAGTCAGACTGACTTCCAAGGTCCTGACCCCCTTAGTCACACCTGGGCCTCTGTGCACAACTCCAGGAGTTTCCCGCCTCTTGCCCCCTTTTCAAAACACAGTGACACTAGGCGCTTTTAGTGGCCAGATGCGCAATAGTTTTTGGTCTTGACTCAGTGGTCTCACTTGTCTTTGAAATGTCTTAGGAACTCCTGTCTTAATGTGAGTCCGTTGTTTCAACTGATGGCATTTCCAGCTAAAACCGACTTGACCACTGGCCTGGCTTTCAGTCGAGGGCTGTCAGGGACCCAGAGGTCAGCTACCTTCAGAGCACCTCTTCAGCCTCTGGTGCTATTCACAGCGCAGATCCTGCTGGGAAAACGGGAAGTGCTCACAGCTGCCATGTATGCCATGGATCTTTCCAGCTTTCAGAGCAGGAGCACATACCAGGTCTCCTCTGATCCTCAGTCCCTGGAGGGGTCCGGATGGAATCACCCCCATCTTAGAGTGAACGGCCAGGCTCCGGTAAAGGGCCACCTGGTGGCGTTGCAGGTCTTTGGCCCAGGGTAGCACCCTTCCCCCACCTCCCCACTCTCGCCAGCCATTTACAACAGGCGGTACAACCCGCCCGCCCTCCGCCCATGCTCTTGTGCTTCATAGCCTGGTCACCTGATGCCATGTTCCTGGGGGAGCGGGGGGATCACTTGCTTCCAGCCTTTTTTTAAGTTCACAACAGTGGTGTCAATTCAGGAGAAGCCTTTTTTTTAATTCACAACAGTGGTGTCAATTCAGGAGAAGCAAGGAAATTATGCTCTGCATAAAAGTTGTAAACAAAGACCAATGTCACCCACAGAGGGCCTACCAATTATTAAAAAATGTCCATGGAAGATTTTCCCCACACACCCAGTTTTCACACCAGTGGTACTGCCAGGTACTGGGCAGTCCCAAAGCCAGATCCTGTCTTTGTTCTCAGGCGAAGTGGCCCAGCTTCTCTTAACTCTTGGGCCAGGCTGACTCACGGACACCCCGTTGAGTAACAATTCTTACCAACCAAGTCTGGCGTCGAGTGACCAGTCCAGGAGACTCCTGCCCCCAGACAGCAGCAACCTTCCACCGGCACAGTCGGAAGGGAAAAGCCTGTGAGCAGCCACAGCGCAGAGAGGCTCATAGGTGGTGCAGTGTGGTCTAGTGGGGGGAGCAGATGAAGGTCAAGGCACAGAGGTTGACCCGTCCACACACCATGCTGACAGCACCTCCCTAAACCGAGGGGCTCTTTGATGCCATAAGGTGGTCAAGTGCAGGGACTCTGCCCAGGGCACACACTCCTCCGAGGGACCTGCCTGAGAGATCTAAGGTTGGGCTCCGAAGATCGAGGTCTGACGTTTTTGCTCAGATCCACATAGTTTTAGGTGCCATTTTAGGTTCCATTTCAGGAAAATGGTCATCGACACACACACACACATCCCACCCCCAGCCTGTGAAAAACCAGAGTAAGAATAAAAGCAGCATGTTTGGTCTGACTCAGAATATAGGAAATCCAATATGTTGTATTTCTCTGGGAACTACAATATAAAAATGTGATATTGGAAGTTTTGTAAGAAAAAAAGACAGCGAATTGTCATGCTCTAGTTTAAATAATTATGTAATGCTTCCCATTATGTTATTTTTGTGGGATGCAGCAGGTTCTTAAACTTCATTTCAGTAGAATGGGCCGCAAGCTTATTTTGAAAAAGCTTATCACTATTTTTTCTACATTGTGCCCTCCCTATCGGAGCGGACATGAGAGGCCAGCACCCAGGCTGCTTTGGGCCCTGCCTTTTCCCAGCTCAGGGCGCCTTCTCGGATCTGGAGTGGGGCTACTGACTGACCATTTGCTTCTCAAAATTTCAGGTTGAGACACGAGAAATATAACTTTACTTCCCCCCACCGCGAGAAAGGGGGGCCATAATTGTGGTCCAGCTGAAATACAGCCGTGTCCCTTTGGAATCCTTTGCCAGCGAGAACAGACCCCACTGCTCATCTTGACTAAAGCAACTGATAACATTGAGGACTTCAGCAGTCCCATGGCTGTTAAATGCATTATTTGCAAAAAACACCCGAGAAACGTCCATTTTTTCACACATCATAGATAGCAAAATGTCCTGGGTCCTTTTTTTTTTTTTTCCTCATTTAAAACGTTGTTAGTTTGGCTCAAATGTGAAAACTGTTGTCTTTCCCCAGAGCAGGGAATACCCCGGCCTCCTCCGCTCTTGCTCTCCACATCCCACCAGCATCTAAAATCCCTTAACACAAGTCGCGCAGGCCTCCTGGGACAGGGGCGAGCTGGGGAAGGGGCGTGGTGCCACCTTCTGAAGTTTCCACTTGGCCCTGTTGAGGCAGGGAGGTCAGTCACACTTCAGGCCCTGAAGACGAATAAGTGACCCATCTTTTCAAGGTAAAATCATTCACTTTGGGGAAATATGTTCTCTTTTCAAAAGCACACTTGGTCTGTTCTTTTTTTCAGGCCTAAAAAAAATGTACCTCACAAAAGATGAATACCACTCAGTTCCCTTTTTGGTAAGACTGCAGTATTTGTGTTCGATTATCACTATTTTTTCTACATTGTACGATAAAAAGAACCATGTTAATAGCTGTATCCTAAATACTGTGATTTGAGTTTTTTTAATCCTAATATATTGTACTAACTTACAATCACGTATCTAATAACAAACATTTAGATCTTTGAAATCAGTGTTAATTGACATGTACTCTTAATAGCCTGGCCTCGTACCTATCGGGGAAAAAAAAGGAAGGAAGCTGGAATATCTTAACTGAGATACAGTTGCACATTCGTCCTTTCCATGTCTCCTGAGCCACTTCGAATTTGTTTCTCTGTGTAACTGTTCCCTCTGCCACACTTCACATGCAGAGAGGTACAGTGAGTCTGTCATCTCTACCAGCAAGGCTGCCTCAGACCCAGGTTCGAAGTCACCGACTACAAAAAGCGTGTCTCAAGATTGTGAACTCCTATGTAGTAAGTAGCCATCCGCTCTGCAAGGAATTATTCCCTTGGGTTATTACCAAAGAACTTTGCAATTTGAAATGTTCTGATGGAATATTTGCACTGGCTGGTTCTCTGGCACCCTCCAGGTGGCCCAACCCAAAGCATAAAACACCCCGTAACCCTCCCGTGCATTGTCCCGCCCTCCAACCCCCACGAGGAGCCACAGGACCCAAGGGGACTAGTGTTACACACACATCGGGCCAGTGCAGGTTTTCTGGTGTTTATCGTTACTATTCTTGGTGCCTTACACTCAGTATTTAGGGGCTGACACACCCCTTGTGTTTCTACTAAATGGGAGCAGCTCCAAAGCGAGATTCTGCTGAGCAGGCTCTGACGTCCTCACCGACTCAGACGCTCTCTCTGGGTCTGGCTGGGGTCAAGGAATCAGAGAAGCCACACCCAGGGGTGTGCGGAGAGAGCCGACGGCACGTGGAATCTTCCTAGTGCCGTTAACGTGGTTCCAGGCAATTAGAAATGGTTATAAAATAACTTTTTGAAAAAATCTTGGGTCTTATTCATTTTCCCACTAGGAGATTAAACTGATCGTATATATTGATTTATATCCTGAATTTATGAAACTTCTGTGTTGGGAATGTCCTACTGTAAGACTGATGAATGTAAAGAGTTAATTTCAGGGTACAGATCTGCCTTAATGGTTTTAAAAAGTAAACTATTTTTTAAAATGACTTGGTGAGTCTTGAGTGATGCTGTGAAGATGAACTGTTTCGAACCAAATCCCCAGCAGTCGTGTGTGGGAAAGTGCGCTCACCCACTCGCCCGAGGTGGTCTTCCCTCGTACAGTCCCTTTCTGTCCTTCACAGAACGTGCCCGGGACAGTGCGGCCCTGGGACAGGACACCCATGTGGCCGAATAACAGAAAGCAAGGAGAGCTTTTACAAGGACGGGCATCTGAGAGTCCCAGCCAGCACATGCCTGGTCCCAAAGCTCTTTATTCTTTTCCCATAGAACGCATTTCTCAGACTCCCAGGCGGTGCAGGGGGGCCTCGCAGCAGTCACACCACAGGGTCCCCCGCTAAGAACCAGCAGACAGGAGGCGGCTCACGGTCCAGACGGGGCGCTGCGGGGAGCGGTGCCGCGGGACCCCGGCAGGCTGCGGGGTTGCACTTTGCAGGCACCAACGGCCGCGTTCGCTGTGGAGAGGGTGCAGGCCAGCAACAGAAGGCTGTGAGGTGCGGGCCCGAGGAAGGACCCGACGGCGTCCTCCACCTCGGCGTGGAGGTGGGCCTGTCCCCGGAGCTGGAGCCAGAGCGCGGGCGACGAGAGGCCGGAAGCACCAACGCTCGACCTCCCGATCCACCTCCAGGTCTGGCGTGCCGGTGTGACCACACAGGGTCCCCCCACACCGGACCCGCAGCTCCACACAGCGGCCTTGGTCCCTGTGCTGCTATGTCCGCAGGGCCCGGCAGAGCAGCGTGGACAAGGGAACACCTGAATCTGCTAAGTCCCACGAGCCCAGCCCTGCGTGAGCAGGAAACGAGCCGGGGGCCAGCCCTGCAGGAGGAGGGCGAGGGGGCCAGCGGGCCCGGCCTCGCGTCCCTTTGGTTCCGGCCCGCAGTCAGCGCCAGCGAGTTCTGGGGCGCCGGGCTGGGCTCGCAGGGCGTCTGTCCGCGGTCTGCCCTGTGCCTGCCACCGCGGCACGGCCCCGGTCCCGTCGCTGCTGCAGGCCAGACTCCAGCTCCCTCCAGCTGCACACGCTGTCCCAGCGGCACAGCACGCCCAGCTCAGCCCATCCGTGACACAGGCCACAGAGGCCAGGTGACCCAGGAGCCCGTGCAGGCGCCTCTGGGGACCTGGCAGCCAGCCGCACTCAGGCCCGAGAGCTGGGCTGGGCGGCGGGCCTCTTTGGTGGAACCTTCCTTTTCTGCAAGTCTTGCCGGATTTCCTGAGGGAAGGCAGCGATGTTCTCCTGGACACAAGGGAGGCAAAACCGCTTGGAGTAGAACAAGCTGCATTCCTGAAAGAACACGGAGCGGACTGAGTGCCACAGGGCACCGTGCAGCCTCTCCCAGAGGCCAGCCCCTCGCCACGCGCTGGGCATGGGGCTGGGCAGGGCCCTCACGATATGCACGCATGAGAGGAGGCGGGAAGGCTGTAGCCAGAGCCAGAACAGCCAGAGGGAGACCAGCGCCCAGGGGCCTGGTGGACCACCTCGAGGAATGAAAAAGAGAAATGGAGAACGGGTGGCAGCAAGAGAGCCCGGCTCAGGCCCTGCGGGCACTGGCTGTCCAGGCTTCGGCTATGCGGACAACCTGCTGAGCCTAAACTGAGGCTCCCTCCCACCGTCAAGCCACATCGCCCTCGCCTTTCTGCCTCTGAGGGACAGGCCGACTGTTTCCATGGGGCCTGTGACAGCTCCCTTGTTCACACTCCGCCCCCAGGCAGAATGCTGGGGGACCTCTCGGAGGGCGGATCTCTCGGGGCAGGGGCCCCACTCCCCGGCTATACCGCTACACCACCCTCGAGCTGGCGCTTTCAAACGGGCTCAGTAGTGCTGGTGGACTGGGCCCCTCAGCCTCTCAAACCTCAGTTTCCTCACCGGGAAAATGGGCACAATATTGCTTTGGCTAACGAGGTCGGGGGCAGGACTGAGGGAGCCGAACCGGTAAAGCGAGTCCCAAGCACAGGGCGTGGCACACACCAACACTCAAGAAAGCAAGGTTCCTAACTCTGGAAGGTCCCCCAAGAACAACTAGAAACAAGGTCACCACCCTGTGGATGGAGGCAGCACGCGGCCACCTCCACAATTGGTGGGGTAATGGCACACGGACACCGGAAGAGATGGTAGGGGGCGGGTGGAGAATTATCAGGGGCCTGGGGGTGGTGCAGAACCTCCATCAATCTATTTCTATTCCTCCACCCCAAGGAGAGCCTCTGATTCACCCCAGTTTGCCGCTGCATCTGTCCCCTGTCCTCCGCCGGCTGCAGGGGCCGTCCATATGAGAACCCAACGGACCTCTATGAATCAGCCCCGGCCACTTCACCTAGTGACCATGAGGGACCCCAGGGTCACTGTGACAAGGAAACGTGGAGGCACACACCGTCCTTGGGAAAGGGTCACGTGTCACCTGTCCCTCGATCATGCGTGTGGAGTCCCAGCCACAGGGAGGAAGGAAGAGAGGAACAGCCGCACGTGACTCACTCACCGGGCCCACGCACACCAGCCTGCTGCATACACTGCACCGCGAGCCGAGGATCAGGAATCTGTCCTTGTCCGAGGTGAAGGGGTCCTTCATGACGTAGCTCTCCTCCAGCAGGCTGTAGGACAGTAAGTGACGCCAGCATCGGAACCTCTGCTGGCAGAAGCTCCGCGGCAGCCTGGACCTCCCCGGAGCCTGCACACGGCCGGCGCGTCAGGGAGGGGATGGTCCCCTGCTCTGGGCTCTGAAACACCCCAGTGGAGACGACCACCCCTCTTCCGCCGGAAAGAGGGCAGCTACAGCTCAAGTCCCCAGCCCCACCACGATGGGGGCGGAGGCACGAGGCCTCCATCCGGTTCTCAAGCTGTCCCCTCACACCAGCTCGGTGACACTCACTCCCGAACTGTCTGCCTCCAGGCGGGGAGAACCAGGGCACAGTGCTGGCCTCACAGCACGCATCAGAAAGGCGACTCGTGGGGCCCCAAGATGACAACCCCGGTTCCCGGTCAGCAGAAGAAACAGCCAGAAGAAAGAAGCCTTGCCCCCTGCCACTTGTCCAAGGTGAGTGACACACTAGTCAACTTCCTCAAGATGTGCCATTTGATGAAGGACAAGAATCAAGCCCGGAGACCTGCTGGCTCTACCCTAGGCCTTCCCGGGTCAGCTCAGAGGAAGCCGCCCTCAGCCCTCACTCCCACCACTGCAAGAGCCGCAGGCAGGCGGGCTTTCCGCGGACAACCAGCAGGATGGAACAAGCCCCGGCCGCAGCTCCGTTCACGCCCAGCTGCTGAGCGGTTCCAGCCTGAGTCACAGTGCTGCTACCCCAGCTGGAGAAGGTGCTGGACTCCAGGCTCAGCTGGAAGGAAGGGGCTCGCAGGTTCAGGAAGAGCTGGATGGCCCTCGAGCCTTGCCCCGTGCCCCCTCAGGCCACAGTGAAACGTCCAGAGCTGGGCAGGGTGGGTCTAAAGCCAATGCCCAAGCCAAGTGTCAGACTCAAGGCAGCCAGCTTGGGCGGGGCTACTTGGGCCACTGGACACTGGTACTCACATGACAGACTGGGTGTTGGGGGGCTTCTGCCCCACATAGCTGTATGGAGCTGTCAAGGCACAGAGCTGGCACTCAAATACACCCAAGGGACGGTGCTCTGACTCACACGCCATCTGAGAGATCAAGACACAGGCACATCAGAACCAACGAATACCCACATTTCAAAGCCTCCTGCTGCATGCTTCTTATGTGGAATCAGAGGGCACCCCTTACAGACAAGAAACCTCAAGTTTAGAGTAAGTACAAGACCTGCTCAAGGTCACATTATGTTCAATTGCATATGAGATATTCACTAAGAGACATTATATGTTAGGACATAAAAATGAGCCTCAAAGTATAAAAGACTATAAAATCATAGAGTACATTCTCCAATACCAAAATAATCAATATCAGTAACAAAAAGATACCTGCAAAATATCCAAACATTTGGGAATTAAACAATATACTTCTAAATAAACCATTGTTCAAAGAAGAAATCACAAGGGAAATTAGAATATGTTTAGAACTAAATGAAAACTAAAGTATAATACATCAGGATATGTAAAAAACAGTTTAAGCAGTGTTCACAGGGAATTTGCTGCTTTAAATGTTTAAGTTGGAAAAGGTTGAAAACCAGTCATTTCAGTTTCTACCTTAAGAAGTTAGAAAAGGCATATTAAACACAACATAGACAAAGAAGAAAATAGAACAGAAATCAAAGAAATAGGAAACGGACAAAGAAAAAAAAATCCATAAAACCAAAGCTGGTTATTTCAAAACTTGAATAAAGTTGATAATCTCTAATTAGAACAATCAAGAAAAATGGGAGAAGATACAAATGACCACAATCAGGAATGAAAGAAGGGACGTCGCTTATACACATTAAAAGGAAAACAAAGGAATATTGTGAACAACTTTTTACCAAATAAATTTGATAATTTAGATGAAATGGATGGATTTCTGGAAAAAATACCAATGATCAAAAGTGACTCAAAAAGAAACAGAAAACCTGAATACCTATTTAAAAAACTGCATTCATATTTTTTCTAAAAAATGAAATAAGACACGCACAAAAAAACCATGCCTAAATGGCTTTACCAGTGACTTGTCAAGCATTGAAGCAAGAAGTAATACCAACATATAGAAACTTTTTCAGAATATAAATACTTCCCCAGGGATTTTATGCGGCCAATGATACATGGACACCAAAGCTGCCAGGATTACCCTGATACTATTAACCAGACGAAGCAGTTCCTTAAAGACTACAGACTGATATCCTTCATCCACACACATACAAAAATATTTAGCAAAATATTGGCAAATTGATATGATAATATATAAGAAGCATCATGACCGAGGGGATCTGATTCCGGGAATACAAGACTGGTTTAATACTGGGAAACCAATGAATGCAACTCATGATAGCAACAGATTAAAGAAAGCCAGAAAGCCCCATTATCACTTCCCACAGATGCATAAAAGCATGGCGAGATCCAACACAATCGTAGAAAACCCAAGGCTCTGACGGTGCTGCAATGCTAAGGGGCTCCCCAGAGGCATGCGAGGCCTCCAGTGTGGTTATTAACCTTTGCAGTCACCCCACTCCCCGCCACGGACCAACCCTCGGAGCTCCCCGTTATTCCCTGCGTCTTGCCTCTGCTCTTGCCGTCCACCCAGAAGGTCCCCCCACACCCCTGCCTGTGCAACTTCCCTCTGGCCGCCTTCAAGATTTTTTCTTTGTCCTTCAGCAGTTCGGAAAACATAGAATTCCTTTTCTTTTAAAGTTATTTATCCTGCCAGTGTGTTTCCTTAAGCAGTTTTGACCTGTGGTTTTCTATCTTTCATTGTTTTGGGACAGTTCTTAACCGTCACTGCTTCTCTCTCTCTTCCCCTTCCTGTCTCACTCCTCCCCTCTCCGTCCCTCCTCCTGCTGAGAGATTCCAGGGGCCAATTCCAGGGTGTCGCCCTCTGTCCGGGGTGTGTTGTGCCCTCTCCTCTCTGTTTCAGGCTGGGGAATCGCCATCGCTCCCTCATAAAGTTCACTGATTTTTTCCCTTTATCTCTGCTTAGTTTTTACACTTGAGCCTTCCTCGCAGTTTCCCGAAGTGCCCCTCCCGAGGTCCAGAGGGCCCGCACGTACGGGCCCGACCCCCGGAGCTCAGCAGCGGGAGGCCTTTTCCGCGTCCTCTGTCGCGTTCCTAACGCCTCAGGGAGCAGCTCCGAGCAGTAGGGCTCGGAACCCCACAGACCTCCACTGAGGGCCGAGATAGGTAACCAGCGACAAGCGTGGTCCAATGGCGGTTACCTGGCACACACAGCGGTCCTCTTGCGGCCCCGCCCCCAACAGTCCAGGCGCACGGCGCATGTGCGACCACGCCCCCAACAGCCCAGGCGCACGGCGCATGTGCGACCCCGCCCCCGAGTGCCCAGGCGACCGAGCATGCGCAGCGCGTTCCACACGGGACACGGGAGCACCGCGGTCTTTGTGACGGACTCTCACCTCATTCGGGTCAGTCAGATCCCGAGCTTTGGAAACTGTGGTGCCTGGGGCGGTCGTGGGCCTAAGGCGGCCAGAGCACGCCGACTGGGCCTGTTGTTGTGGCCGCTCCAAGGTTCTCGGTCTCTTGCTGACTTTTCCATCGGGTTCTGAGAGTCGAGGCCGCTGATGTGCGTCCCGCAGAGAACCTGACTGCGCGGAGGTCGATCCCCATCGCTGTCCCTCCTTGCTTTCGCTCTTCACGCGCCTCGGGTTGAAGTGCCCTGGTCTTAGTTAACTCGCGTGCTCCTTGTCCCCCACTAGGACGGGAGTCCCCTGCGCCTGGGCCGCAGGCAGGGACGAGTGTGCCCGTAAGACATCAGCCAGGATGGGTTCCGCACAGCCGTATGGCTTCCTGGGACCTTTGTAAAGCCGTGCGCGCTTGGGCCCTATCACCGTGCTCCTCGGAAGCCCTAAAGTGGCCTGCCGTGCCCGTCGTGATCTGGGCCTATACTTCGACCTCCCCGGCCTTCCCCATCCGCCGCGGCTTCCAAAGGTTCTCCTGGCTCCCACTCTTCCCCGTCCCTGTCTCTGCAATGGCGACCCACTCACCTCACTCCTGGCCTCCACTCGTGTGTATGTGAGGCACCATTCTATAGGGTTTGGGGTTGACTCTGAAGCCAGCGGGCCTGGCGTCTGAGACGTTTTCCTTTGGGGAATTGAGAAATAAGGATTATACAGGTATTTTAGTAATTCTGGGAACGGACTACTCTTAGACCAGGGTGGGCAAGAGGAGCCCCGGCCCTGGGCCCTGGGAATTAGTGATCACTTTGATTTTGTTACTAGAAAACATGACCTCAACTGTTGTTATAGCAGTGACTTTCTTTGGATGAATTCAAAGCATTCAGGACTTTTAGGGCAGTGAAAATACTGCGTATGATGCTATAATGGTAGATACCTGTCATTATACATTTATCCAAGCTCAGAATGTACATCAAGAGTGACCATTATGTGAACTGTGGACTTTGGGTGATGACCACTTGTTGATGGGGTTCATGAATTGTAACAAATGTACCTCTCTGATTGGCATTTTGGTGGGTGTAGGGAGCCGGTGCAGAGGCTCTATGGGAAATCTCTGCACCTTCCCCTCGATTTCGATATGAACCTAAAACTGCTCTAAAACATAATTATGAAATAAAGAAAACAAAAATGACATTCAAATACAACGTATGCAATTAAACCTGGGAAAGAAACATTTGCTGGAATCTGAAGAAGATTCATGTACAAACAATCCTGAAACTAATTTCTGTAGAGGCCATTTTCTGGCCACCGTGGGTCAAAGGACAGTCTCTACTGAAGAGAGATTTGAACAAAGCAAGCTGCTGCGGTTCTGTTTTCTCTAAAATAGTCCAGCACTAAGGAATGTGAAAGGAGAAGAGTGTATCGAACTTGATATGTTGTAAGAAATGGTGATAATAGTGGAAAAAATAACAATGAAATGGAAATATCTTGAAATATTTCCTGCAACGATGATAATTTTCGTGTGCATGCTCCTTGCAGTGTTTAAACGATACCAATATTCATGATTCTATTCTAAATCTAAAGCTTTAAGAATTTTATTGATGATTCCAGTCGCCCCTACCTCAGCACAGTGAAGTGTCCCCCAACTCAAATACTTAAAAATTACATAGACTCAGGAAAGATTGTCTAACTTGGCACTATTGTCGATACCACACAATTATGTGAAAATTATTATTATCAACAAAATGACTTTTTTGAAATGGAGCCAAGAAAAATGAATCTTCCACAACACATACATAACAGGTTATAGATTATTTAACTCATCTGAGCATCAGTGGCCCATTAACAGAAGAACCCCCAGGGATACACAATAATTCACTTTGCTATTTGCCCATTTTCAGCTATCTGAAAACCAGAGCTTTACATACAATTTGTATTTTATCTTTGTGGAAGTGTATTTCTCAAATAGGTGGATATAAAGTATATTATGTAATGGTTTGTAAATTGTAATATAAACTTTAAATATTTATATATGTAGATATTTTCATCCTGGACGGGGCCCCCACAGTGTTAGGGGTAGGCTTGCTGGAGAAAATAATTACCTATATATTCTGCCAATACTTATAAAATGTGGCATAAAAGTGGTCTTATGAGAATCTCTTATAAGCTTTCTAAAACTCACATTACTAAATGAATATTACACATGTATTTAAGTGAAGACTGAGGAAGGCAATCTGAAAATCAAAATGAAGTAAATGCAGATTAGAATTTAAAGCAAAAGTATTGATAATGCCCTTCAAAAGAAACCTAGATTTTGACTTCTGTCACTTGTTATTTTATTTTCCCGATAATGTTGTAATTGGCATCTCAATTTGTAAACCATGTAATGCTTGTCATGGCTCTACCAGTTTAGAAGGCCCCCACGCTCTCTGCTCCTGGCCACATGTGGGAGAGGCCTTGTGACTGCCTTGACTTCCCATTGTAACCACAAGTTGAGAGTCCTGTCTCCACTGCAGGACCCACGGCTGCTGTCCTGGTCCTCACTCTGTCCTGGACCGCCTCTGTGCTGGTACCCGGGTCCCCCGCCTGGAACCCTGAGACCTCCCAGGCAGGGACTGCCCCCTTGGGCCCTGCATGTACGATCCTGTAACTCCCTCTCTAGCTCACAGCTCCCAATCATAACATGTGATATTGATCCGGGTTGGGGGACTCCACCCAGCCCTGTAGCTGTCTCCCTGGGAAGGGAGGCCAACCAATGTAACCCCGATCCTTCCAGGGTGCCAAGAGAAAGCAGGACTTCAGCTGATTTCTCCATTTAGGAAGGCCGTCTGACTATGCCACCACCCTCCCCCAGAGCTCTGAGTCTCTGGCACACCTGCCACTGGTCTTCACAGGTTCTAACATGGTAGTCCCCAACCTTTTTGGCACCAGGGACTGGTGTTCCTATGAGAATCTAAGGCTTGATGATCAGAGGTAGACCTGAGGCAGTGATCCTGGCACTGGGAAACTGCTGTGGTACAGATGAAGCTTCGCCCCACTCACCCGCCGCTCACTTCCTGCTGTGCAGCCCATTTTCTACCAGGGCACGGACCAATACCAGTCCACAGCACGGGAGATGGGGAGCGCTGCTCTACCTACAACAGGGGCGGAAACTGTGAACTATTGCGCGGTTCCATGGGCAGGTGTGTCTGGCAAAAGTAATCACTCGATCACGCCACCCCACCGCAGCTCCGCCACTCCTTCGCGGCTCCCCACTCCACGCAGTGTTGACTCTTCTTCTCAACCTGTTCAGAAGTCGGGTGGTAAACACAGATGCTATGAATGTGTGCTGCAGGCAGCAGCAGCAGGCCAGTGTGGACCAGACCATGCTCGTGACCTCACTGCAGAGCCCTTAGAAAATCCAGATCTGAACTCCGACCCAAACTGCGTGAGTGGCCTTGGGCAGGTCACTAAACACCTTCATGTTCTCACCTGGCAGAGAAGACTCCGCCCCGCCGTGGGCGTCCCCAAGAGGTGTTCCCAGGAGTCACAGATAGAAGCTGGCACGGATGGGTGCTGGCAGAATTACTGAGGCCCCGGCAAACAACCCACACCAGAGACAAAGTGGCACTGACTGACTCTGCTGTCCCGCCTTCCCAGCCCCGACTTCCAGGGCAGGATGCATGTGCTGATGAATCTTGTGCAGAAGTCAGTGTGCGTCTCACAGAAGTCGCACGTTTAACTCTGATACGACTGTTGCATAAATGCCATGATCCTGAGTGAAAATACAACAGCTGCCAGCACTCGTTTCTCTTAAACAATAAACCACATGTTCTTTATTATTCAATAACAATCCAGACTGTAAATAACCAAAAGCCCAAATCCTGGATGCATATATTTCTATATCCAGTATATATAACATTCGCTATCTTTCTGTGTGAATCCATACACGCATCTCTTTGTTGTTTAACAAAAATTTTGTCTCAAGGCCAGAAAATGGTATTCAGTTTTACATTTTAACATGAAGGAGGCTTAGGGAGTAGATGGGAAGCTTCAGGAATCTGACTCCCGTTCCCGCCCCTGCATTCCCAAGCTCTAGGGCAGGTTCTGGGACTCCCCACAGGCTCTTCCTGGCCCTGCCAGAATGTAGGGATGGGGGCAGATGGAGGGCATGAGCAGGGAGGAATCTCTGCTCTAGAGAGAGAACTCTCAGGGTAGTGTGCTTGGGGTTCTTTAGCTCCCTCTCCCAAACCTGGGTCTGTAACACTATAAGCTACGCTGGGCTACAAAGACACACAACTCCCTCTAGAGGGAGCTCACCCCCTGGATTCACACGCTGTCACCTCCTCTCTCCCCAGGCGCTGCACTCGCCTCAGACCTCCTTCTTTCGTGCTCCTGAGAGCTGAGGCCAAGAGCGGGGTACTTCCAAAGGCAGAGGTGCTGCACTGTGAACGATATGGGGATATGGGTAGAAAAACACAACTGAGACGCTAACCATTCTGTAAGCCCAAGACCGAGCCTCCGGGGGAGATTCTTGCCTGGGGCTCTAGAAACTGTCATGGGCCATCACACCACGAGATAAACCATCTTCCTCTCGTTGATGTTTCTGGTCTTCAGCCCCAGGTAGCGACGGCTGTTCTTCTCTGGCTGCCCATACAGCATGTCCACAAAGAACTCGGGCTCCTCTGTGGCCTTGGATCGGAAGGACAGAAAGCCAAACAAGGTCCTGAGTTTGCCGCACAGATAGGTCATCGCTTCCACCTCTTCCGAAGGCTCCTCGTACACGGGCTGCTTCATTTCCTTGTAGGCCAACAAAATCACTGCCCGCAACAAGTTGATCAAGATGCAGATCATCAACAGAACAAATGATGACAGGAACAGGATCCCCAGAACCCTGTTCTCGGAAAATTCAGTGTTCTGAAAAGCCGAAACGCAGTAGGAGAAGATGGTCTGAGTGGCACGCATCAAGTTACTGTAGTTCCATTCGTGCTGACCGAACACCAGGCAGCCAAAAGCCATGTACACGAAGAAGTACACAGACACCACGAGCGCCATGTGGAAGATGCCGGGCAGCGCCGTCTGGATGGCCCTCTGAGCCAGACGCACATTATAAAAAACTCTGGAATACCTGAGGGTCTTCAAAATTGTCAGGAAGAGCAGGAAACCCAACGTGACCGTCATGGCGTGATCTACTTGAGAGACTGCATGAAAGGGAATGAACTCTGCGGAGTTCGACGAGTGAAGCTGAATGAGGCCGGCGGCCAAGACGTGTTTCCTTAAAAACAGCACGATCAACACGGCAAATACGCATTTTAGAGCAAAGTTGAACAAATTGTACACGCTCTTCACGTAGGAGGTCCTTTCTTGCGTAATGACATAGCCCTCGTGGGCAACGTAGGCCAGAAAGAAAATGAGAATGGCCGCGTACAAGAAGATTTCTACTGACGTCTTTCTGTTGAAATCGGCAAGCGCGAAGGAGTGCACGGACAGGCTCGTGTTCACAACTCCCAACGGAGAAACCTCGAACACGACCGACAGGCTGCAGAACAGATTTGCGTCTGGGTTCAACGTCGTCAGTTCCAGAATCACGGCCCACGTCTTCTCATCCAGCCACTTGCTGCTTCGGAGTCCCTTGAGCCTCTCTGTGGAATTAAACTGCTCCTGGTCTGGGAAAAAGTAGAAAGCATAGCCCCCTGACCCGTAGGTATGGAGAAGTCCATGGGAATGATACGGCCATCTCTTCTCTTTAGGCTTGTAAGTAAACCCTTGGGTATTCTTGTGTGTCGCCCGCTTACTGATTTTAATCCAAGAGCTAGTGTAGTTTTGGGTGTCTTCTGGGTCAGCGCCATATTTGGGATGACAATGAATTTCTCCTTTGATGCTAGTTTGTGCAAAGTTTTTGGCAGGCAGACATTCTTTCTCACCGGATTTCGCCCTCACCTGCCTCATCAGTGGAAGGCCGAGGATTATAGAGGCGCTTTCAGGAAGAAAGGTCGGATTCAGGCTGTTGTGGAGCAGAGGCACCAGCACGTCGTTGAGCCACGAATAGATGTCCTGCAGCCTGGTCACCGTAGCCAGGTCCACAGAGAACCGATTGCGAAGGAACTGATTGTAGTAGAAGGTGTCTGTGTGGCGTAGGAGGGCCACCAGCCACAGCAGAAGGGCCAGAAAGATAAAGTGAATCAGGACAAAAATCAGTAACAGGAGTGCCCTCCTCTTGAGTCTCTTCTTTCTTTTGAATATTCTGATTTCGTCTTCCGTGAGGGGCTGGTACATCCTGGTGCCTCGGAGGTAGATGATGTAGTCGTGTTGCTTGCGCATTTCATCTGGGTGCAACGTCATGTTTTGCAGCGTGATCTCGGTATAACGATAGTGGTTTACCCACGGGAGGTTTTTACAGTACTTGAGCTTATTGAGTCTGATGCCTGACAAGAGTATGATCTTAGATGGCTGCACCAGAAAAACTGACTGACAGAATGAACAAAACGATGCAAAGAGCCATTCTAGTGACTTTTCATAGCCATAAGTCAGTCCATAAACTACAATAAAGAATGAGGATATGCTAGAAGTGGCAAAAACCAAGAACCACGCGACATAAACACACCACCGAGGCAGAACAATGCTGGGCTTCGTGGGGAGGGGTGGAGGACCTGGTTGGGAAGAGGGCTCTGCAGACTCAACACCTTCATTTTCTTTTGAGGTTTTGTTATTGGCGTTCGTATTTGTGTTTGCCTTTGCACGTGAGACCTTGCTTTCTGCTTTCTTAAGCTGTCGACCTCTTTTTGAGGTTGCCTTGGAGGGAGACTTATGGAGTCCAGGAAGTTTTTTAGGGGGAAGCTTTCCAGCCTCTCTGGTCAGTGCCTCAGCAGTTTCGTGAGCATGCCACTTTTCCAAGCGTTCTTCCCAGTATTCACTTTCAACCAACATCAAGGGATGCTCCCGAGGAGACACCTCCTCTAGCGTTGCTCGGTCTCTACTCTGGGAATAGGTGAACAAAAAAGTGATCATCACTTGCACAGGGATAGTAATTAACACACTTTCCAATCCTATTACAATTGATCTGATGTATCGGCTCCTTCTCGGCTCAGTTTCTTGCCTATTTAGATTAAAGAACATGATATTGCACAGAAGGGAAGACAGCAACATTGCCAAACAACAGGACAATCTCTGGAGCCTATTGAACGGTCTACCAACGACGCCAGCAAAAACAGAGAACCACATGTGATTTTTCCCCAGAGTATCGGTCGCATTTATCAGGAAAAAGTCGATTCTACTTAGAGGCTCATCTGGGTGGGTAACGTGAAACGTTCTGTCTAAAGAGGTGTCAATCGAAAGCCATTTCCGACACATGAACAGCCAGATGTGTCTGCTAAACAGATTTTCCACTTTGATTCTACTTAAATACCAGCTGGGGGCTCTGCCCTCATTGTCGTGCCACACGCGAATGGAGTGAATGTCCCCCAGGTCACTATTTGTCGTCAGGAGGAAAGTGCTGATGCTTCCTCGGTAGAGAGTTGTAAAATGTGGGTGGCTTAGACAATGCACATCGCTGGTATTTTTTGTTCCCCTGAGTTGGACAAAGACATTGGCCCTGGTCCCAGACCCGCAACGGCTTCCCGTAAAAATAGTGATTAGGTAACATTCGTGATCATAAGGATCGTTGTCAGGCAGAACTATCGCATAGTCCCGAAGAAACTGGTCAGTTTCATCTCTGTGCAAGGCCCAGAACGCTAACAGTATGTAGGTGAGCATGATGAAAAGCACAGTGAATAAGGTCACGGGATTATGAGTGACTTCCTTGATGACTTCTAACCGCAGGTCTATAGGATTAGGCACCACAATCACCTTGGCCGTCAAATAGCGGGCATGCAGGTGAATGTTGGCTAGTCCGATTGTGTTGAGCTGGCGCCTGGCCCTCCTCGTGTTCTTACAGACACAGTGCACTCTGTCCCAGGTGGTCATCTCTCCGAGAACACAGATGTCTTCTCTCCAATCACTCTGGATCCCAAACATGTCCAAGCAGTGAACGTAGAAAAGAGAGATTCTAACTACCTTGTCACTGAGCTTCGTGACAAAACGAGGGGCCTTCAGGACCACGGCTATGGCACACTCAGTTGATTGGCTTCGCTGAGCTATGGCTTTCAGCAGGGACGGTGGAAGGCAGACCACACGGGCCACCTTAACTGTGCAGGCTGGGTCAAACAGGTCACTCTGGTTGGCAATTGGAGGGATGTCATGGGGCACGAGGAAGGTGGCGACCAAAGCCGTAGGGGTGACATGACTGCCGGCATACACCAGCACCGTGAACGGCACAGTCACTTCCGTCAAAATGTGAACCAACACCTCCTTCCCTGCTCCGCTGTCCACTTCGAAGCTGAACCCCCCTGCTGTCTTTCTCAAGGACTCATCAACCTCACTAGGCTCATTGTCGGGTCCCACTATGAGACTAAAAGCTGCAAAGCTCAGGTTTTTCCTGCCGAGGTACACTTCCGCGACGTCAGGCGTGATCTCTACCCCACTTCCGTTAGGTGCGGTTGCTGTCATTCTGAATCCAACCACATGTGCAGAAATGTTCTCCTGATAACTTAACCAAGGAAAGGGGTCCTCTGCAAACTCACAAAACATCATAGAAATTGGAGAATTTGCAAGCAAGCTAGGAACACTGCTCACGTTCAGTGCTGGACGAAAGCAATTTCGACAGTGTTTCTCATTGCCTAGGATGCCGGTAACATTCTCTTTTTCTGTTTTCTTGACATATACCTTAAAGCTTGTGGTCCACATGATGGTGGTTTCATTCCCCGGCACTTTACCAGCCAATATTGTGTCTGCCAGAGATTCTAATACAAGAAAAGGATCCTCAAAAACTTGGTGATGAGCAATTGTTTTAAAGATATTAGACAAACTCGTTAATATTCCAGTGCTCAAGATTTCTATTTGTTCAGAATGAAAGTGTTTGTTTTTTTGTTGATGCTGTTGTAGAGCTTGATTTGCTTCCCAAATCCTCACTGTGGTGAGTTTCTGAGCTATGCGAGTGAATTCTGAGGGTTTCTGGGTCAATGTGGCAACAGCTATGACTAACTGGCTAATTTCCATCAAATTGCCCATAGGGAAAACGAAAGTCTGATTGACGAGGTATTCGCGGAGTCGGGCTTTGTCTGCTTGCAGGGTCGATTTGGTTTTCATGCTATTCAAAACAGAGGCTACCACATATGTCAAGTAACCTGCAGATAAAAAATCCCGCTTTCGAAGCAAAGGAGGTATCACTGAATTTGGGCCCATGGTGAAGTTGAGTAATTGATGCAGCACGGTCTTTGATGAGCTTTTGTCAGTAGGAGCACGTACAGTGGCGTACAAAGTCAACTGAGAAAAAGCTCCCAGAGAATCATACACCTGGACATAGATCTTGATGCTGTAACTATTGGCCAGCACACCGGCAGGGAGAAAGGAAGACGGTGACTTCGGCGCATCGCCCATATACAGGATGGACCCCAACGTGTTCTCCTTTAAAGAACTGATTTTAGCAAAACCATGCAAATCAGAGACTATCATTTTATATGTAAGAGGGATGTTCTTATCCTTAAAATTCCTACACCGGACAACAAACTTAGTATAAAATGCAGTCCCGTTAGCTGGATTAATTTTGCATTCTCCGATTTCAGGGGCATGGTTAATAACAAAGGGGTTCTTGAGAACCAATCTCACTCCACTCCAAGTGTCTAGATCTAGAGCAATCCAAAACTCAGCTTCAAAAAATTCCCTGAACGCAAAAGGTTTTATAGACAGATAATCGCTATTCCTCCCTGTCGCAGTTTGCCCCACCCAATCAAAGGGCATCTCCTTCCCTGAAGATGATAGAATCGACCACTTAAAGACATCATGGCTTACTGCACAGCTTGGGCAATTTAAAAACAATGAAAATCTCTCTGATATAATCAAAATTGTATCACAATTTTCAATACACACAATATTTGCTGTAGGTCTTGGTCCTTGGAGCACATGTACGGTCTTCTCAGAAAATGCTGTTCTGTCGCCCTTTGTTATCACCATTCTGAAAAAATATATACGATCACCTTTAACCATTTTTGGCAAAAGTGCGAGTACAGGGTCAGAAGCCCCTGTCCACTTGAGATTGGCCTGGTCTGGGTGACAAACTTCTTTGCTCATCACTGTTATTTTCTGTCCCTTGTAGTTGTTCGGATTCGTGGTACAGTACCATGAAAAATGGAGTCCGTCTAAAGGGCTGTCTGCATCTGGATCTGAGGACTTGGATCCATCCAGAACCAGCTCATCTGTGAAATCAATTGTTATGTTGGCGCCCCCAGAAATGACTGCCTCCAGGGGGCTTCTAACAACAGTGATATAGATGTGATCTGAACGACTTTCCTCATTCACTGTTGGCTTTCCTGTGGTAACAGTCACTGAGAAACTGACCACATACACTCCCCATGTTAAAGACCCCTCGGGGATGAGCATAACTGTTTTACCTGACCGGAACTGGAGTTCTGGTACATCCAAAGGTTTACTCCAGTCCGGCACATCATGTAATGAAGGAACAGAAAAAATATCCCAACGATGAACAGCGGACTCTGCAGACGGGCAGTCATACTCAGCGGAGGCATTGAGAGAAAGGTCCATCTTCCTGGTCAGCACCACAGGAGAACCATCTTTGTTGGCATTGATCTTTATATTTTTGATGACACAAATCACATCCATTGATAACTGAGAGAACACTGAAGACTCCATGGCTTGGGTATTGTGCGAGTTGACAGCTTCTAAAGCAATAGGCACAGGACCGTCAGTAGGACACTTGGTTGAGGATAAGAAGACCTTAAGAGGATGAGGGCCTCTAGGCACAATGGAGCAAGGCGACATGTTGGGGGCAGAAGAGGCTTCACGGGGCCTGAGCAGCCCAAGGTGAAAGGTCCGTTCCAGACCCCTAGTTGAGCGCCGCAGGGGGCTGAGCCCCTGTCGGGGGAGCAGGCTGCAGGGCGCTGACAGGGGCAGGTCCACGTGGGTGGGTGTGGCGCGGCGCAGGACGCGCACGTGGAGGCGGTGCGTGCGCAGCCGCCGCGCGCTGCCCTGAGATGAGGCGAGGCCGCGGCTACCGCTCGGAAAGAGGCTGCCACCCTGGGCCATCCGGGACCGCAGCCTGAGGTGGACATGGCATGAGAACACCGCGAGACCTCTGAAGCCCACATTGGAGCACAGTGTGGCTGCTGAGACATGAGTTATGGCCTTGGATGGAGGGCTGTTGTCTACAGCGGGCACCCCAAGGACGCGGATGGAGACCAGGGTCCCTCGAGGAGCCGGAGGTGGAAGAAGGTGGCCACAGCACAGGGCCAGACCCAGGCCGAGGAGGACAAGCCTGGGCACAGGACGCATGGAGCCAGCCTGGGCGCAGCCGGGAGGCGTTGCGCAGTCCTCCGGGATGTGCCAACGGCTGAGGGGGCGCGGGACGCAGGAGTCAGGGAACAGCGGGGTCACGGGGGTGGGGGCCGCTGACGTCCGTGGAGCCGTGAGAGGAGCTCCGGCTGCGGGCGCCCGGCACCCGCCCCCGCCTGTGTAGACCTCAGATCCCGGCCTGCTTGCGGGAATCGTTGGGCCCAGGTTCCTGACCCGCTGAGAAGGCCCCTTAGCGGGAAGCCCCGGCCCTGGAAGGTTAGGAAGCGCTGGCGATCAAGAGGGCCTGGAGCTCCCTGCGCCCCAGGGAGGAATAACTGCGTTTCTTACTCTGCTTTTCTTTTTCTACTTTCTTAAGGCGAAACCGTGAGTCATTGATTTTCGACCTTCTTTTCCGATGCAATAATTTCATGCTGTAAGTTTCCCCGCCAAACGCTGCTTATTTGCATCACGCATTTTTGTCGTTATCATTCCATTAAAAGTATTTCTAATTTCCCGATTTGGTTTTGACCCTTGAATTAAGAGTGCGTTGTTTAATTTTCAGACATTTGGAGTTTCCGTGAAAATCTGATGATTTCCGAGGCCCTGGGATGATGAAAACGTGGTGTCCTTATTCAAAAATAATTACGATTTCAAGATGGTGACAGCAGAGCTTTCATCCAAGCACAGTGACATTCTAAGTGTGGGGACTTGTGTGACGGCCCAGGTTGCACACCCGTGGATCCAGCCCCGGCGTTAGATACGAGTGAGAAAGAACGAGCGAGCGTGACGTGTGCTTTGAGCCCATCATGCCCCATGGAGCCCAATCAGAGCTGCCCAGGACGGGGTGCGTTAGGTCGGGCCCCAGAAATTTGGTGCTTTGAAGGTCAAACACGGTCAAATCTCAGCAGTTTCCTGTGGGTCACCTCACCCAAGTCCGGTATTAGAGGGATTATGGACTAAGTGTTTATGTCACCCCCAAATTCATGCGGTAAAGCCCTAATTCCTGATGTGATGGTGTTAGGTATGGGGGGAGGGAGGCTTTTGGAGGTAATTAGGGTTAGATGAGGTCATGAGGATAGAGCCCCCATGATTCACGTAGCTTTATTCATTCGGTTTCACAGCTGCCTGGTACAGATGCTCCTTGACTGACAATGGGGTTATGTCCTGATAAACCCATCGTCCGCTGAAAATATCGAGAGTCGAAAATCCATTCATTTAATACACCTAACCTACCGATCCTCATAGCTTACGTAGCCTCGCCACCTTACCTGTGCTCAGGACACTTGCATTAGCTGCAGTTGGGCAAATCATCTAACGCAAGCCCTGTTTTACAACGAAGTCTCGACTGTTTCACGTAGTTCATGTGTATCGCGTTTGCACCACCGTAACGTTGAAAACCCCTCAGTGAGACCATCTCAAGTCAGGACCGTCTGGGGTGTGTTGAGGGAATATGGTATAATTTATCTATTTTGCTGATGGCTGTCAGGGTCGATGTCTGTGATTTGATCATAAATCACTTTGCTAAGCAGTCTCACGCTAGTCTCCTTATGAACGTAACTGGTTGTTAAGTAAGCTGGTCTCAGATTTTAAGAAAACACATTTAGGTCTCCCCTCCCACGCGGTACGAGCCTACTTCTGCCCTCTCTGTGGGATAAAAGGTTCTTCATTCACCATTTGTTGGAAGAGGAAGGACGGAAGGATGGTAGGAAGGAAGGGAGGGAGGGATGGAGGGACGGAGGATGGGAAGAAGGTAGGAAGGAAGAGAAGGAAAGGAATAAAGAAGAAAAGAAAGAAAGAGAAAACGCAGGAAGGCAGGTAGAAAGAAAGGAAAGTTTCTTTATAATTAAAATGTCCGTGTCCAGGTGATAGTCAAAATTCTACATCATCGTACAATGAAGGTCTCTTCACCCAAGCTCTGGCCTGTCCTTTCTCCTCAGGCCACTTCAGACTCCCATGTGAGGATGAAGGAGGGGGAGAGGGAAGGGCCTGGCCCTCGGTGGAGGATGTGGTCCGGCTGCGGGTGTGTGTCGTGACTCATCCTTGGAGGGCGTCTCTCACTGCGGGCCGCTTCCCCGGTCTCCCACTCAGGCTGGGTCCCCTGACATTCTTCAGCCCTGGACCAGCAGGTTGTTTTTGCCTATCCCGAGCGAGTCCCTCACTCTTCCAGGGAACTGTCTTGGGTAAAGGCCAGCTCCCGTCCCTCTTCGCCTTACTCCCCCGAGCCCACACCTGGGCCATGGGAAAGGCAGGCACCCTTTACTCTGACCAGTTGGGAGTGTGTCCTTCCCCACTGGGGTCCTCACTCCCACTTGTCGCTCAGAGCTCCTGACACCAGTTTCAGGGCCTCAGGCCCTCCGGGGGCGCAGATCAAGGGGCCTCCATGAAGATAACGCCACTTTGCATGGGCGATGGAAGGAGGAGGCGAAACGCCCCCTCACAGGTTCAGCTTCCGAAGACCCTCTTCCCCCTGCGTCTCCCACCTCTACCCTGGAGGGTGCAGCGCGAGGCTCACCCACAGGCCCCGCTGGGGCGGCCTGGCCCGCTGCTTCCTTGCCAACACCCTCGGTGCCGTCCGTGGCCTGCTGGGCCTCCGGTGGCGCAGGGGGCAATGTCAGTCTCGGGTCTGGATATCTTCCCTTTTACCAGCCAGATGCTGCTAAGTTCTTCTCCAAAGTGTGGCACCAGTTTACACTGAAGGGGGAGGGGAATGCGGGTGCACCAGGGGGGAATGGGGGAGCAGGGAGGCGCTCGCCTGGGGTGCGAAGTTTAGGAGTGGCGACACCAAAAAACACAGTAACCAACAGAAATAATTTTTATTAAGGTAAATTTCACATAAAATTAAACATTTCTCAAGTGCATTTCAGTCGCATTTAGCACAGTCACAGCGCTGAGCTACCACCACCTCCGTCTGGTCCCCAACATTTCCATCACCCCAAAAGGAAGCCAGCACCCCCTCGCGCTCACCCCCATTCCCACTTCCCCCAGCCCCGGTAACCACTAACCTGCTCTCCTCGCTGTGGACTTGCTGGTCTGGATCTGTCATGTCTGGATTCTTTCACTTAGTGGGTTGGGAGGTCCGTCCACCTTGCAGCAGGCAGCAGCTCACTCCATTTTAGGGTTGAGGATGCGCCTCCATATGGACGCGGACCCCAGTTTATTTATCCATTCATCTGTTGATGGACGTTTGGGGTGTTTCCACCTTTTCGAAATTGTGCAGAGTGCTGCTGCGAACACGTGTGTACCAGGGCGTGGCTGAATCCCTGTTTTCAAATCTGGGTGTTTACCTGGGGGTGGCATTGCTGGGTCATTCTGTGTTTAACTTTTTGAGGAATCAGCTCAAAGGGATGCACCATTTGACACCTCCACCGGCAACGCATAAAGGTTGGGGTTCAAGACCCGGCTGGAAAACTGTGAGCGGATCCGCAGGCCCAGTGTCTGGCCCTCCCACCCCCGGTGCGCTGTCCGGTGGGGGCCCGCGCAGACACGGAGGTGCACAGCGAAGTGTGCCGGCTGCAGCAGCCAGGTCACGGAGGACCCGCTCTGGCAGATGTCCGCAGGCATGGTGGCCTCGGTGACTGCCTGGTGACTTGTGGGCGCCGCGCGGGTCCGAAGGCGACCAGTGAGCAAGGGGAGAACGCAGCCGCTCAGCCCCGCCCCTCGGTCCGCCTCACCCGCCCCCACCTGGAAGGTCGCTGTGGCCATCGGGGTCTGGACCCGAGACGGACCCGCACCATGGCCGCGCCCGCGCCACTGCGCGACTGTCAGGTATGCGGTGGCCCTGTGGCCAGCGGCCGCGCGATCCCGGGGTGCCTCGGCGAAACTACATGTGACCTGAGAGCGACCCCGCGTCAGGAGGTATGCGAGGCCTCCAGTGTGGTTATTAATCTACGTCTGGTTCATGGACCAAACCTCGGAGCTCCCCGTTATTCCTGGCGTCTTGCCTCTGCTCTTGCCGTCCACCCAGAAGGCCCCCCTACACCCTTGCTTGTGCAACTTCCGTCTGGCCGCCTTCAAGATTTTTCCTTTGTCCTTCAGCAGTTTGGAAAACATAGAATTCCTTTTTTTTTTGGCATGATCCTGCCTGGGTGTTTCCTTAAGCAGTTTTGACCTGTGGTTTGCTATCTTTCATTGTTTTGGGAAAGTTCTTAACCGTCACTGCTTCTCTCTCTCTTCCCCTTCCTGTCTCACTCCTCCCCTCTCCCTCCCTCCTCCTGCTGAGAGATTCCAGGGGCCAATTCCAGGGTGTCGCCCTCTGTCCGGGGTGTGTTGTGCCCTCTCCTCTCTGTTTCAGTCTGAGGAATCTCCATCGCCCCCTCATAAAGTTCACTGATTTTTTTCCCTTCATCTCTGCTTAGTTTTTAGTCCTAACCTTTACATTTGAGCCTTCCTCGCGGTTTCCTGAAATGCCCCTCCCGACCTACAGACGGCTCGCACGTCCAGTCCCAAACCCTGGGAGTTCAGCCGGGGGAGGCCTTTCCCGCGCCCTCTGTCGCGTTCCCAACGCCTCAGGGAGCCACTCCGAGCTGTGGCGCTCGGAACTCCGCAAACCTCCACTGAGGGCCGGGACAGGTGGCAAGCGGCAGCCGTGAGCCCATGGCTGGCACCTGGCGCTTGCAACCGACTTCCGTCGGGCCCGCCTCTGATAGCCCAGGCGCACGGCGCATTGCGGCCCCGCCCCCATGTGCCAGGCGTAGAGCGCATGTGCGGCCCCGACCCGAGTGTCCACGCGCACGGCGCGTGTGCTGTCCGTCCCACACACAGCCTGGCCCCGCCCCGAGGGCCGAGCGCAAGGCTCTTGTGCAGCGCCGCCTCCGGGACTCCGGACACTCAGCGCACGTGCGCCTCTGCACACCTGGCCCGTGGCCCCGGCGCGGCGCGCGGGAGGTTGGGCTTTGTGACGGACCTCCGCCTCCGCGGAATCAATCAGATCCCGAGCTTTGGAAACTGTGGTGACTGGGGCGGTCGTGGGCCTAAGGCGGCCAGAGCACGCCGACTGGGCCTGTTGTTGTGGCCGCTCCAAGGTTCTCGGTCTCTTGCTGACTTTTCCACCGGGATCTGAGAGTCGAGGCCGCTGATGTGCGTCCCGCAGAGAACCTGACTGCGCGGAGGTCGATCCCCATCGCTGTCCCTCCTTGCTTTCGCTCTTCACGCGCCTCGGGTTGAAGTGCCCTGGTCTTAGTTAACTCGCGTGCTCCTTGTCCCCCACTAGGACGGGAGTCCCCTGCGCCTGGGCCGCAAGCAGGGACGAGTGTGCCCGTAAGACATCAGCCAGGATGGGTTCCGCACAGCCGTATGGCTTCCTGGGACCTTTGTAAAGCCGTGCGCACTTGGGCCCTATCACCGTGCTCCTCGGAAGCCCTAAAGTGGCCTGCCGTGCCCGTCGTGATCCGGGCCTATACTTCGACCTCCCCGGCCTTCCCCATCCGCCGCGGCTTCCAAAGGTTCTCCTGGCTCCCACTCTTCCCCGTCCCTGTCTCTGCAATGGCGACCCACTCACCTCACTCCTGGCCTCCACTTGTGTGTCTGTGAGGCACCATTCTATAGGGTTTGGGGTTGACTCTGAAGCCAGCGGGCCTGGCGTCTGAGACGTTTTCCTTTGGGGAATTGAGAAATAAGGATTATACAGGTATTTTAGTAATTCTGGGAACAGGACTACTCTTAGACCAGGGTGGGCAAGAGGAGCCCCGGCCCTGGGCCCCAGGAATTAGCAAGCACTTTGATTTTGTTACTAGAAAACATGACCTCAACTGTGGTTATAGCAGTGACTTTCTTTGGATCAATATCTTGAACTATTTCCTGCAACGATGATAATTTTTCATGTGCATCCTCCTTGTATTGTTTAAACGTGCAACGAATATGCATGGTTCAATTCTAAATCTAAAGCTTTAAGAATTTTAATGACGATTCCAGTCACCACTCCCTCAGCACAGTGAAGTGTCCCCCAACTCAAAAAAACTACCTGAAAATTACGTAGACTCAGGAAAGTTTGTCTAACTTGCCACTATTGTCGATACCACACAATTATGTGAAAATCATTATTATCAACGTAATGACTTTTTTGAGATGAAGGCAAGAAAAATGAATCTTCCAGAACACATACATAACAGGTTATGGATTATGTATGTCTTTTTACTCATCTGAGCATCAGTGGCCCATTAACAGAAGAACCCCCAGGGATACACAATAGTTCGCTTCTTTGCTATTTGCCCATTTTCAGCTATCTGAAAACCAAAGCTTTACATACAATTTGTATTTCATCTTTGTGGAGGTGTATTTCTCAAATAGGTGGATATAAACTATATTATGTAATGGTTTGTAAGTTGTTATATAAACTTTAAATATTTATATATGTAGATATTTTCATCCTGGACGGGGCCCCCACAGCGTTAGAGGTAGGCTTGCTGGAGAAAATAATTACCATATATTCTGCCAATACTTATAAAATGTGGCATAAAAGTGGTCTTATGAGAATCTCTTATATGCTTTCTAAAAATCACATTACTAAATGAGTATTACACATTATGTATTTAAGTGAAGACTGAGGAAGGCAATCTGAAAATCAAAATGAAGTAAATGCAGATTAGAATTTAAAGCAAAAGTATTGATAATGCCCTTCAAAAGAAACCTGTATTTTGATTTGTGTCACTTGTTACTTTATTTTCCCGATAATATTATAATTGGCATCTCTACATTTAAAATATCTAATGCTTGTCATGACTCTACCAGATTAGAAGGCCCCCACGCTCTCTGCTCCTGGCCACGTTTGGAGACACCCTGTGACTGCCTTGACACCTCATTGTAACAACAAGTTGAGACCTGTCTCCACTGCAAGACCCGCGGATGCCATCCTGGTCCTCACCCCGTCCTGGACCGCCTCTATGCTGGTACCCGGGTCCCCCGCCTGGACCCCTGAGACCTCCCAGGCAGGGATTGCCCCTTTGGGCTCTGTGTGTACGACCCTGTAACTCCCTCTCCAGCTCATAGCTCTCAAACAGAAGATACTTTGTTGACCCGGGTTGGGAGGCTCTTCCCAACCCTGGAGCTGCTGCGTGGGAAGGGACGCCAACCAGGGTAACCCCGATCCTCTCAGGGTGTCTGGAGAGCAGGACTTCAGCTGATTTCAACATTTAGGAAGGCTGTCTGACCATGCCACCACCTTCCCCCAGAGCTCTGATTCTCTGGCACACCTGCCACTGGTCTCCAAAGCCTCTAACATAGCGGTCTCCAACCTTTTTAGTATCAGGGACCGGTGCTCCTATGAGAATCTTAACGCTTGATGATCATAGGTGGAGCTGAGGCGGTGATGCTGGCGCTGGGGAACTGTTGTGGTACAGATGATGCTCCGCCCTCTCACCTGCCGCTCACCTCCTGCTGTGATCCCCAGTTACTATCAGGCCATGGCCTGGTACTGGTGCAGAACCCAGGGGTTTGGGAAGTTCCGCTCTACCTGCAACTGGGGCTTATTCCGTGACCCATTGTGCGGTTCAGTGGGCAAACGTGTCTGACAGATGGCTGCCTCCATCAGAAAAAGTAATCACTTTTTTCACACCCCTACCGTGTTGACTCTTTTTCTTAACCTGTTCAGAAGTTAGGTGGTAAAGACAGGTGCTAACTACAAATGTGTGCTCCTGGCAGAATTACTGGGCAAGTGTGGACCAGGCGATGACCATGATCCACAGAGCCCTTAGAAAATCTATATCTGATCTCCAACCCAAACTGTGTGAGTGGCCTTGGGCAGGTCATTGAACACCTTCATGTTCTCACCTGGCAGAGAAGACTCCGCTTCGACTTGAGTGTCCCAAATGGTGTCCCTAAGAATCTCAGATAGAAGCTGGCTCGGATGGGCGCTGCCAGCATTACGGGAACCTAGATGAACAATCCACACCAGAGACAAAGTGTCACTGGCTGACTCTGCAGTCCCGCCTTCCCAGCCCCGACTTCCAGGGCAGGATGCATGTGCTGATGCCCGTCGTACAGAAGTCACTGTGCGTCTCACAGAATTCATACGTTTAACTCCGATATGGCAGTTGCATAAATGCCATGCTTCTGAGTGAAAATACAACAGCTGCCAGCACTCATTTCTCTTAAACAATAAACCACATGTTCTTTATTATTCAATAACAATCCAGACTGTAAATAACCAAACACCCAAATCCTGGATATTTCTATATATTTCTATATGCAATATGTAGAACATTCACTATCTTTCTGTGTGAATCCATACATGGAATTCTTTGGTGTATAACAAAAATTTTGTCCTAAGGCTAGAAAATGATATTCAGTTTTCCATTTTAACATGAAGGAGGCTTAGGGAGTAGATGGGAAGCTTCAGGAATCTGACCCCCGTTCCCGCTCCTACATTCCCAAACTCCAGCGCAAGTCCTGGGACTCCCCACAGTCTCTTCCTGGCCCCGCCAGAAAGTAAGGATGGATGTGGATGGAGGGCATGAGGGTGGAGGAAGCTCTGGTCTGCAGAGAGAACTCCCAGAGTAACCCTCTAAACTGCCCTGGGCTCCAAAGACACCCAACTCCCTCTTGAAGAAGCTCACTCCAGGACTCACAAGCTGTCACCTCTTCTCTCCCCAGGCGCTGCACTTGCCTAAGACCCCCTTCTTTCGTGTTCCTGAGAGCTGAGGCCAAGAGCGGGGATACTTCCAAAGGCAGAGGTGCTGCACTGTGAACGATATGGGGATATGGGTAGAAAAACACGACTGAGACGCTAACCAATCTCTAAGCCCAAGACCGAGCCTCCGGGGGAGACTCTTGCCTGGGGCTCTAGAAACTGTCATGGGCCATCACACTACGAGATAAACCATCTTCCTCCCGTTGATGTTTCTGGTCTTCAGCCCCAGGTAGCGGTGGCTGTTCTTCTCTGGCTGCCCGTACAGCATGTCCACGAAGAACTCGGGCTCCTCTGTGGCCTTGGATCGGAAGGACAGAAAGCCAAACAAGGTCCTGAGCTTGCCGCACAGATAGGCCATCGCTTCCACCTCTTCCGAAGGCTCCTCGTACACGGGCTGCTTCATTTCCTCATAGACCGACAAAATCACTGCCTGGAACAAGTTGATCAAGATGCAGATCATCACCAGCATAAACGATGACAGGAACAGGACCCCCAGAACCCTGTTCTCGGAAAATTCAGTGTTCTGAAAAGCCGAAACGCAGTAGGAGAAGATGGTCTGAGTGGCACGCATCAAGTTACTGTAGTTCCATTCGTGCTGACCAAATACCAGGTAGCCAAAAGCCATGTACACGAAGAAGTACACGGACACCACGAGCGCCATGTGGAAGATGCCGGGCAGCGCCGTCTGGATGGCCCTCTGAGCCAGGCGCACATCATAAAAAATTCTGGAATACCTGAGGGTCTTCAAAATCGTCAGGAAGAGCAGGAAACCCAACGTGACCCTCATGGCGTGATCTACTTGAGAGACTGCATGAAAGGGAATGAACTCTGCGGAGTTCGACGAGTGAAGCTGAATGAGGCCGGCGGCCAAGACGTGTTTCCTTAAAAGCAGCACGATCAACATGGCAAATATGCATTTTAGAGCAAAGTTGAGCAAATTGTACACGCTCTTCACGTAGGAGGCCCTTTCTTGCATAATGACGTAGCCCTCGTCGACAACATAGGCCAGAAAGAAAATGAGAATGGCCGCGTACAAGAAGATTTCTACTGACGTCTTTCTGTTGAAATCGGCAAGCGCGAAGGAGTGCACGGACAGGCTCGTGTTCACAACTCCCAACGGAGAAACCTCGAACACAACCGACAGGCTGCAGAACAGATTTGCGTCTGGGTTCAACGTCGTCAGCTCCAGAATCACGGCCCACGTCTTCTCATCCAGCCACTTGCTGCTTCGGAGTCCCTTGAGCCTCTCTGTGGAATTAAACTGCTCCTGGTCTGGGAAAAAGTAGAAAGCATAGCCCCCTGACCCGTAGGTATGGAGAAGTCCATGGGAATGATACGGCCATCTCTTCTCTTTAGGCTTGTAAGTAAAACCTTGGGTATTCTTGTCTGTCGCCTGCTTATTGATTTTTACCCAAGAGCTAGTGTAGTTTTGGGTGTCTTCTGGGTCAAACCCATATTTGGGATGACAATGGATTTCTCTTTTGATGCTACTAGGCACAAAGTTTTTGGCAGGCAGACATGCTTTCTCACCGGATTTCGCCCTCACCTGCCTCATCAGTGGAAGGCCGAGGATTATAGAGGCGCTTTCAGGAAGAAAGGTCGGATTCAGGCTGTTGTGGAGCAGAGGCACCAGCGCGTCGTTGAGCCACGAATAGATGTCCTGCAGCCTGGTCACCGTAGCCAGGTCCACAGAGAACCGATTGCGAAGGAACTGATTGTAGTAGAAGGTGTCTGTGTGGCGCAGGAGGGCCACCAGCCACAGCAGAAGGGCCAGAAAAATAAAGTGAGTGAGGACGTAACTCAGAAACAGGAGTGCCCTCCTCTTGAGTCTCTTCTTTCTTTTGAATATTCTGATTTCGTCTTCCGTGAGGGGCTGGTACATCCTGGTGCCTCGGAGGGAGACGATGTAGTCGTGTCGCTTGCGCTTTTCATATGGGTTCAACCTCATGTTTTCCAGCGTGATCTCGGTATAACGATAGTGGTTTACCCACGGAAGGTTTTTACAGTACTTGAGCTTATGGAGTCTGATGGCTGACAAGAGTATGATCTTGGATGGCTGCACCAGGAACACTGACAGAAAGAATGAACAAAACGATGCAAAGAGCCATTCTATGGCCATTTCGTAGCTATAAGTCAGGCCATAAAATACAATAAGGAATGAGGATATGCTAGAAGTGGCAAAAACCAAGAACCACGCGACATAAACACACCACCGAGGCAGAACAATGCTGGGCTTCGTGGGGAGGGGTGGAGGACCTGGTTGGGAAGAGGTCTCTGCAGACTCAACACCTTCATTTTCTTTTGAGGTTTTGTTATTGGCGTTCGTATTTGTGTTTGCCTTTGTACGTGAGACCTTGCTTTCTGCTTTCTTAAGCTGTCGACCTCTTTTTGAGGTTGCCTTGGAGGGAGACTTATGGAGTCCAGGAAGTTTTTTAGGGGGAAGCTTTCCAGCCTCTCTGGTCAGTGCCTCAGCAGTTTCGTGAGCATGCCACTTTTCCAAGCGTTCCTCCCAGTATTCACTTTCTAGCAACATCTCCCGAGGAGACACCTCATGTAGAGTTGCTCGATATCTACTCAGGGAACAGGAGAACAAAAAAGTAATTATCACTTGCACAGGGATAGTAATTAAGACACTTTCCAATCCTATTACAATTGATCTGATGTATCGACTCCCTTCCGCCTCAGTTCCTTGCGTATTTAGATTAAAGAACATGATATTGCACAGAAGGGAGGACAGCAACATTGCCAAACAACAGGACAACCTCTGGAGCCTACTGAACGGTCTACCAACGACGCCAGCAAAAACAGAGAACCACATGTGATTTTTCCCCAGAGTATCGGTCGCATTTATCAGGAAAAAGTCGATTCTCCTTAGAGGCTCATCTGGGTGGGTAACCTGAAAGGTTCTGTCTAAAGAGGTGTCAATCGAAAGCCATTTCCGACACATGAACAGCCAGATGTGTCTGCTAAACAGATTTTCCACTTTGATTCTACTTAAATACCAACTGGGGGCTCTGCCCTCATTGTCGTGCCACACGCGAATGGAGTGAATGTCCCCCAGGTCGCTTTTTGTCGTCAGGAGGAAAGTGCTGATGCTTCCTCGGTAGAGAGTTGTAAAATGTGGGTGGCTTAGACAATGCACATCGCTGGTACTTTTTGTTCCCCTGAGTTGGACAAAGACGTTGGCCCTGGTCCCAGACCCGCAACGGCTTCCCGTAAAAATAGTGATTAGGTAACATTCGTGATCATAAGGATCGTTATCAGGCAGAACTACCGCATAGTCCCGAAGATACTGGTCAGTTTCTTCACTGTACAAGGCCCAGAACGCTAACAGTATGTAGGTGAGCATGATGAAAAGCACAGTGATCACAGTCACAAGGTTATATGTGATTTCCTTGATGACCTCTAACTGCAGGTCTATAGGATTAGGGACCACAGTCACCTTGGCTGTCAAGTAGCGAGCATGCAGGGGAATATTGGCTTGTCCGATTGTGTTGAGCTGGCGCCTGGCCCTCCTCGTGTTCTTACAGACACAGTGCACTCTGTCCCAGGTGGTCATCTCTCCGAGAACACAGATGTCTTCTCTCCAATCACTCTGGATCCCAAACATGTCCAAGCAGTGAACGTAGAAAAGAGAGATTCTAACTAGCTTGTCACTGAGCTTCGTGACAAAACGAGGGGCCTTCAGGACCACGGCTATGGCACACTCAGTTGATTGGCTTCGCTGAGCTATGGCTTTCAGCAGGGACGGTGGAAGGCAGACCACACGGGCCACCTTAACTGTGCAGGCTGGGTCAAACAGGTCACTCTGGTTGGCAATTGGAGGGATGTCATGGGGCACGAGGAAGGTGGCGACCAAAGCCGTAGGGGTGACATGACTGCCGGCATACACCAGCACCGT
Organism: Pteropus medius; assembly: GCF_902729225.1. Lineage (NCBI taxonomy): Eukaryota > Metazoa > Chordata > Mammalia > Chiroptera > Pteropodidae > Pteropus > Pteropus medius. Next base: position 2,591,483 of record NW_024342469.1, on the reverse strand, counting down.
GAACGGCACAGTCACTTCCGTCAAAATGTGAACCAACACCTCCTTCCCTGCTCCGCTGTCCACTTCGAAGCTGAACCCCCCTGCTGTCTTTCTCAAGGACTCATCAACCTCGCTAGGCTCATTGTCGGGTCCCACTATGAGACTAAAAGCTGCAAAGCTCAGGTTTTTCCTGCCGAGGTACACTTCCGCGACGTCAGGCGTGATCCTTACCACACTTCCGTTAGGTGCGGTTGCTGTCATTCTGAATCCAACCACATGTGCAGAAATGTTCTCCTGATAACTTAACCAAGGAAAGGGGTCCTCTGCAAACTCACAAAACATCATAGAAATTGGAGAATTTGCAAGCAAGCTAGGAACACTGCTCACGTCCAGTGCTGGACGAAAGCAATTTCGACAGTGTTTCTCATTGCCTAAGATGCCGGTAACATTCTCTTTTTCTGTTTTCTTGACATATACTTTAAAGCTCGTGGTGCACATGATGGTGGTTTCATTCCCCGGCACTTTACCAGCCAATATTGTGTCTGCCAGAGATTCTAATACAAGAAAAGGATCCTCAACAACTTGGTGATGAGCAATCATTTTAAAGATATTAGACAAACTCGTTAATATTCCAGTGCTCAAGATTTCTATTTGTTCAGAATGAAAGTGTTTGTTTTTTTGTTGATGCTGTTGTAGAGCTTGATTTGCTTCCCAAATCCTCACTGTGGTGAGTTTCTGAGCCATGTGAGTGAATTCTGAGGGTTTCTGGGTCAATGTGGCAACAGCCATCACTACCTGGCTAATTTCCATCAAATTGCCCATAGGGAAAACGAAAGTCTGATTGACGAGGTATTCGCGGAGTCGGGCTTTGTCTGCTTGCAGAGTCGATTTGGTTTTCATGTTATTCAAAACAGAGGCTACCACATATGTCAAGTAACCTGCAGATAAAAAATCCCGCTTTTGAAGCAAAGGAGGTATCGCCGAATTTGGGCCCATGGTGAAGTTGAGTAATTGATGCAGCACGGTCTTTGATGAGCTTTTGTCAGTAGGAGCACGTACAGTGGCGTACAAAGTCACCTGAGAAAAAGCTCCCAGAGAATCATACACCTGGACATAGATCTTGATGCCGTAACTATTGGCCAGTACACCGGCAGGGAGAAAGGAAGGCGGTGACTTCGGCGCATCGCCCATATACAGGATGGACCCCAACGTGTTCTCCTTTAAAGAACTGATTTTAGCAAAACCATGCAAATCAGAGACTATCATTTTATATGTAAGAGGGATGTTCTTATCCTTAAAATTCCTACACCGGACAACAAACTTAGTAAAAAATGCAGTCCCGTTAGCTGGATTAATTTTGCATTCTCCGATTTCAGGGGCACGGTTAATAACAACTGGGTACTTGAGAACCAGTCTCACTCCACTCCACGTGTCTAGATCTAGAGAAATCCAAAACTCAGCTTCAAAAAATTCCCTGAACGCAAAAGCTTTTATAGACAGATAATCGCTATTCCTCCCTGTCGCAGTTTGTCCCACCCAATCAAAGGGCATCTCCTTCCCTGAAGATGATAGAATCGACCACTTAAAGACATCATGGCTTACTGCACAACTTGAGCAATTTAGAAACAAAGAAAATCTCTCTGATATAATCAAAATTGTGTCACAATTTTCAATACACACTATATTCGCTGTAGGTCTTGGTCCTTGGAGCACATGGACCTTCATGTCAGAAAATGCTATTCTGTCACCCTTCGTTATCACCATTCTGAAGAGATATACACAGTTACCTTTAAGCATTTTTGCCAAAAGTGTGAGGACAGGGTCAGCAGCCCCTGTCCACTGGAGATTGTCCTGGTCTGGGTGACAAACTTCTTTGCTCATCACTGTTATTTTCTGTCCCTTGTAGTTGTTCGGATTCGTGGTACAGTACCACGAAAAATGGAGTCCGTCTAAAGGGCTGCCTGCATCTGGATCTGAGGACTTGGATCCATCCAGAACCAGCTCATCTGTGAAATTAACTGTTATGTTGGGGCCCCCAGAAATGACAGCCACCAGGGGGCTTCTAACAATGCTGATATAGATGTGATCGAAGTCACTCACCACACGCACGTTTGGCTTCGCTGTGGTCAGAGTCACTGAGAAACTGACCGCATAGTGTCCCCGCGATAAAGACCTCTTGGGCAAGTGCATAACTGTTCCACTTGGCTGGAACTGGAGTTCTGGGACATCCAAAGGTTTACTCCAGTCTGGCACATCGTACATCTTAGGCACAGAAAAGATCTCCCAACGATGAACAGCGGTCTTGTCAAACGGGCAGTCATACTCAAGGGTGGCATTGAGAGAAAGGTCCATCTTCCTGGTCAGCACCACGGGAGAACCGTCTTCGTTGGCATTGATCTTTATCTTTTTGATAACACAACTCATATCTTTTGATAACTGACAGGACACTGAAGTTTCCGTGGCTTGGGAATTGTCCGAGCTGACAGCTTCTAAAGCAACAGGCACGGGCTCATCTGTTGGACACTTGGTTTGGTCCAAAAAGCCGGCATTGGGGTGAGGGCCTACGGGCACCATGGAGCGAGGCGACAGGCGTGGGGCAGAGGACGCTTCGCGGGGCCTGACCATCCTGAGGTGAAAGGTCCTTTTCAGACCCCTAGGTGAGCGCCACAAGGGGCTGAGCCCCTGCGGGGGGAGCAGGCTGCGGGGCGCTGACAGGGGCAGGTCCACGTGGGTGGGTGCAGCCCGGCGCAGGACGCGCACGTGGAGGCGGTGCGTGCGCATCCGCCGCGCGGGTCTGTGGGACGAGGCGAGGCCGCGGCCACCACTCGGGAAGAGGCTGTCGCCCTGGGCGGTCCGGGACCGCAGCCTGAGGTGGACATGGCCTGAGAACAGCGTGAGGCCTCTGAAGCCCACGATGGAGCACAGTGTGTCCGCTGATACATGGGCCACGGCCTTGGGTTGGGGGCTGTGGTTTGCAGCGGGCTCCCCAGGGAAGGGGACGGTGACTGGGGCTCCAAGAGGAGCCAGCGGTTGAAGAAGGTGACCACAGCCCCGGCCCAGGCCCAGGCCCAGGAGGAGAAGCGCGGTCACAGGACGCATGGAGCCAGCCTGGGGGCAGTCGGGAGGCGTTGCGGAGTCCTCCGGGATGTGCGAACGGCCGAGGGGGCGCGAGCCGCGGGGGTTAAGGTGCAGCAGTGTCACGGGGGTGAGGCCGCTGACGTCCGTGGAGCCGTGAGTGGAGCCCGGGCTGCGGGCGCCGGGCCCCCGCCCCCGCCTGTGTAGACCTCAGATCCCGGCCTGCTTGCGGGATTCGCTGGACCCAGGTTCCTGACCCGCTGAGAAGGCCCCTTAGCGGGAAGCCCCGGCCCTGGAAGGTTAGGAAGCGCTGGCGATCAAGAGGGCCTGGAGCTCCCTGCGCCCCAGGGAGGAATAACTGTGCGTTTCTTACTCTGCTTTTCTTTTTCTACTTTCTTAAGGCGAAACCGTGAGTCATTGATTTTCGACCTTCTTATCCGATGCAATAATTCATGCTGTAAGTCTCCCGCCATATGCTGTTTATTTGCATCGCGCATTTTTGTTGTTATCATTCGATTAAAAGTATTTTTAATTTCTCGTTTTGGTTTTGACTCGCGAATTAAGAGTGCGTTTTTTAATTTGCAGACATTTGGAGTTTCCGTGAAAATCTCATGATTTCCGAGGCCCTGGGATGATGAAAACGTGGTGTCCTTATTCAAAAATGATTAAGATTTCAAGATGGTGTCTGCAGAGCTTTCAGCCAAGCAAGTGACCTTCTAAGTGTGGGGACCTGTGTGACGGCCCAGGTTGCACACCCGTGGAACCAGCCCCGGCGTTAGGTACGAGTGAGGAAGAACGAGCGAGCGTGACGCGTGCTTTGAGCCCGTCATGCCCCATGGAGCCCAGTCAGAGCTGCCCAGGACGGGGTGTGTTAAGTCGGGCCCCAGAAAGTTGCTGCTTTGAAGGTCAAACACGGTCAAATCTCAGCAGTTTCCTGTGGGTCACCTCACCCAAGTCCGGTATTAGGGGAATTATGGACTGAGTGTTTGTGTCACCCCCAAATTCATGTGTAAAGCTCTAATCCGTGATGTGATGTGGGGGGAGGGAGTGCTTTTGGAGGTGATCAGGGTTAGATGAGGTCATGAGGATAGAGCCCCCATGATTCATGTACCTTTATTCATTCGGTGGAGGATGTGGTCCCGCTGCAGGTGTGTCTCACTGCGGGCCGCTTCCCCGGTCTCCCACTCAGGCAGGGTCCCCCTGACATTCTTCAGCCCTGGACCAGCAGGATGTTTTTGCCTATCCCGTGAGAGTCTCTCACTCTTCCAGGGAACTGTCTTGGGTAAAGGCCAGCTCCCGTCCCTCTACGCCTTACTCCCCCGAGCCCACACCTGGGCCATGGGAAAGGCAGGCACCCTTTACTCTGACCAGTTGGGAGTGTGTCCTTCCCCACTGGGGTCCTCACTCCCACTTGTCGCTCACAGCTACTGACATCAGCTTCAGGTGGCCTCGCGACCGCGCGGTGACTTGTGCGCGCCCTGAGGGTCCGAAGGCGACCAGTGAGCCAGGGGAGAGCTCGGTAGCTCCGCCCTGCCCCGCCCCTCGGTGCGCCACGCCCGCCCCCACCCAGAGGGTCGCTGCTGCCCGCGGGGCCTGGACTCGAGCTGGACCCCGCACCATGGCCGCACCCGCGCCGCTGTGCGACTGCCAGGTATGCGGAGGCCCTGAGCCCGGCGGCAGTGCGACCCCAGGGTGGCACTGCGGGGCTGGATCTGACCTGCGCTTGACCCGGGGTCAGGCGGGGACGCGGGCCCACCCCGCAGAGTGACCTGGACCCTGGGCGCCCGAAAGGAAGAAAAGACCCTCCTCTGAGGCCCCTAGGAAAAGCAGCAGCGCCTGTCAAGGCTCCCGGGAGAGCCGGGGGACCCCCTAAAACATGTATTAACCCCAGCAAGGCACAGCAGGGACGCCAGGCGTTAGTGAGGGATCCCTCAGGACCTGCCAGTGCAGGGAGCCTGGCTCATTTGCAGATGAGGAAGGTGGAGTCAGAGGGGTAGGGGACTCGCCCACAGACACGGAGGAGCTGGAGGGGAGTAGAGGACACTTCCCCACCCTGGGGAGTCGCCAGTCTCTTCGCCCCTGGAAGGACACCGGAGGCAGCAGTTAGTGCCAAGAGTTCTGACAGTGTCTAGGCGTTTCTCCTGACAGGCCTGAGGGTCAGAATGGTGGGATAGTGGCAGGATGGGAGGACCTGTCTCGGGCTGCCAGATGCTGTGCACGTTGCCAGCCAGGAGTGAAGACCACCTGCCCCACGGTGCTCTCTTGCATAGAGCCTCCCCTCAGCCTGATCAGGGACTCGCATGTACTGAGTGCCAGCTCTCTGGGGACACTTCACAGTCACCCATGCATCCTCTGGCTCAGTTGCAGAAGGGCAGCCAAGGGTCTGAGGGTGGACCTTGCCAGGGGCACACAGCTACAGACCACTGGGATCTGCTTGGAGCTCTGTCCCCACAGAGCTCAGCTCTCTCTCTCTGCAGCATCCGTGAACCCGGGAGTCCATGCCCGCCCCACAGCCTGCTCTTGTGGAACCCCAATCTGCTTAATGCTAGGTACCCGGAGATTTGAGATTGCGGGTTGGGATCTGTTTGTGTTCATGATTGGAGGGCTACATGGAATAGGCCGTGATGTTCACTCTTGCTGCATGTAGGCGTGGGAGGATGCTGGGCTCTCGCTCTCAACCCCGAGCATGAGGCCTGCAGGCAGTTCGATGCCACCCTGACCAGGTATGCCCACATGGGAAGCGATGACCCCTTTGGTAAAGGTCCATGTTGTACTTGCTAAGTTGGCAAATGCAAGCTTTCAGAGCTCTACAGCTTTATCAGCACTTCTGAATTTACAAACAGTGAGGCTCATGGACCCATGCCGACCCAAATCTCTGGGAAACTGGGGTAGACCGAGGCTTCTTAGGGACCCAAACATTCTTCATGATGCCTTGAGGCATCTTGGCGCAGGACCAGCGTTCAGGCCGAGTAGAGCTCCACAACCAGCGGTTCAGAAAAGTGTTGGGTACTTTTTAAGTTGCATGGTGACCTGAGCAGTCCACTGAGACAGAATCTCTGTACTCTGTTCCCCAGGACAGGGAGACATCTCAGAAACAGGTCTGCCAGCTCCAGGCGAGGCTGAGAGGTCCCCCTAGTGGCCGGCGAACAGCAGCAGACTCCTGGTCAGGGGATGGTCTGTGAGGGTTCTGAAAGCTACACAGGGGGCCACTCGCAGATCAGAGGTGTGGCCTGCAAGGGTTTGACGCGGGCTCCTCCTTTTCGGGCATGGGACCCCGTCATAGGGCTCATCTGTGAATCTGCTGCTCTCACCTGTGGCTGTTCTAAGACCTTCCACCATATCACCAGTCATTTCTAACACCAATGAAGGAGCCTATGGTTCAGACACCAATGAAGGAGCCTATGGTTCAGAGGAGGGTGTCAGAAGTGAGGTCCCACTGCTTTCTGTGGCATGTGGGGAAACTGAGGCCCAGACAGCTGACTCATGCGGTGAGCTAGAGGAGGAGCGGGATGTACCTGGGTCTACATGCGACGATGACAGACGAGAGCCGGTCTTTAGTAGGAGCAGTGAGACCCCTGCCTACTTACTCCATCCACACAGCGTAAGGACCAAGGAAGCTTCTAGAAACCTAAGGGCTATACCTGGTGAAATGCAGTTAGCTTGCCGGAGAATTCCACTGGGTGTATTTGAGATCTTTTTGTGCCTTTCCCACAACCTTTTGGCCTCTGTACACCAGCTGTCCCCAACCTTTCTGGCCCCAGGGACCGGTGCTCCTATGAGAGCCTAATGTCTGATGATCTGACGCGGAGCTGAGGCAGTGATGCTGGCACTGGAGATCGGCTGCGAATACAGATGAAATTCGCTCTTGTCCACCACGAAGGCGTCGGCAGGGCCCCGGTCCCTCGAAGTTTCCCGTGGAGGTCCCTTCCCGTCTCTCCTGGCTCTCACAGTGGCTGGCAGTTTGGTTTCCTTGGCTCACAGGTGCGCCATTCCACACTGTCCTCACATGGCTGTCTGTCCTTTGTGCCTGTGTCTCTGTGTCCAGACCTCTCTTATAAGGACACCAGCCATTGCTCTCCTCTACAGTACCAAGACTGTCTCAGACCCAGGTTCGAAGTCACTGACTTCACACAGCATGTCTCTGACGACCGGGAACTCCTGTGTAGTAAGTAGCCATCTGCTCTGCAAGGAATTATTCCCTTGGGTTACTACCAAAGAACTTTGCCATTCGAAATATTCTAATGGAATATTTACACTGACTGGTTCTCGGGCAGCCTCCAGATGGCCCAGCCCGAAGCACAAAAAACCCCGTAACCCTCCCGTGCGTGGTTCCGTACCTCCCCCACCCCCCAGGAGCCACAGGACCCAAGGGGACTAGTGTTACACACACATCGGGCCAGTGCAGGTTTTCTGGTGTTTATCGTTACTATTCTTGGTGCCTTACACTCAGTATTTAGGGGCTGACACACCCCTTGTGTTTCTACTAAATGGGAGCAGCTCCAAAGCGAGATTCTGCTGAGCAGGCTCTGACGTCCTCACCGACTCAGACGCTCTCTCTGGGTCTGGCTGGGGTCAAGGAATCAGGGAAGCCACACCCAGGGGTGTGCGGAGAGAGCCGACGGCACGTGGAATCTTCCTAGTCGCCTTAACTGATCATAGTTCCAGGCAATTAGAAAATGATTATAAAATAACTTTTTAAAAAAGTCTTGGGTCTTATTCATTTTCCCACTACGAGATTAAACTGATCGCATATATAGATTTATATCATGAATTCATGGGAACTTCTATATTTGCGATGTCCTACTGTAAGACTGATGAATGTAAAGAGGTAATTTCAGGGTACAGATCTGCCTTAATGGTTTTAAAAAGTAAACTATTTTTTAAAAACACTTGGTGAGTCTTGAGTGATGCTGTGAAGATGAACTGTTTCGAACCAAATCCCCAGCAGTCGTGTGTGGGAAAGTGCGCCCACCCACTCGCCCGAGGCGGTCTTCCCTCGTACAGTCCCTTTCTGTCCTTCGCTGCACAGAAGTGCCCGGGACAGTGCGGCCCTGGGACAGGACACCCATGTGGCCGAATAAAGAAAGCAAGGAGAGCTTTTACAAGGACGGGCATCTGAGAGTCCCAGCCAGCACATGCCTGGTCCCAAAGCTCTTTATTCTTCTCCCATAGAACGCATTTCTCAGACTCCCAGGCGGTGCAGGGGGGCCTCGCAGCAGTCACACCACAGGGTCCCCCGCTAAGAACCAGCAGACAGGAGGCGGCTCACGGTCCAGACGGGGCGCCACGGGGAGCAGTGCCGCGGGACCCCAGCAGGCTGCGGGGTTGCTCTTCGCAGGCACCAACGGCCGCATTCGCTATGGAGAGGGTGCAGGCCAGCAACAGAAGGCTGTGAGGTGCGGGCCCGAGGAAGGACCCGACGGCGTCCTCCGCCTCGGCGTGGAGGTGGGCCTGTCCCCGGAGCTGGAGCCAGAGCGCGGGCGATGAGAGGCCTGAAGCACCAACGCTCGACCTCCCGATCCACCTCCAGGTCCGGCGTGCCGGTGTGACCACACAGGGTCCCCCCGACACCGGCCCCGCAGCTCCACACAGCGGCCTTGGTCCCTGTGCTGCTGTGTCCACAGGGCCCGGCAGAGCAGCGTGGACAAGGGAACACCTGAATCTGCTAAGTCCCACGAGCCCAGCCCTGCGTGAGCAGGAAACGAGCCGGGGGCCAGCCCTGCAGGAGGAGGGCGAGGGGGCCAGCGGGCCCGGCCTCGCGTCCCTTTGGTTCCGGCCCGCAGTCAGCGCCAGCGAGTTCTGGGGCGCCGGGCTGGGCTCGCAGGGCGTCTGTCCGCGGTCTGCCCTGTGCCTGCCACCGCGGCACGGCCCCGGTCCCGTCGCTGCTGCAGGCCAGACTCCAGCTCCCTCCAGCTGCACACGCTGTCCCAGCGGCACAGCACGCCCAGCTCAGCCCATCCGTGACACAGGCCACAGAGGCCAGGTGACCCAGGAGCCCGTGCAGGCGCCTCTGGGGACCTGGCAGCCAGCCGCACTCAGGCCCGAGAGCTGGGCTGGGCGGCGGGCCTCTTTGGTGGAACCTTCCTTTTCTGCAAGTCTTGCCGGATTTCCTGAGGGAAGGCAGCGATGTTCTCCTGGACACGAGGGAGGCAAAACCGCTTGGAGTAGAACAAGCTGCATTCCTGAAAGAACACGGAGCGGGCTGAGTGCCACAGGGCACCGTGCAGCCTCTCCCAGAGGCCAGCCCCTCGCCACGCGCTGGGCATGGGACTGGGCAGGGCCCCCACGATAAGCACGCATGAGAGGAGGCGGGAAGACACCTGTCGCACTCATGCCTCCTCCCGCGGCTCCGCCCCCGAGCGCCCAGGCGCACTGCGCGTCTGCGGCCCCGCCCCCAACAGTCCAGTTGCCCCGCCGCCGCGGGCCAGGCGTAGGGCGCATGTGCAGCCACGCCCCCATTGCCCAGGCGTACGGCGCATGTGCGGCCCCGCTACCGAGGGCTCGGATGCTCAGCGCACGTGGGCCTCTACACACCTGGCCCGTGGCGCTGGCGCGGCGTGGGGCAGGTTGGGCTTTGTGACGGACCTCCGCCTCTGCGGGATCAGTCAGGTCCCGAGCGTTGGATACTGCGATGGCTGGGCGATCCTGGTTCTTTGCCGGCCAGAGCACGTCGACTGCGCCTGTTGTGGCCGCTCCAAGGTTCTCGGTCTCTTGGTGGGTTTTCCACCGGGATCTGAGAGTCGAGGCCGCTGATGTGCGTCCCGCAGAGAACCTGACTGCGCGGAGGTCGATCCCCATCGCTGTCCCGCCTTGCTTTCGCTCTTCACGCGCCTCGGGTTGAAGTGCCCTGGTCTTAGTTAACTCGCGTGCTCCTTGTCCCCCACTAGGACGGGAGTCCCCTGCGCCTGGGCCGCAGGCAGGGACGAGTGTGCCCGTAAGACATCAGCCAGGATGTATTCCGCACAGCCGTATGGCTTCCTGGGACCTTTGTAAAGCCGTGCGCACTTGGGCCCTATCACTGTGCTCCTTGAAAGCCCCAAAGTAGCCTGCCGTGCCCGTCGTTATCTGGGCCTATACTTCGACCTCCCCGGCCTTCCCCATCCGCCGCGGCTTCCAAAGGTTCTCCTGACTCCCAATCTTCCCCGTCCCTGTCTCTGCAATGGCGACCCACTCACCTCACTCCTGGCCTCCACTCGTGTGTATGTGAGGCACCATTCTATAGGGTTTGGGGTTGACTCTGAAGCCAGCGGGCCTGGCGTCTGAGACGTTTTCCTTTGGGGAATTGAGAAATAAGGATTATACAGGTACTTTAGTAATTCTGGGAACGGACTACTCTTAGACCAGGGTGAGCAAGAGGAGCCCCATCCCTGGGCCCCAGGAATTAGCAAGCACTTTGATTTTGTTACTAGAAAACATGACCTCAACTGTGGTTATAGCAGTTACTTTCTTTGGATCAATATCTTGAACTATTTCCTGCAACGATGATAATTTTTCATGTGCATCCTCCTTGTATTGTTTAAACGTGCAACCAATATTCATGGTTCAATTCTAAATCTAAAGCTTTTAAGAATTTTAATGACGATTCCAGTCGCCACTCCCTCAGCACAGTGAAGTGTCCCCCAACTCAAAAAAACTACCTGCAAATTACATAGACTCAGGAAAGATTGTCTAACTTGGCACTATTGTCGACACCACACAATTGTGTGAAAATCTTCATTATTATCAACACAATAACTTCTGAAATGAAGGCAGAGAAATGAATCTTCCGGAATACATACAGAATTGTTTATGATTATGACTGTCTTTACTCATCAGACCATCACTAGCCCATTAAAAGAACCCCCAGAGGTACACAATGACTCAGTTCTTTGATATTTTGGTCAATTTTGAGCTATATGAAAACCATCGCTTTATATATAATTTTTATTTTGTCTTTATGAAGGTGTGTTTGTCAAATAGTGGATTAAATATTTTCTGTAATGGTGTGTAAGCTTGTTTTATAACCTTTAAGTGTTTACATATGTAGATATTTTCATCCTGGACGCGGCCCCCACAGCGTTAGGGGTGGGCTTGCTGGGGGAAATAGTCACCCATATGTTGTGCTTATAAATACTTATAAAATGTGGCATAACAGCCGTCTCAGGAGAATCGCTTATAAGCTTTATAAAAATCACATTACTAAACGAGTATTATACATTGTGTATTTAAGTGAAGACTGAGAAAGGAGATCTGAAAATCGAGAAATAACGAATTGAATGCAGATTAGAATCGAAAGCAAAGTACTGATAGCGGCAGACGGAGGATGCTGTGAGATGATTTCCCTTTGCCCTTCGCTTCCCGGTGAAGTGCAATCCTATTCATCCGTTTCGCCATTTCTGCTAGTAAAATTCGGTCCAGTAAAATTTCGATGCTCATGAAATTTGAGAAACAGACCTTCCTTTTTAAAGTAAACTCTTAAAAGTGTAACATCTATGCAGAAAAGTATGTACTTTCTAAGTGCACAGCAGGACGAATTTTCACAGTGTGACCATCACCCAGATGAAGTCCTCAGGCCCCAGGACACTGGAGGTTTCTTGCGGCTCCAGAGTGGGGAGAGGATGCTATACCATGAGAGATGGTATAGTAAGTCCTCACCTGCCGTAGTGTAGTCCTAGGTACTTGGCAACAGCGACCAAATGAAAAGATATATAAAGAAACCAGTTTGACAGTAGGCTGACTGATATAATCAAGAGGAAGTTCCTACGGCATATTTCTACGGCATATTTCTGGTCAGAAACATCACTAAACTTGTAAATAAAGACCTCAAACGCTCCCAGTATTAAACACTGAAATAAATGTGAGCTATACATACATTTAAGAAAGATGCATATAAAGAAATAAGATGGTTATTTTCCAACCCGCTGATTACAGTTCAGGGTCACAAGTGGCTGGAGCCTCTCGTGGCAGCTGAGGGCACAGATGGGCACCCAACCAGAACACACCTATCGCAGGGCACAATCACATAACACCCGCACTCCGACCGCGACAATTTAGACACACCAATCCACTTGTGCACATCTTTGGGACGCGGGAAGAAACCGATCGCCAGAGAAACCCGCGCGGATATGCGGAGAAGGTGCACGCTCCACAGACAGTGGCCTCAGCTGGGAATCAGTTTTCCTCTCATCGATATTGTAACGAAATGATGTTGAAGAAAACAACTTTATTAGAGGGCCTGCTGTATTTGTTGCCAGTGGACAAAACGCCTTTGCTGTCGTATCGTCTTTAAATAAATGTTTAACAGTACATCGTACAGAAGCGGGCCTTAGGGGAAGGAGCCTTCACGATTACACGCATTCGAGTAGATGGACAGTCTCCTCCCTCCTGTCGCTGCAGATGGAGAGAGCCCTTTGCAGAAAAATCTTGTTCAACTACTCTGAGTTAATGAGGGCTAAACTGAGAACATTCATCTTGTTTTCCCGTGCCATATAGTCTTGGGAAGGTATTCCTAACTGTTGCCCACTTGTTCTGGAATATGCCTACTTTGCCTGGAAATACGATGAGAAACAAAGGAGTCCTAAAATACAGTTAGTGATTGTTGCCATATCCTGTGAAAATGCCCTTCAAAGGAAACTTGAATTTTGATTTGTCTCACTTGTTACTTTGTTTTCCCGATAATGTTGAATTGGTATTTCTCTACTTGAAAACCATTTAATGCTTGTCACGGCTCTACCAGATTAGAAGCCCCCCATGCTCTCTACGCCCAGCCACCTGTGGGAGAGACCCTGTGACTGCTTAGACTGCTCATTGTGACCACGAGTTGAGAGTCCTGTCTCCACTGCAGGACCCACGGCTGCCGTCCTGGACCTCACTCCATCCTGGACCGCCTTTATGCTGGTTCCCGAGTCTCATGCCTGGAACCCTGAGGCCTCCACAGCAGGGACTGGCCCCTTGGTTCCTGTGTGTACGACCCTGTAACTCCCTCTCCAGCTCACTGCTCCCAATCATGAGATGCAATGTGGACCCGGATTGGGGGGCTCCTCCCAGCCCTGGAGCTGTCTCCCTGGGAAGGGAGGCCAACCAGTGAACCCTGATCCTCCCAGGGTGCCAGGAGAGATCTGGACTTCCGCTGATTGCTCCATTTAGGAAGGCTGTCTGACCATGCCACCACCCTCCCCCAGAGCTCTGAGTCTCTGGCACACCTGCCGCTGGTCTCCAAAGCCTCTAACATAGTGGTCTCCAACTTTTTAGCACCAGATACCGGTGCTCCTATGGAAATCAAACGCTTGATGATCAGAGGTGGAGCTGAGGCGGTGATGCTGGCACTGGGGAGCTGCTGTGATACAGATGAAGCTCCGCCCCCTACTTGTCGCTCAACCCTGCTGTGCAGCCGAGTTCCTACCATGGCACAGACCAATACCGGTCCACAGCCTAGGATTTTGGGGAGCCTGTTCTAACGGGAGGCATGCCCCACTCTACTTGCAACTGGGGCTAAAACCGTGAACCATTGTGTGGTTCCATTGGCAGGTGCGTCTGGCAGATGGCTGGCCTCCAAGAGGAAAAACTAATTACTCGTTTGACACCACCTGTCCCCCCGGCCATGTTGACTCTTGTTCTCAACCTTTTGAAAACTCATGTGGTAAAGACAGATGCTAACTAGGAATGTGTGCTCCTGGCAGGACCAGTGGGCCAGTGTGCACCGGGCCACGCCCATGACTTACCATGACCTTCCTGCACGGCCCGTAGAAAATTCATATCTGACCTCAGACCAAAACTGTGTGAGTGGCCTTGGGCAGGTCACTAAACACCTTCATGTTCTCACCTGGCAGAGAAGACTCCGCCTAACCTTGGTTGTCCCCAACAGGAGTCCCCAAGAGGCATATATAGAAGCTGGCACGGGTAAGTGCCAGTCAGGATTACTGGGGTCCCAGTGAACAACCCACACCAGAGACAAAGTGTCACTGGCTGACTCTGCTGTCCCACCGTCCCAGCCACGACATCCAGGGCATGATGCATGTGCTAATGCCCCTCGTGCAGAAGTCACTGTTCGTCTTACGGAAGTCTCATGTTTAACTCTGATACACCACTTGCATAAATGCCATGCTCCTGAGTGAAAATACAACAGCTGCCAGCACTTGTTTCTCTTAAACAATAAACCACATGTTCTTTATTATTCAATAACAATCCAGGCTGTAAATAACCAAACACCCAAATCCTGGATGCATATATTTCTATATCCAATATATATAACATTCGCTATCATTCTATGTGAATCCATACATGCACCTCTTTGGTGTTTAACAAAAATTTTGTCTCAAGGCCAGAAAATGATATTCAGTTTTACATTTTAACATGAAGGAGGCTTAGGGAGTAGATGGGAAGCTTCGGGTTCTGACACCCATTCCTGCCCCTGCATTCCCAAGCTCTAATGCAAGTCCTGGGACTCCCCACAGGCTCTTCCTGGCCCTGCCAGATTGTAGGGATGGGGGCGGATGGAGGGCATGAGGGTGGAGGAAGCTCTGGTCTGCAGAGAGAACTCCCAGGGTTGTGTGCTTGGGGCTCTTTAGCTCCCTCTCGCAAACCTGGGTCTGTAACACTATAAACTACCCTGGGCTACAAAGACATGCAACTCCCTCTAGAGGGAGCTCACACCAGGACTCACACGCTGTCAACTCCTCTCTCCCCTGGAGCTGCACTCGCCTCACACCTCCTCCTTTCGTGTTCTAGACCTGAGGCCAAGAGCGGGGATACTTCCAAAGGCAGAGGTGCTTCACTGTGAACGATAGGGGGATATGGGTAGAGAAAAATAACTGAGAAGCTAACCAATCTCTAAGCCCAAGACCGAGGCTCCGGGGGAGACTCTTGCCTGGGGCTCTAGAAACTGTCATGGGCCATCACACCACGAGATAAACCATCTTCCTCTCGTTGATGTTTCTGGTCTTCAGCCCCAGGTAGCGGCGGCTGTTCTTCTCTGGCTGCCCGTACAGCATGTCCACGAACAATTTGGGCTCCTCTTTGGCCTTGGATCGGAAGGACACAGAGCCAAACAAGGTCCTGAGCTTGCCGCACAGATAGGCCATCGCTTCCACCTCTTCCGAAGGCTCCTCGTACACGGGCTGCTTCATTTCCTTGTAGGCCAACAAAATCACTGCTCGCAACAAGTTGATCAAGATGCAGATCATCAACAGAACAAATGATGACAGGAACAGGATCCCCAGAACCCTGTTCTCGGAAAATTCAGTGTTCTGAAAAGCCGAAACGCAGTAGGAGAAGATGGTCTGAGTGGCACGCATCAAGTTACTGTAGTTCCATTCGTGCTGACCAAATACCAGGCAGCCAAAAGCCATGTACACGAAGAAGTATATGGACATCAAGAGCGCCATGTGGAAGATGCCGGGCAGCGCCGTCTGGATGGCCCCTTGAGCCAGGCGCACATCATAAAAAATTCTGGAATACCTGAGGGTCTTCAAAATCGTCAGGAAGAGCAGGAAACCCAACGTGACCCTCATGGCGTGATCTACTTGAGAGACTGCATGAAAGGGAATGAACTCTGCGGAGTTCGACGAGTGAAGCTGAATGAGGCCGGCGGCCAAGACGTGTTTCCTTAAAAGCAGCACGATCAACACGGCAAATACGCATATTAGAGCAAAGTTGAGCAAATTGTACACGCTCTTCACGTAGGAGGCCCTTTCTTGCGTAATGACGTAGCCCTCGTGGGCAACGTAGGCCAGAAAGAAAATGAGAATGGCCGCGTACAAGAAGATTTCTGCCATCGTCTTTCTGTTGAAATCGGCAAGCGCGAAGGAGTGCACGGACAGGCTCGTGTTCACAACTCCCAACGGAGAAACCTCGAACACGACCGACAGGCTGCAGAACAGATTTGCGTCTGGGTTCAACGTCGTCAGCTCCAGAATCACGGCCCACGTCTTCTCATCCAGCCACTTGCTGCTTCGGAGTCCCTTGAGCCTCTCTGTGGAATTAGACTGCTCCTGGTCTGGGAAAAAGTAGAAAGCATAGCCCCCTGACCCGTAGGTATGGAGAAGTCCATGGGAATGATACGGCCATCTCTTCTCTTTAGGCTTGTAAGTAAACCCTTTGGTATTCTTGTCTGTCGCCCGCTTACTGATTTTAATCCAAGAGCTAGTGTAATTTTGGGTGTCTTCTGGGTCAGCGCCATATTGGGGATGACAATGAATTTCTCCTTTGATGCTAGTTTGCGCAAAGTTTTTGGCAGGCAGACATGCTTTCGCACCGGATTTCGCCCTCACCTGCCTCATCAGTGGAAGGCCGAGGATTATAGAGGCGCTTTCAGGAAGAAAGGTCGGATTCAGGCTGTTGTGGAGCAGAGGCACCAGCACGTCGTTGAGCCACGAATAGATGTCCTGCAGCCTGGTCACCGTAGCCAGGTCCACAGAGAACCGATTGCGAAGGAACTGATTGTAGTAGAAGGTGTCTGTGTGGCGCAGGAGGGCCACCAGCCACAGCAGAAGGGCCAGAAAGATAAAGTGAGTGAGGACGAAAATCAGTAACAGGAGCGCCCTCCTCTTGAGTCTCTTCTTTCTTTTGAATATTCTGATTTCGTCTTCCGTGAGGGGCTGGTACATCCTGGTGCCTCGGAGGGAGACGATGTAGTCGTGTTGCTTGCGCATTTCATCTGGATTCAATCTCATGTTTTCCAGTGTGATCTCGGTATAACGATAGTGGTTTACCCACGGAAGGTTTTTACAGTACTTGAGCTTATGGAGTCTGATGGCTGACAAGAGTATGATCTTGGATGGCTGCACCAGGAACACTGACAGAAAGAATGAACAAAACGATGCAAAGAGCCATTCTATGGCCATTTCGTAGCTATAAGTCAGGCCATAAAATACAATAAGGAATGAGGATATGCTAGAAGTGGCAAAAACCAAGAACCACGCGACATAAACACACCACCGAGGCAGAACAATGTTGGGCTTCGTCGGGAGGGGTGGAGGACCTGATTGGGAAGAGGGCTCTGCAGACTCAACACCTTCATCATCTTTCGGTGTTTGGTTATTGGCGTTTGCGTTTGCGTTTTCATTTAAATCTGAGACCTTGCTTTCCGTTTTCTTAAGCTGTTGACCTCCTTTTGAGGTTGCCTTGGAGAGAGACCTATGGAGTCCAGGACTTTCTTTAGGGGGAAGCTTTCCAGCCTCTCTGGCCAGTGCCTCAGCAGTTTCGTGAGCATGCCACTTTTCCAAGCGTTCTTCCCAGTATTCACTTTCTACCAACATCAAAGGATGCTCCCGAGGTGTCACCTCCTCTAGCGTTGCTCGGTCTCTACTCTGGGAATAGGTGAACAAAAAAGTGATTATCACTTGCAGAGGGATAGTAATTAAGACACTTTCCAATCCTATTACCATTGATCTGATGTATCGACTCCCTTCCGCCTCAGTTCCTTGCGTATTTAGATTAAAGAACATGATATTACACAGAAGGGAGGACAGCAACATTGCCAAACAACAGGACAACCTCTGGAGCCTATTGAACGGTCTATTAACGACATCAGCAAAAACAGAGAACCATATGTGATTTTTCCCCAGAGTATCAGTCGCATTTATCAGGAAAAAGTCGATTCTCCTTAGAGGCTCATCTGGGTGGGTAACCTGAAAGGTTCTGTCTAAAGAGGTGTCAATCGAAAGCCATTTCCGACACATGAACAGCCAGATGTGTCTGCTAAACAGATTTTCCACTTTGATTCTACTTAAATACCAACTGGGGGCTCTGCCCTCATTGTCGTGCCACACGCGAATGGAGTGAATGTCCCCCAGGTCGCTTTTTGTCGTCAGGAGGAAAGTGCTGATGCTTCCTCGGTAGAGAGTTGTAAAATGTGGGTGGCTTAGACAATGCACATCGCTGGTACTTTCTGTTCCCCTGAGTTGGACAAAGACGTTGGCCCTGGTCCCAGACCCGCAACGGCTCCCCGTGAAAATAGTGACTAGGTAACATACGTGATCATAAGGATCGTTATCAGGCAGAACTATCGCATAGTCCCGAAGAAACTGGTCAGATTCATCTCTGTGCAATGCCCAGAACGCTAACAGTATGTAGGCGAGCATAATGAAAAGCACAGTGATCACAGTCACAAGGTTATATGCGATTTCCTTGGTGACTTCTAACCGCAAGTCTATAGGATTAGGCACCACAATCACCTTGGCCGTCAAGTAGCGAGCATGCAGGGGAATATTGGCTTGTCCGATTGTGTTCAGCTGGCGCCTGGCCCTCCTCGTGTTCTTACAGACACAGTGCACTCTGTCCCAGGTGGTCATCTCTCCGAGAACACAGATGTCTTCTCTCCAATCACTCTGGATTCCAAACATGTCCAAGCAGTGAACGTAGAAAAGAGAGATTCTAACTAGCTTGTCACTGAGCTTCGTGACAAAACGAGGGGCCTTCAGGACCACGGCTATGGCACACTCAGATGATTGGCTTCGCTGAGCTATGGCTTTCAGCAGGGACGGTGGAAGGCAGACCACACGGGCCACTTTAACTGTGCAGGCTGGGTCAAACAGGTCACTCTGGTTGGCAATTGGAGGGATGTCGTGGGGCACGAGGAAGGTGGCGACCAAAGCCGTAGGGGTGACATGACTGCCGGCATACACCAGCACCGTGAACGGCACAGTCACTTCCGTCAAAATGTGAACCAACACCTCCTTCCCTGCTCCGCTGTCCACTTCGAAGCTGAACCCCCCTGCTGTCTTTCTCAAGGACTCATCAACCTCGCTAGGCTCATTGTCGGGTCCCATTATGAGACTAAAAGCTGCAAAGCTCAGGTTTTTCCTGCCGAGGTACACTTCCGCGACGTCAGGAGTGATCTCTACCCCACTTCCGTTAGGTGCGGTTGCTGTCATTCTGAATCCAACCACATGTGCAGAAATGTTCTCCTGATAACTTAACCAAGGAAAGGGGTCCTCTGCAAACTCACAAAACATCATAGAAATTGGAGAATTTGCAAGCAAGCTAGGAACACTGCTCACGTTCAGTGCTGGACGAAAGCAGTTTTGACAGTGTTTCTCATTGCCTAGGATGCCGGTAACATTCTCTTTTTCTGTTTTCTTGACATATACGTTAAAGCTTGTGGTCCACATGATGGTGGTTTCATTCCCCGGCACTTTACCAGCCAATATTGTGTCTGCCAGAGATTCTAATACATGGAAAGGATCCTTAACAACTTGGTGATGAGCAATCATTTTAAGGATATTAGACAAACTCGTTAAAATTCCAGTACACACCGTTTCTATTTGTTCTGTGTCAAAGTGTCTGTTTTTTTGTTGATGCTGTTGTAGAGCTTGATTTGCTTCCCAAATCCTCACTGTGGTGAGTTTCTGAGCCATGTGAGTGAATTCTGAGGGTTTCTGGGTCAATGTGGCAACAGCCATGACTACCTGGCTAATTTCCATCAAATTGCCCATAGGGAAAATGAAAGTCTGATTGACGAGGTATTCGCGGAGTCGGGCTTTGTCTGCTTGCAGAGTCGATATGGTTTTCATGCTATTCAAAACAGAGGCTACCACATATGTCAAGTAACCTGCAGATAAAAAATCCTGCTTTTGAAGCAAAGGAGATATCGCCGAATTTGGGCCCATGGTGAAGTTGAGTAATTGATGCAGCACGGTCTTTGATGAGCTTTTGTCAGTAGGAGCACGTACAGTGGCGTACAAAGTCACCTGAGAAAAAGCTCCCAGAGAATCATACACCTGGACATAGATCTTGATGCCGTAACTATTGGCCAGCACACCGGCAGGGAGAAAGGAAGGCGGTGAATTCACGGCATGCCCCATATACAAGATGGACCCCAACGTGTTCTCTTTTAAAGAACTGATTTTAGCAAAACCATGCAAATCAGAGACTATCATTTTATATGTAAGAGGGATGTTCTTATCCTTAAAATCACTACACCGGACAACAAACTTAGTATAAAATGCAGTCCCGTTAGGTGGATTAATTTTGCATTCTCCGATTTCAGGGGCACGGTTAATAACAAAGGGGTACTTGAGAATCAATATCGATCCACTCCAAGTGTCTAGATCTAGAGCAATCCAAAACTCAGCTTCTAAAAATTCCCTGAATGCAAAAGCTTTTATAGACAGATAATCGCTATTCCTCCCTGTCGCAGTTTGCCCCACCCAATCAAAGGGCATCTCCTTTCCTGAAGATGATAGAATCGACCACTTAAAGACATCATGGCTTACTGAACAACTTGAGCAATTTAGAAACAAAGAAAATCTCTCTGATATAATTAAAATTCTGTCACAATTTTCAATACACTCTATATTTGCTGTTGGTTCCTGTCCTTGGAGCACATGGACCTTCATGTCAGAAAATGCCGTTCTGTCACCCTTCGTTATCACCATTCTAAAAAAATATATACGGTCACCTTTAAGCATTTTTGGCAAAAGTCTGAGTACAGGGTCAGAAACCCCTTTCCACTGGAGATTGGCCTGGTGTGGGTGACAAACTTCCTTGCTCCTTACAGTTATTCTACGTCCCCTGTAGTTGTTCCGATTCGTGGTACAGTACCACCGAAAATGAAGTCCATCTAAAGGGCTGTCTGCATCTGGATCTGAGGACTTGGATCCGTCCAGAACCAGCTCCTCTGTGAAATTAATTGCTATGTTGGCGCCCCCAGAAATGACTGCCTTCAGGGGGCTACTAATAATGTTGATATAGATGTAATCGAAGTCACTCACCACATGCACCAATGGCTTCGCTGTGGTCAGGGTCACTGAGAAACTGACCGTATAGTCTCCCCGCGATAAAGACCCCTTGGGCAAGTGCATAACTGTTCCATTTGGCTGGACCTGGAGTTCTGGGACATCCAAAGGTTTACTCCAGTCTGGCACATCGTACATCATAGACACAGAAAAGATCTCCCAACGATGAACAACGGATATTGCAAACGGGCATTCATACTCAGCAGTGGCATTGAGAGAAAGGTCCATCTTCCTGGTCAGCACCACGGGAGAACCGTCTTCGTTGCCGTTGATCTTTATATTTTTGATAATACAAATGATATTTCCTGATAACTGAGAGGACACTGAAGTTTCCGTGGCTTGGGAATTGTCCGAGCTGACAGCTTCTAAAGCAACAGGCATGGGCCCATCTGTTGGACACTTGGTTTGGTCCAAAAAGCCGGCATTGGGGTGAGGGCCTCTGGGTACAATGGAGCAAGGCGACAGGCTTGGGGCAGAGGAGGCTTCGCGGGGCCTGACCAACCCGAGGTGAAAGGTCCATTCCGGACCGCTAGGTGAGCGCCGCAGGGGGCTGAGATCCTGCGGGTCGAGCAGGCGGCGGGGCGCTGACAGGGGCAGGTCCACGTGGGTGGGTGCGGCGCGGCGCAGGACGCGCACGTGGAGGCGGTGCGTGCGCAGCCGCCGCGCGGGGCCGTGGGACGAGGCGAGGCCGCGGCCACGACTCGGGAAGAGGCTGTCGCCCTGGGCCATCCGGGACCGCAGCCTGAAGAGGACATGTCCGGAGAGAAACCCGATTCCTTGGGAACCCTCCATGGAGCGCGGTTTGGCCGCTGGTACACCAGGACCGGACGCGGGTGGCGGACCGTGGTCCGCAGCGGGCGCCCCAGTGACGGGAATGGTGACCAGGGCCGCAAGAAGGGCCGGGGTCGGATTAAGTTGGCTTCCCAGACCCAGGCCCAGGCCCAGGAGGAGAAGCGCGGTCACAGGACGCATGGAGCCAGCCTGGGGGCAGCCGGGAGGCGTTGCGGAGTCCTCCGGGATGTGCCAACGGCCGAGGGGGCGCGAGCCGCGGGGGTTAAGGTGCAGCGGTGTCACAGGGGTGAGGCCGCTGACGTCCGTGGAGCCGTGAGTGGAGCCCGGGCTGCGGGCGCCGGGCCCCCGCTCCCGCCTGTGTAGACCTCAGATCCCGGCCTGCTTGCGGGATTCGTTGGGCCCTGGTTCCTGACCCGCTGAGAAGGCCCCTTAGCGGGAAACCCCGGCCCTGGAAGGTTAGGAAGCGCTGGCGATCAAGAGGGCCTGGAGCTCCCTGCGCCCCAGGGAGGAATAACTGTGCGTTTCTTACTCTGCTTTTCTTTTTCTACTTTCTTAAGGCGAAACCGTGAGTCATTGATTTTCGACCTTCTTTTCCGATGCAATAATTTCATGCTGTTATTTGCATCGCGCATTTTTGTTATCATTCAATTAAAAGTATTTTTAATTTCTCGTTTTGGTTTTGACTCGTGAATTAAGAGTGCGTTTTTTAATTTCCAGACATTTGGAGTTTGCGTGAAAATCTCATTGTACGATGACGTAGAATTTTGACTATCACCTGGACACGGACATTTTAATTATGAAGAAACTTTCCTTTCTTTCGAGGTCCCGGGATGATGAAAACGTGGTGTCCTTATTCAAAAATGATTAAGATTTCAAGATGGTGACAGAAGAGTTTATGCCAAGCACAATGACCTTCTAAGCGTGGGGACCTGTGTGACGGCCCCGGTTGCACACCCGTGGAACCAGCCCCGGCGTTAGGTACGAGTGAGAAAGAACAAGCGAGCATGACGCGTGCTTTGAGCCCGTCATGCCCCGTGGAGCCCAATCAGAGCTTCCCAGGACGGGGTGTGTTAAGTCGGGCCCCAGAAAGTTGGTGCTTTGAAGGTCAAACACGGTCAAATCTCAGCAGTTTCCTGTGGGTCACCTCACCCAAGTCCAGTATTAGAGGGATTATGGACTGAGCGTTTACGTCACCCCCAAATTCATGCGGTAAAGCCCCAATTGCTGATGTGATGGTGTTGGGTATGGGGGGAAGGGAGTGCTTTTGGAGGTGATTAGGGTTAGATGACGTCATGAGGATAGAGCCCCAATGATTCACGTAGCTTTATTCATTCGGTTTCACAGCTGCCTGGTACAGATGCTCCTTGACTGACAATGGGGTTATGTCCTGATAAACCCATCGTCCGTTCAAAATATCGTGAGTCGAAAATCCATTCATTTAATACACCTAACCTACCGATCCTCATAGCTTACGTAGCCTCGCCACCTTAACTGTGCTCAGGACACTTGCATTAGCTGCAGTTGGGCAAATCATCTAACGCAAGCCCTGTTTTACAACGAAGTCTCGACTGTTTCACGTAGTTCATGTGTATCGTGTTTGCACCACCGTAACATTGAAAACCCTTAAGTGAGACCGTCATAAGTCAGGACCGTCTGGGGTGTGTTGAGGGAACATGGTATAATTTATCTATTTTGCTGATGGCTGTCAGGGTCGACGTCTGCATTTTTATCATAAATCACTTTGCTAAGCAGCCTCATGCTAGTCTCCTCATGAACATGACCGGTTAAGTAAGCTGGTCTCAGATTTTAAGAAAACACATTTAAGTCTCCCCTCCCACGCGGTATGAGGCAACTTCTGCCCTCTCCCTTGGATAAAAGGTTCTTCATTCACCATATGTTAAAACAGGAAGGAAGGAAGGAAGGGAGGGAGGGAGGGAAAGGAAGAAAGAAATAGAAAAAGAAAGAAAAGAAAGAAAGAGAAAACGCAGGAAGGCAGGTAGAAAGAAAGGAAAGTTTCTTTATAATTAAAATGTCCGTGTCCAGGTGATAGTCAAAATTCTACATGATCGTACAATGATGGTCTCTTCACCCAAGCTCTGGCCTGTCCTTTCTCCTCAGGCCACCTCTAGACTCCCATGTGAGGATGAAGGAGGGGGAGAGGGAAGGGCCTGGCCCTCGGTGGAGGATGTGGTCCGGCTGCGGGTGTGTGTCGTGACTCATCCTTGGAGGGCGTCTCTCACTGCGGGCCGCTTCCCCGGTCTCCCACTCAGGCTGGGTCCCCCTGACATTCTTCAGCCCTGGACCTGCAGGTTGTTTTTGCCTATCCCATGCGTGCCCCTCACTCATCCAGGGAACTGTCTTGGGTAAAGGCCAGCTCCCGTCCCTCTATGCCTTACTCCCCCGAGCCCACACCTGGGCCATGGGAAAGGCAGGCACCCTTTACTCTGACCAGTTGGGAGTGTGTCCTTCCCCACTGGGGTCCTCACTCCCACTTGTCGCTCAGAGCTCCTGACACCAGCTTCAGGGCCTCAGGCCCTCCGGGGGCGCAGATCAAGGGGCCTCCATGAAGATAACGCCACTTTGCATGGGCGATGGAAGGAGGAGGCGAAACGCCACCTCACAGGTTCAGTTTCCGAAGACCCTCTTCCCCCCGCGTCTCCCACCTCTACCCTGGAGGGGTGCAGCGCGAGGCTCACCCACAGGCCCCGCTGGGGCGGCCTGGCCCGCTGCTTCCTTGCCAACACCCTCGGTGCCGTCCGTGGCCTGCTGGGCCTCCGGTGGCGCAGGGGGCAATGTCAGTCTCGGGTCTGGATATCTTCCCTTTTACCAGCCAGATGCTGCTAAGTTCTTCTCCAAAGTGTGGCACCAGTTTACACTGAAGGGGGAGGGGAATGCGGGTGCACCAGGGGGGAATGGGGGAGCAGGTAGGCGCTCGCCTGGGGTGCGAAGTTTAGGAGTGGCGACACCAAAAACCTCAGTAATCAACAGAAATATTTTTTATTAAGGTAAATTTCACATAAAATTAAACATTTCTCAAGTGCACTTCAGTCGCATTTAGCACAGTCACAGCGCTGAGCTACCACCACCTCTGTCTGGTCCCCAACATTTCCATCACCCCAAAAGGAAGCCAGCACCCCCTCGCGCTCACCCCCATTCCCACTTCCCCCAGCCCCGGTAACCACTAACCTGCTCTCCTCGCTGTGGACTTGCTGGTCTGGATCTGTCATGTCTGGATTCTTTCACTTAGTGGGTTGGGAGGTCCGTCCACCTTGCAGCAGGCAGCAGCTCACTCCATTTTAGGGTTGAGGATGCGCCTCCATATGGACGCGGACCCCAGTTTATTTATCCATTCATCTGTTGATGGACGTTTGGGGTGTTTCCACCTTTTCGAAATTGTGCAGAGTGCTGCTGCGAACACGTGTGTACCAGGGCGTGGCTGAATCCCTGTTTTCAAATCTGGGTGTTTACCTGGGGGTGGCATTGCTGGGTCATTCTGTGTTTAACTGAGGAATCAGCTCAAAGGGCTGTACCATTTGACACCGCCAGGGGGGGCAACGCATGAAGGTTGGGGATCAAGACCCGGCTGGAAAACTGTGAGCGGATCCGCAGGCCCAGTGTCTGGCCCTCCCACCCCCGGTGCGCTGTCCGGTGGGGGCCCGCGCAGACACGGAGGTCCACAGTGAAGTGTGCCGGCTGCAGCAGCCAGGTCACGGAGGACCCGCTCTGGCAGATGTCCGCAGGCATGGTGGCCTCAGCGACTGCCTGGTGACTTGTGGGCGCCGCGTGGGTCCGAAGGCCACCAGTGAGCAAGGGGATAGCGCGGCAGCTTTTCCCCACTCCTTGGTGCGCCACGCCCGCCCCCACCAGAAGGTCGATGCGGCCATCGGGGCCTGGATCCAAGACGGACGGCGCACTATGGCCGCGCCCGCGCCGCTGCGCGACTGCCAGGTATGCGGAGGCCCTTTGCCCGGCGGCCGCGCGACCCCGGATTGGCCCTGCGGGGCTGGATCTGACCTGCGCGCGACCCCGGGTCAGGCGGGTCCGGGGGCCCTCCCCGCAGAGAGATGTGAACCCTGTGCGCCGGAAGGGACCAAAAGACCCTCCTCTGAGGCCCCTAGGAAAAGCAGCAGCGCCTGTCAGGGCTCCCGGGAGAGCCCGGGGACCCCCTAAAACATGTATTAACCCCAGCAAGGCACAGCAGGGACGCCAGGCGTTAGTGAGGGATCCCTCAGGACCTGCCAGTGCAGGGAGCCTGGCTCATTTGCAGATGAGGAAGGTGGAGTCAGAGGGGTAGGGGACTCGCCCACAGGCACGCGAGGAGGGGAGGGGAGTAGAGGACACTTCCCCACCCTGGGGAGTTGCCAGTCTCTTCGCCCCTGGAAGGACACCGGAGGCAGCAGTTAGTGCCAAGAGTTCTGACAGTGTCTAGGTGTTTCTCCTGACAGGCCTGAGGGTCAGAATGGTGGGATAGTGGCAGGATGGGAGGACCTGTCTCGGGCTGCCAGATGCTGTGCACGTTGCCAGCCAGGAGTAAAGACCACCTGCCCCACGGTGCTCTCTTGCATGGAGCCTCCCCTCAGCCTGATCAGGGACTCGCATGTACTGAGTGCCAGCTCTCTGGGGACACTTCACAGTCACCCATGCATCCTCTGGCTCAGTTGCAGAAGGGCAGCCAAGGGTCTGAGGGAGGACCTTGCCAGGGGCACACAGCTACAGACCACTGGGATCTGCTTGGAGCACTGTCCCCACTGAGCTCAGCTCTCTCTCTCTGCAGCATCCGTGAACCTGGGAATCCATGCCCGCCCCACAGCCTGCTCTCGTGGAACCCCAACCTGCTAAATGCTAGGTAGCCGGAGATTTGGGATTGCAGGTGGGGATCTGTTTGAGTTTGTTTGGAGGGCTACGTGGAATAGGCCGTGATGTTCGCTCTTGCTGCATGTAGGCGTGGGAGGATGCTGGGCTCCCGTTCTCAACCCCGAGCAACGAGACCTGCAGGCTGTTCGATGCCACCCTGACCCAGGTATGCCCACACGGGAAGCAGCAGCCCCTTTGGTAAAGACCATGGTGTGCTTTCTAAGTTGGCGAATTCTTTTAATTTCTCATTTAAAAGATTTGGGGCACATCTAGCTACATTTCTTCATGCCGGAAGCAAACGGTGGTCACACAGGTGTACAGGGATGCTCCGTGATCCCATCTAACCTCTGGCTTAAATGTGCGTCCTCCATGTTCCTCTGCTGTGCCCTCCAAGTAAAGCTGGGGATGATGGCTGTGAGCAGGTTTGGTATTTAAAGCTTTCAGAGCTCTACATCTTTATCAGCACTTCTGATCTTACAAACAGTGAGGCTCATGGACCCATGCCGACCCAAATCTCTGGGAAACTGGGGTAGAGCGAGGCTTCCTAGGGACCCAAACATTCTTCATGATGTCTTGAGGCATCCTGGCGCGGGACCAGCATCTCAGGCAAAGTAGGGCTCCATGACCAGCGGTTCAGGAAGTGGCGGGTACTTTTTACGTTGCGTGGTGACCTGAGCAGTCTACTGCGATGAAATCTCTGTACTCTGTTCCCCAGGACAGGGAGACATCTCAGAAACAGGTCCGCCAACTCCAGGTGTGGCTGAGAGGTCCCCTTAGTGGCCAGCGAACAGCAGCAGGCTCCTGGTCAGGGGATGGTCTGTGAGGGTTCTGAAAGCTACACAGGGGGCCACTCGCAGATCAGAGGTGTGGCCTGCAAGGGTTTGACACGGGCTCCTCCTTTTCGGGCATGGGACCCTGTCATAGGGCTCATCCGTGAATCTGCTGCTCTCACCTGTGGCTGTTCTAAGACCTTCCGCCATATCACCAGTCATTTCTAACACCAATGAAGGAGCCTATGGTCCAGAGGAGGGTGTCAGAAGTGAGGTCCCACTGCTTTCTGTGGCATGTGGGGAAACCGAGCCCAGACAGCTGACTCATGCGGTGAGCTAGAGGAGGAGCGGGATGTACCTGGGTCTACATGCGACGATGACAGACGAGAGCCGGTCTTTAGTAGGAGCAGTGAGACCCCTGCCTACTGACTCCATCCACACTGCGTAAGGACCAAGGAAGCTTCTAGAAACCTAAGGGCCATACAAGAAACGCCTGGTGAAATGCAGTTAGCTTGCCGGAGAATTCCACTGGGTGTATTTGAGATCTTTTTGTGCCTTTCCCACAACCTTTTGGCCTCTGTACACCAGCTGTCCCCAACCTTTCTGGCCCCAGGGACCGGTGCTCCTATGAGAGCCTAATGTCTGATGATCTGACGCGGAGCTGAGGCAGTGATGCTGGCACTGGAGATCGGCTGCGAATACAGATGAAATTCACTCTTGTCCACCACGAAGGCGTCGGCAGGGCCCCGGTCCCTCAAAGTTTCCCGTGGAGGTCCCTTCCCGTCTCTCCTGGCTCTCACAGTGGCCGGCAGTTTGGTTTCCTTGGCTCACAGGTGCGCCATTCCACACTGTCCTCACATGGCTGTCTGTCCTTTGTGCCTGTGTCTCTGTGTCCAGACCTCTCTTATAAGGACACCAGCCATTGGATTTAGAGCCCACCCTACTCTGGTATGACCTCATCTTGACTCGTTACATCTGCAGACACCCTCAGTGTAGATTAGAGAATACTTTCAAACGTATCATTCTGGGGGACACAAGGCAGCCCTACAGGTCATGTCAGGGGTCCAAGGATGCCAGTCCACTTTTTAAAAAGATGTTTGCTTTGTTTTCAGCTACGTGAAAGGCATCTATTCTTTTAGGTTGAACGGAACCAACTTCTACGACCAGGTGGAAAAGCTGGCCAGAGAAGTGAGTGGGCCCTTCCCGAGGTGCCGGCCCTCAGGGCGTGCTGTCAGGTGGGATGGAGTGCACAGACCACCATTCACAGGATGGCCTGCCAGGCCCCCCGCCTTGGGCTTTGTTTTCTCAAAGATATTAGGGAGGGAGAGTTGCCACCCGTCACCTGCACTTCCTGTGGCCCGCAGCAGTACGTCACACAAATTACTTCCCCAGGTGAGGTGGAGGGATGACCCCCAGGGAGGGTCCCGCCTCCTTTCGCTCAGGGTCACGCAATGCCCGCTGTGGGCACCCACAGCCCGAAGCTCACACTTTGCCCTACCGGAACCAGAACTTTCTGGTTGTAGGAGCATATGAAGCGTTGACTATCCCACCTTGAACCTCACATTTCTGAGTGTCGTTAATGTCCACAGGCTTTAGGGAGCTGAGCCATGATTGCAAACCAAGGCCGCTCCTGAGTGGGCCCTGGCCTGGGCATGGGGTCTTGCTGGCCACCCCTTCCCTTCACCTACCCGGTCTGAGGGGCACAGTGGTCAAGGGTGCAGAGCAGTATGGCTTTGCTGAGTGCTTTCTGCAGGCCAAGACCCCTCCCTCCACACTGCTGAAGTGGGCTAGCGTGTACCAAGGAGCATGGTGGGCGCCCTTCACGGGCCTGGGTCCAGAGCCAAATGGTGGGCTGTGGCAGGCAGGCCGGGAGCACAAGGAGTCCCCTGTGTCTGGCTGCCACAGTGTTTCTACCTCTCAGAGTCCCTGTCCTCCAGTTGTCCTTTGCCATGTGCTCGGTGGGGTGCTGGGGACAGCCCCCGCCATATGCACCCAGCTGAGAAGAGGCGCAAAGGCTGTAGCCAGAGCCAGAACAGCCAGGGGGAGACCAACAGGGCACCTCGAGGAATGTGCTTTACCTATGAAAAAGAGAAATAGTGAAGCAGTGTCAGCAACACAGCCAAGTTCAGAACCTGCGGGCACAGGTGTCAGGGGCTTCGGCTATGGGGACCACCCACTGAGCCTAAACTGAAGCTTCCTGCAACTGTCAAGCCTCATCACCCTCACCTTTCTGCCACTGAAGGACAGGAGGCCGGCTGTTTCCATGTGGCCTGTGACAGCTCCCTTGTTCATACTTGCCCCCAGGCAGTACGCTGGGTGACTGCTGGAGGGCGGATAACTCAGGTCCCAGGGGCCCCACTCTCCGACTGTGCCGCCATGTTGCGAGGGAGGCAGCATGTGGCCACCTCCATAATCGGTGGGGGAAATAGCACCTGGCCACCTGCACTGCTGGTGGAGGGGAAGTGGCACACAGACACCGGCACAGATGGTGGGGGACGGGGGGAGAATTATCGGGGGCCTGGGGGTGGTGCAGAACCTCCATCAATCTATTTCTATTCCTCCACCCCAAGGAGAGCCTCTGATTCACCCCAGTTTGCCGCTGCATCTGTCCCCTGTCCTCCGCTGGCTGCAGGGGCCGTCCATATGAGAACCCAACGGACCTCTATGAACCAGCCCCGGCCACTTCACCTAGTGACCATGAGGGACCCCAGGGTCACTGTGACAAGGAAACGTGGAGGCACACACCGTCCTTGGGAAAGGGTCACGTGTCACCTGTCCCTCGATCATGCGTGTGGCGTCCCAGCCACAGGGGGGAAGGAAGAGAGGAACAGCCGCACGTGACTCACTCACCGGGCCCACGCACACCAGCCTGCTGCATACACTGCACCGCGAGCCGAGGATCAGGAATCTGTCCTTGTCCGAGGTGAAGGGGTCCTTCATGACGTAGCTCTCCTCCAGCAGGCTGTAGGACAGTAAGTGATGTCAGCATCGGAACCTCTGCTGGCAGAAGCTCCGCGGCAGCCTGGACCTCCCCGGAGCCTGCACACGGCCGGTGCGTCGGGGAGGGGATGGTCCCCTGCTCTGGGCTTTGAAACACCCCAGTGGAGACGACCACCCCTCTTCAGCCGGAAAGAGGGCAGATACAGCTCAAGCCCCCAGCCCCACCAGGATGGGGGCGGAGGCACGAGGCCTCCATCCAGTTCTCAAGCTGTCCCCTCACACCAGCTCGGTGACACCCACTCCCAAACTGTCTGCCTCCAGGCGGGGAGAACCAGGGCACAGTGCTGGCCTCACAGCACGCATCAGAAAGGCGACTCGTGGGGCCCCAAGATGACACTCCTGGTTCCCGGTCATCAGAAGAAACAGCCAGAAGAAAGAAGCCTTGCCCCCTGCCACTTGTCCAAGGTGACACACTAGTCAACTTCCTCAAGATGTGCCATTTGATGAAGGACAAGAATCAAGCCCGGAGACCTGCTGGCTCTACCCTAGGCCTTCCCTGGGCAGCTCAGAGGAAGCCGCCCTCAGCCCTCACTCCCACCACTGCAAGAGCCGAAGGCAGGCGGGCTTTCCGCCAACAACCAGCAGGATGGAACAAGCCCCGGCCGCAGCTCCGTTCACACCTAGCTGCTGAGCGGTTCCAGCCTGAGTCACAGTGCTGCTATCCCCAGCTGGAGAAGGTGCTGGACTCCAGGCTCAGCTGGAAGGAAGGGGCTCGCAGGTTCAGGAAGAGCTGGATGGCCCTTGAGCCTTGCCCCGTGCCCCCTCAGGCCACAGTGAAAAGTCCAGAGCTGGGCAGGGTGGGTCTGAAACCACGTGTCACACTCAAGCAAGCTGGCTCTGAGCGGGGCTTCTTGGGCCACTGGACACTGGTACTCATAGGACACACTGGGTGTTGGGGGGCTTCTGCCCCACATAGCTGTATGGAGCTGTCAAGGCACAGAGCTGGCACTCAAATACACCCAAGGGACGGTGCTCTGACTCACACGCCATCTGAGAGATCAAGACACAGGCACATCAGAACCAACGAATACCCACATCTCAAAGCCTCCTGCTGCATGGTTCTTATGTGGAATAGAGGGTACCCTTTATAGACAAGAAACCTCAAGTTTACAGTAAGTAGAAGACCTGCTCAAGGTCACATTATTTTCAAGTGCCTATGAGATAGTCACCAAAAGACATATTATGTTGGGACATAAAAATGAGTCTCACACTATAAAAGACTATAAAATCATAGAGTACATTCTCCAATACCAAAATAATTAAATTAAAATCAATAACAAAAAGATATCTGGAAAATCTCCAAACATTTGGAAATTAAACAATATACTTGTAAATAAACCATCGTTGAAAGAAGAAATTACAAAGGAAATTAAAAAGTATTTAGAACTAAATGAAAACTAAAGTACAACTCTACATCAGGATATGTAAAACACAGCTTAAGCAGTGTTCACAGGGAATTTGTTGCTTTAAATGTTTAAGTTGGAAAAGGTTGAAAACCAATCATTTAAGTTTCTACCTTAAGAAGTTAGAAAAGGCATATTAAACACAACATAGACAAGAGAATAAGAGAACAGAAACCAAAAAAATAGAAAACAAAGAAAAAAATCCATAAAACCAAAGCTGGTTATTTCAAAACTTCAATAAAGTTGATAACCTCTAATTAGGATGATCAAGAAAAATGGGAGAAGATACAAATGACCACAATCAGGAATGAAAGAGGGGACGTCGCTTATACACATTAAAAGGAAAACAAAGGAATATTGTGAGCAACTTTTTACCAAATAAATTTGATAATTTAGATGAAATGGATGGATTTCTTGAAAAAACACCAATGATCAAAAGTGACTCAAAAACAAATAGAAAACCTGAATAGCCATATACCTTTTTATTAAGAAAACTGCATTCATAATTAAATTTTTTTTCTAAAAAATAAAGTAACACACAGACAAATCATGCCTACATAGCTTTACCAGTGAATTGCCAAGCATTTAAGGAAGAAGTAATAGAATATATAGAAATTTTTTCAGAATATAACACTTCTCCTGTGATTTTATGTTGCTGATGTTACATGGACAGCAAAACTGCCAGGCTTAACCTGATACCGTTAACCAGACAAAGCAGTTCCTTGAAGACTACAGACTGATATCCTTCATCTACACACATACAAAAATCTTCAGCAAAATATTGGCAAATTGATCTGATAATATATAAGAAGCATCATGACCGAGGGGATCTGATTCCGGGAATATAAGACTGGTTTAATATTGGGAAACCAATGAATGCAACTCATGACAGCAACAGATTAAAGAAAGCCAGAAAGCCCCATTATCACTTCCCACAGATGCATAAAAGCATGGCGAGATCCAACAGAATCGTAGAAAACCCAAGGCTCTGAACGGTGCTGCAATGCTAAGGGGCTCCCCAGAGGCATGCCAGGCCGCCAGTGTGGTTATTAATCTTTGCAGTCACCCCACTCCCCGCCACGGACCAACCCTCGGAGCTCCCCGTTATTCCCTGCGCCTTGCCTCTGCTCTTGCAGTCCACCCAGAAGGCTCCCCCCACACCCCTGCCTGTGCAACTTCCCTCTGGCCGCCTTCAAGATTTTTTCTTTGTCCTTCAGCAGTTTGGAAAACATAGAATCCCTTTTCTTTTAAAGTTATTTATCCTGCCTGTGAGTTTCCTTAAGCAGTTTTGACCTGTGGTTTGCTATCTTTCATTGTTTTGGGAAAGTTCTTAACTGTCACTGCTTCTCTCTCTCTCCCCCTTCCTGTCTCACTCCTCCCCTCTCCCTTCCTCCTCCTGCTGATATTCCAGCTGCAATTCCAGGGTGTCGCCCTCTGTCCGGGGTGTGTTGTGCCCTCTCCTCTCTGTTTCAGTCTGGGGAATCTCCATCGCCCCCTCATAACGTTCACTGATTTTTTTCCCTTCATCCCTGCATTATTCTTTAGTCCTAACCTTTACATCTGAGCCTTCCTCGGGTTCCCTGAAGTGCCCCTCCCGAGGTCCAGAGGGCCCGCACGTACGGGCCCGACCCCCGGAGCTCAACAGCGGGAGGCCTTTCCCGCGCCCTCTGTCGCGTTCCCAAAGCCTCAGGGAGCCGCAACGAGCACTGGGGCGGGGAACCCCCGCTCGGAACCCCGCACACCTCCACTGAGGGCCGAGACAGGCAGCGAGCGGCAGGGGTAGGCCGACGGCCGCCACTTGGCACGCATCTCACACCTCCCACCTCCCGCGAGCCCGCCCCCGACGGCTCACGCGCACGGCTCGTGTCAGCCCCACCCATAACGGCGTAGTCGCACTGCGCGTGTGCGGCCCCGCCAAGTCGGCCCAAGCGAGCGACCTGTGTGAGGCTCCGCCCCCGAGTGTCCTTATGCACCGCGCATGCGCGGCCAGAACCGCACGCTCCTGGGCGGGGCTTTGTGACGGACTTCCGCTTCCGACCCGTCACTGAGATTCTGAGCTCTGGAAACTGTGGTGGCTGAGGCGGTCCTGGGCCTTCTGCGGACAGAGCAAGCCGATTGGGCCTGTTGTAGCTGCTCCAATTTTTCCGGCTTCTTGCTGGGTTTTCCACCTAATCTACAGAGTCGAAGCACCTGATGCGCGTCCCGCAGAGAACCTGGCTGCGCCGAGGTCGATCCCCATCGCTGTCCCGCCTTGCTTTCGCTCTTAACGCGCCTTGGGTTGAAGTGTCCTCGTCGTAGTTAACTCGCATGCTACTTGTCCTCCACTAGGACGGGAGCCCCTGCGCCTGGGCCGCGGGCAAGGGCGAGTGTGCCCGTAGGCAACAGGAAAGGTGGGTTCTACACAGCCATATGGGTTCCTGGGACCTTAGTAAAGCCGTGTGCCCTTGAGACCTATCACTGTGCTCCTCGAAAGCCCTAAAGTGGCCTGCCGTGCCCGTCGTGATCCGGGCCTATACTTCGACCTCCCCGGCCTTCCCCATCCGCCGCGGCTTCCAAAGGTTCTCCTGGCTCCCAATCTTCCCCGTCCCTGTCTCTGCAATGGCGACCCACCCACCTCACTCCTGGCCCCCACTCGTGTGTTTGTGAGGCACCATTCTATAGGGTTTGGGATTGACTCTGAAGTCAGCGAGCCTGGCGTCTGGGGAATTAAGAAATAAGGATTATACAGGTATTTTAGTAATTCTGGGAACGCACTACTCTTAGTAGTAGTAGCCCTGGGCCCCAGGAATTAGCAAGCAATTTGATTTTGTTACCAGAAAACATGACCTCAGCTGTGGTTATAGCAGTGACTGTCTTTGGATCAATATCTTGAACTATTTCCTGCAATGATGATAATTTTTCGTGTGCATCCTCCTTGTATTGTTAAAACTTGCAACCAATATTCATGGTTCAATTCTAAATCTAAAGCTTTAAGAATTTTAATGACGATTCCAGTCGCCACTCCCTCAGCACAGTGAAGTGTCCCCCAACTCAAAAAAACTACCTGAAAATTACGTAGACTCAGGAAAGATTGTCTAACTTGGTACGATTGTCGACACTACACAATTGTGTGAAAATCTTCATTAGTATCAACACAATGACTTCTGAAATGAAGGCAGAGAAATGAATCTTCCGGAATACATACAGAATTGTTTATCATTATGTATGTCTTTACTCATCGGACCATCACTAGCCCATTAAAAGAACCCCCAGAGGTACACAATGACTCAGTTCTTTGATATTTGGTCAATTTTGAGCTATCTGAAAACCATGGCTTTACATATAATTTTTATTTTGTCTTTATGAAGGTGTGTTTGTCAAATAGTGGATTAAATATTTTCTGTAATGGTGTGTAAGCTTGTTTTATAACCTTTAAGTGTTTACATATGTAGATATTTTCATCCTGGACGCGGCCCCCACAGCGTTAGGGATGGGCTTGCTGGAGGAAATAGTCACCCATATGTTGTGCTTATAAATACTTATAAAATGTAGCATAACAGCGGTCTTAGGAGAATCGCTTATAAGCTTTATAAAAATCACATTACTAAATGAGTATTATACATTGTGTATTTAAGTGAAGACTGAGAAAGGAGATCTGAAAATCGAGAAATAACGAATTGAATGCAGATTAGAATCGAGAGCAAAGTACCGATAGCGGCAGACGGAGGATGCTGTGAGATGATTTCCCTTTGCCCTTCGCTTCCCGGTGAAGTGCAATCCTATTCATCCGTTTCGCCATTTCTGCTCGTAAAATTCGGTCCAGTAAAATTTCGATGCTCATGAAATTTGAGAAACAGACCTTCCTTTTTAAAGTAAACTCTTAAAAGTGTAACATCTATGCAGAAAAGTATGTACTTTCTAAGTGCACAGCAGGATGACTTTTCACAGCGTGACCATCACCCAGATGAAGTCCTCAGGCCCCAGGACACTGGAGGTTTCTTGCGGCTCCAGAGTGGGGAGAGGATGCTATACCATTAGAGATGGTATAGTAAGTCCTCACCTGCCGTAGTGTAGTCCTAGGTACTTGGCAACGGCGACCAAATAAAAAGATATATAAAGAAACCAGTTTGACAGTAGGCTGACTGATATAATCAAGAGGAAGTTCCTACGGCATATTTCTACGGCATATTTCTGGTCAGAAACATCACTAAACTTGCAAATAAAGACCTCAAACGCTCCCAGTATTAAACACCGAAAAAATGTGAGCTATACATACATTTAAGAAAGATGCATATAAAGAAGATGGTTACTTTCCAACCCGCTGATTGCAGTTCAGGGTCACAAGTGGCTGGAGCCTCTCGTGGCAGCCGAGGGCACAGATGGGCACCCAACCAGAACACACCTATCGCAGGGCACAATCACATAACACCCGCACTCCGACCGCGACAATTTAGACACACCCATCCACTTGTGCACATCTTTGGGACCCGGGAAGAACCCGATCGCCAGAGAAAACCCGCGCGGATATGCGGAGAAGGTGCACGCTCCACAGACAGTGGCCTCAGCTGGGAATCAGTTTTCCTCTCATCGATATTGTAACGAAATGATGTTGAAGAAAACAACTTTATTAGAGGGCCTGCTGTATTTGTTGCCAGTGGACAAAACGCCTTTGCTGTCGTATCGTCTTTAAATAAATGTTTAACAGTACATCGTACAGAAGCGGGCCTTAGGGGAAGGAGCCTCCACGATTACACGCATTCGAGTAGATGGACAGTCTCCTCCCTCCTGTCGCTGCAGATGGAGAGAGCCTTTTGCAGAAAAATCTTGTTCAACTACTCTGAGTTAATGAGGGCTAAACTGAGAACATTCATCTTGTTTTCCCGTGCCATATAGTCTTGGGAAGGTATTCCTAACTGTTGCCCACTTGTTCTGGAATATGCCTACTTTGCCTGGAAATACGATGAGAAACAAAGGAGTCCTAAAATACAGTTAGTGATTGTTGCCATATCCTGTGAAAATGCCCTTCAAAGGAAACTTGAATTTTGATTCGTCTCACTTGTTACTTTGTTTTCCCAATAATGTTGAATTAGCATCTCCCTAATTGTAAACCATTTAATGCTTGTCATAGCTCTACCAGGTTAGAAGCCCCCCGTGCTCTTTACGCCCAGCCACCTGTGGGAGAGACCCTGTGACTGCTTTGACTGTTCATTGTAACCACGAGTTGAGAGTCCTGTCTCCACTGCAGGACCCGCCGCTGCCGTCCTGGACCTCACTCCATCCTGGACCGCCTTTATGCTGGTTCCCGAGTCTCATGCCTGGAACCCTGAGGCCTCCGCAGCAGGGACTGCCCCCTTGGTTCCTGCGTGTACGACCCTGTAACTCCCTCTCCAGCTCACAGCTCCCAACCATGAGATACTATGTTGACCCGGGTTGAAGGGCTCCTCCCAGCCCTGGAGCTGTCTCCCTGGGAAGGGAGGCCAATGAGTATAACCCCGATCCTCCCAGGGTGCCAGGAGAAAGCTGGACTTCAGCTGATTGCTCCATTTAGGAAGGCTGTCTGACCATGCCACCACCCTCCCCCGGAGCCGAGTCTCTGGCACACCTGCCACTCGTCTCCAAAGCCTATAACATAGCGGTCTCCACCTTTTTAGCACCAGGTACCGGTGCTCCTATGGGAATCTAACGCTTGATGATCAGAGGTAGCGCTGAGGAGGTGATGCTGGTGCTGAGGAGCGGCTGCAAATACAGATGAAGCTTTGCCCCCCTCACCCACCGCTCACCTCCTGCTGTGCAGCCCAGTTTCTGCCAGGACACGGACCAATACTAGTCCACAGCACGGGGAGCTGGGGAGCCCTTCTCTAACGGGAGGCATGCCCCGCTCTACCTGCAACTGGGGCTTAAACCGTGAACCATTGCACGGTTCCGTGGGCAGGTGCGTCTGGCAGATGGCTGGCCTCCAGGAGGAAAAAGTAATTACTCATTTCGCATCACCTGCCCCCCCACCACCATGTTGACTCTTGTTCTCAACCTGTTGAGAAGTCAAGTGGTAAAGACAGATGCTAAGTAGAAATGTGTGCTCCTGGCAGGACCAGTGGGCCAGTGTGGACCGGGCCACTCCCATGACCTATTGTGACCTACTCCCAGGGCCCTTAGAAAATCTGAATCTGACCTCTGACAAAAACTGTAAGTGTCCTTGGGCAGGTCACTAAACGTCTTCATGTTCCCACCTGGCAGAGAAGATCCACCACCACCCCTCCACCCCGCTCCCCACCACCAGATGTCCCTTAGAGGTGTCCCCAGTGGGCACGGTAAAAGCTGGCATGGGTGCCTGCCAGGATTACAGGCGCTCCATTAACAAGTAATGCCTGGGACAATGTCACCGGCTGACACTGCTGTCTCGCCTTCCCAGCCCTGACTTCCAGGGCAGGATGCATGTGCTGATGCCCCTCGTGCAAAAGTCACTGTGTGTCTCACAGAAGTCTCATGTTTAACTCTGATATGGCAGTTGCATAAGTGCCATGATCCTGAGTGAAAATACAACAGCTGCCAGCACTTGTTTCTCTTAAACAAGAAACTACATGTTCTTTATTATTCAATAAAAATCCAGTCTGTAAATAACCAAACACCCAAATCCTGGATGCATATATTTCTATATCCAATATATAGAACATTCACTATCTTTCTATGTGAACCCATACACACACCTCTTTATTTTTTAAGAAAAATTGTGTCTCAAGGCCAGAAAATGATATTCAGTTTTACATTTTAACATGAAGGAGGCTTAGAGAATACACGGGAAGCTTCAGGAATCTGACCCCCGTTCCCGCCCCTGCATTCCCAAGCTCCAGGGCAAGTCCTGGGACTCCACACAGTCTCTTCCTGGCCCTGCCAGAATGTAGGGATGGATGTGGATGGAGGGCATGAGGGTGGAGGAAGCTCTAGTATGCAGAGAGAACTCCCAGTGTAACCCTCTAAACTGCCCTGGGCTCCAAAGACACCCAACTGCCTCTAGAGTGAGCTCACCCCAGGACTCAAAGGCTGTCACCTCCTTTCTCCCCAGATGCCGCACTCCTCTTGGACCCCCTTCCTTCCTGTTCCTGAGAGCTGAGGCCAAGAGCGGAGATACTTCCAAAGTCAGAGGTGTGGCACTGTGAACGATATGGGGATATGGGTAGAAAAACACGACTGAGAAGCTAACCAGTCCATAAGCCCAAGACCGAGCCTCCGGGGGAGACTCTTGCCTGGGGCTCTAGAAACTGTCATGGGCCATCACACCACGAGATAAACCATCTTCCTCTCGTTGATGTTTCTGGTCTTCAGCCCCAGGTAGCGACGGCTGTTCTTCTCTGGCTGCCCATACAGCATGTCCACGAAGAACTCGGGCTCCTCTGTGGCCTTGGATTGGAAGGACAGAAAGCCAAACAAGGTCCTGAGCTTGCTGCACAGATAGGCCATCGCTTCCACCTCTTCCGAAGGCTCCTCGTACACGGGCTGCTTCATTTCCTTGTAGGCCAACAAAATCACTGCCCGCAACAAGTTGATCAAGATGCAGATCATCACCAGCATAAACGATGACAGGAACAGGACCCCCAGAACCCCGTTCTCAGAAAATTCAGTGTTCTGAAAAGCCGAAACGCAGTAAGAGAAGATGGTCTGAGTGGCACACAACAAGTTACTGTAGTTCCATTCGTGCTGACCGAATACCAGGCAGCCAAAAGCCATGTACACGAAGAAGTATATGGACATCAAGAGCGCCATGTGGAAGATGCCGGGCAGCGCCGTCTGGATGGCCCCTTGAGCCAGGCGCACATCATAAAAAACTCTGGAATACCTGAGGGTCTTCAAAATCGTCAGGAAGAGCAGGAAACCCAACGTGACCCTCATGGCGTGATCTACTTGAGAAACTGCATGAAAGGGAATGAACTCTGCGGAGTTCGACGAGTGAAGCTGAATGAGGCCGGCGGCCAAGACATGTTTCCTTAAAAACAGCACGATCAACACGGCAAATACGCATATTAGAGCAAAGTTGAGCAAATTGTACACGCTCTTCACGTAGGAGGCCCTTTCTTGCGTAATGACGTAGCCCTCATGGGCAACGTAGGCCAGAAAGAAAATGAGAATGGCCGCGTACAAGAAGATTTCTGCCATCGTCTTTCTGTTGAAATCGGCAAGCGCGAAGGAGTGCACGGACAGGCTCGTGTTCACAACTCCCAACGGAGAAACCTCGAACACGACCGACAGGCTGCAGAACAGATTTGCGTCTGGGTTCAACGTCGTCAGCTCCAGAATCACGGCCCACGTCTTCTCATCCAGCCACTTGCTGCTTCGGAGTCCCTTGAGCCTCTCTGTGGAATTAAACTGCTCCTGGTCTGGGAAAAAGTAGAAAGCATAGCCCCCTGACCCGTAGGTATGGAGAAGTCCATGGGAATGATACGGCCATCTCTTCTCTTTAGGCTTGTAAGTAAACCCTTTGGTATTCTTGTCTGTCGCCCGCTTACTGATTTTAATCCAAGAGCTAGTGTAATTTTGGGTGTCTTCTGGGTCAGCACCATATTTGGGATGACAATGGATTTCTCCTTTGATGCTAGTTTGCGCAAAGTTTTTGGCAGGCAGACATGCTTTCGCACCGGATTTCGCCCTCACCTGCCTCATCAGTGGAAGGCCGAGGATTATAGAGGCGCTTTCAGGAAGAAAGGTCGGATTCAGGCTGTTGTGGAGCAGAGGCACCAGCACATCATTGAGCCACGAATAGATGTCCTGCAGCCTGGTCACCGTAGCCAGGTCCACAGAGAACCGATTGCGAAGGAACTGATTGTAGTAGAAGGTGTCTGTGTGGCGCAGGAGGGCCACCAGCCACAGCAGAAGGGCCAGAAAGATAAAGTGAGTGAGGACGAAAATCAGTAACAGGAGCGCCCTCCTCTTGAGTCTCTTCTTTCTTTTGAATATTCTGATTTCGTCTTCTGTGAGGGGCTGGTACATCCTGGTGCCTCGGAGGTAGATGATGTAGTCGTGTCGCTTGTGCATTTCATCTGGGTGCAACGTCATGTTTTGCAGCATGATCTGGGTATAACGATAGTGGTTTACCCACGGAAGGTTTTTACAATACTTGAGGTTATAGAGTCTCATGGCTGACAAGAGTATCATCTTAGATGGCTGCACCAGGAAAACTGACTCACAGAAAGAACAAAAGGATGCAAAGAGCCATTCTATTGACTTTTCATAGCCATAAGTCAGTCCATAAACTACAATAAAGAATGAGGATATGCTAGAAGTGGCAAAAACCAAGAACCACGCGACATAAACACACCACCAAGGCAGAACAATGCTGGGCTTCGTGGGGAGGGGTGGAGGACCTGGTTGGGAAGAGGGCTCTGCAGACTCAACACCTCGATTGTCTTTTGATGATTTGTTATTGGCGTTCGTATTTGTGTTTGCCTTTGCAAGTGAGACCTTGCTTTCCGCTCTCTGAAGCTGTCGACCTCTTTTTGAGGTTGCCTTGGAGGGAGACTTATGGAGTCCAGGACGTTTTTTAGGGGGAAGCTTTCCAGCCTCTCTGGCCAGTGCCTCAGCAGTTTCGTGAGCATGCCACTTTTCCAAGCGTTCTTCCCAGTATTCACTTTCTAGCAACATCAAGGGATGCTCCCGAGGAGACACCTCCTCTAGCGTTGCTCGGTCTCTACTCTGGGAATAGGTGAACAAAAAAGTAATTATCACTTGCACAGGGATAGTAATTAAGACACTTTCCAATCCTATTACCATTGATCTGATGTATCGACTCCCTTCCGCCTCAGTTCCTTGCGTATTTAGATTAAAGAACATGATATTACACAGAAGGGAGGACAGCAACATTGCCAAACAACAGGACAACCTCTGGAGCCTATTGAACGGTCTACCCACGACGCCAGCAAAAACAGAGAACCACATGTTATTTTCCCCCAGAGTTTCCGTCATGTTTATCATGAAAAAGTCGATTCTCCTTAGAGGCTTATCTGGGTGGGTAACCTGAAAGGTTCTGTCTAAAGAGGTGTCAATCGAAAGCCATTTCCGACACATGAACAGCCAGATGTGTCTGCTAAACAGATTTTCCACTTTGATTCTACTTAAATACCAACTGGGGGCTCTGCCCTCATTGTCGTGCCACACGCGAATGGAGTGAATGTCCCCCAGGTCACTATTTGTCGTCAGGAGGAAAGTGCTGATGCTTCCTCGGTAGAGAGTTGTAAAATGTGGGTGGCTTAGACAATGCACATCACTGGTACTTTCTGTTCCCCTGAGTTGGACAAAGACGTTGGCCCTGGTCCCACACCCACAACGGCTTCCCGTGAAAATAGTGACTAGGTAACATTCGTGATCATAAGGATCGTTATCAGGCAGAACTATCGCGTAGTCCTGAAGAAACTGGTCAGTTTCATCTCTGTGCAAGGCCCAGAACGCTAACAGTATGTAGGTGAGCATAATGAAAAGCACAGTGATCACGGTCACGGGATTATGAGTGACTTCCTTGATGACCTCTAACCGCAGGTCTATAGGATTAGGCACCACAATCACCTTGGCCGTCAAGTAGCGGGCATGCAGGGGAATATTGGCTTGTCCGATTGTGTTGAGCTGGCGCCTGGCCCTCCTCGTGTTCTTACAGACACAGTGCACTCTGTCCCAGGTGGTCATCTCTCCGAGAACACAGATGTCTTCTCTCCAATCACTCTGGATCCCAAACATGTCCAAGCAGTGAACGTAGAAAAGAGAGATTCTAACTACCTTGTCACTGAGCTTCGTGACAAAACGAGGGGCCTTCAGGACCACGGCTATGGCACACTCAGTTGATTGGCTTCGCTGAGCTATGGCTTTCAGCAGGGACGGTGGAAGGCAGACCACACGGGCCACCTTAACTGTGCAGGCTGGGTCAAACAGGTCACTCTGGTTGGCAATTGGAGGGATGTCGTGGGGCACGAGGAAGGTGGCGACCAAAGCCGTAGGGGTGACATGACTGCCGGCATACACCAGCACCGTGAACGGCACAGTCACTTCTGTCAAAATGTGAACCAACACCTCCTTCCCTGCTCCGCTGTCCACTTCGAAGCTGAACCCCCCTGCTGTCTTTGTCAAATACTCATCAACCTCGTTAGGCTCATTGTCGGGTCCCACTATGAGACTAAAAGCTGCAAAGCTCAGGTTTTTCCTGCCAAGGTACACTTCGGCGACATCAGGCGTGATCTCTACCACACTTCCGTTAGGTGCGGTTGCTGTCATTCTGAATCCAACCACATGTGCAGAAATGTTCTCCTGATAACTTAACCAAGGAAAGGGGTCCTCTGCAAACTCACAAAACATCATAGAAATTGGAGAATTTGCAAGCAAGCTAGGAACACTGCTCACGTTCAGTGCTGGACGAAAGCAATTTCGACAGTGTTTCTCATTGCCCAGGATGCCGGTAACATTCTCTTTTTGTGTTTTCTTGACATATATGTTAAAGCTCATGGTGCACATGACGGTAGGTTCATTCCCTGGCACTTTACCAGCCAATATTGTGTCTGCCAGTGATTCTAATACATAGAAAGGATCCTCAACAACTTGGTGATGAGCAATCATTTTAAGGATATTAGACAAACTCGTTAAAATTCCAGTGCTCAAGACTTCTATTTCTTCACTGTGAAAGTGTATGTTTTTTTGTTGATGCTGTTGTAGAGCTTGATTTGTTTCCCAAATCCTCACTGTGGTGAGTTTCTGAGCCAAATAAGTGAATTCCGAGGGTTTCTGGGTCAGTGTGGCAACAGCCATGACTAAGTGGCTAATTTCCATCAAATTGCTCATTGGGAAAACGAAAGTCTGATTGACGAGGTATTCGCGGAGTCGGGCTTTGTCTGCTTGCAGAGTCGATTCGG
This sequence comes from Pteropus medius, assembly GCF_902729225.1. Taxonomy (NCBI): domain Eukaryota; kingdom Metazoa; phylum Chordata; class Mammalia; order Chiroptera; family Pteropodidae; genus Pteropus; species Pteropus medius. The sequence goes on along the minus strand of NW_024342469.1, from coordinate 2,548,038 downwards.
TTTTCATGTCATTCAAAACAGAGGCTACCACATATGTCAAGTAACCTGCAGATAAAAAATCCTGCTTTTCAAGCAAAGGAGGTATCGCCGAATTTGGGCCCATGGTGAAGTTGAGTAATTGATGCAGCACGGTCTTTGATGAGCTTTTGTCAGTAGGAGCACGTACAGTGGCGTACAAAGTCACCTGAGAAAAAGCTCCCAGAGAATCATACACCTGGACATAGATCTTGATGCCGTAACTATTGGCCAGCACACCGGCAGGGAGAAAGGAAGGCGGTGACTTCGGCGCATCGCCCATATACAGGATGGACCCCAACGTGTTCTCCTTTAAAGAACTGATTTTAGCAAAACCATGCAAATCAGAGACTATCATTTTATATGTAAGAGGGATGTTCTTATCCTTAAAATTCCTGCACCGGACAACAAACTTAGTAAAAAATGCAGTCCCGTTAGGTGGATTGATTTTGCATTTTCCGATTTCAGGGGCATGGTTAATAACAAAGGGGTACTTGAGAATCAATATCGATCCACTCCAAGTGTCTAGAGCTAGAGAAATCCAAAACTCAGCTTCCAAAAATTCCCTGAACGCAAAAGCTTTTATAGACAGATAATCGCTATTCCTCCCTGTCGCAGTTTGCCCCACCCAATCAAAGGGCATCTCCTTCCCTGAAGATGATAGAATCGACCACGTAAAGACATCATGGCTTACTGCACAACTTGGGCAATTTAGAAACAAAGAAAATCTCTCTGATATTACCAAAACAGTATCACAATTTTCAATACACACAATGTTTCCTGTAGGTTCTGGTCCTTGGAGCACATGGACCTTCTTGACAGAAAATGCCGTTCTGTCACCCTTCTTTATCACCATTCTGAAAAAATATATACGGTCACCTTTAAGCATTTTTGGCAAAAGTGTGAGGACAGGGTCAGTTGCCCCTGTCCACTGTAGATCGGCCTGGTCTGGGTGACAAAGTTGCTTGCTCAATACTTTTATTTTCTGTCCCTTGTAGTTGTTAGGATTCGTGGTACAGTACCACGAAAAATGGAGTCCGTCTAAAGGGCTGTCTGCATCTGGATCTGAGGACTTGGATCCATCCAGAACCAGCTCATCTGTGAAATTAACTGTTATGTTGGCGCCCCCAGAAATGACTGCCTCCAGGGGGCTTCTAACAACAGTGATATAGATGTGATCTGAACGACTTTCCTCATTCACTGTTGGCTTTCCTGTGGTAACAGTCACTGAGAAACTGACCACATACACTCCCCATGATAACGACCCCTCGGGGATGAGCATAACTGTTTTACCTGACCGGAACTGGAGTTCTGGTACATCTAAAGATTTACTCCAGTCCGGCACATCATGTAAGGAAGGAACAGAAAAAATATCCCAACGATGAACAGCGGACTCTGCAGACGGGCAGTCATACTCAGCGGAGGCATTGAGAGAAAGGTCCGTCTTCCTGGTCAGCACCACGGGAGAACCGTCTTCGTTGGTATTGATCTTTACCTTTTTGATAACACAAATCGTATCTGTTGGTAACTGAGAGGACATTGAAGTCTCCATGGCTTGGGAATTGTCTGAGTTATCAGCTTCTAAATCAAGAGTCTCAGACCCATCTGTAGGACACTTGGTTTGGGCCAAGAAGCCGGCGTGGGTATGAGGGCCTCTGAGCACAATGGAGCGAGTCGACAGGCGTGGGACAGAGGAGGCTTCGCGGGGCCTGACCAGCCCGAGGTGAAAGGTCCATTCCCGACCTCTAGGTGGGCGCCGCAGGGGGCTGAGCCCCTGCGAGGGGAGCAGGCGGCGGGGCGCTGACAGGGGCAGGTCCACGTGGGTGGGTGCAGCCCGGCGCAGGACGCGCACGTGGAGGCGGTGCGTGCGCATCCGCCGCGCGGGTCTGTGGGACAAGCCTAGGCTGAGGCCCGCGTTCGGGACGAGACTCTCGCCCTGGTCTGTCCAGGGCCGCAGCCTGAGGCGTATACGTCCAGCAAGAAGCCCGAGGCATCGGGAGCCACAGATGGAGCGCAGTTTGGGCACTAAGACAGGGGCCCTGGCCTTAGGTGGCAGGCCTTGGTCTGGAGCAGGCACCCCAGGGAAAAGGATGGTGACCAGGGTCCCTCGAGGAGCCGGAGCCTGAGTAAGGTGGCCGCCCAGGCCCAGGCCCAAGCCCAGGAGGAGAAGCGCGGTCACAGGACGCATGGAGCCAGCCTGGGGGCAGTCGGGAGGCGTTGCGGAGTCCTCCGGGATGTGCCAACGGCCGAGGGGGCGCGAGCCGCGGGGGTTAAGGTGCAGTAGTGTCACGGGGGTGGGGGCCGCTGACGTCCGTGGAGCCGTGAGAGGAGCCCGGGCTGCGGGCGCCCGGCACCCGCTCCCGCCTGTGTAGACCTCAGATCCCGGCCTGCTTGCGGGATTCGCTGGACCCAGGTTCCTGACCCGCTGAGAAGGCCCCTTAGCGGGAAGCCCCGGCCCTGGAAGGTTAGGAAGCGCTGGCGATCAAGAGGGCCTGGAGCTCCCTGCGCCCCAGGGAGGAATAACTGTGCGTTTCTTACTCTGCTTTTCTTTTTCTACTTTCTTAAGGCGAAACCGTGAGTCATTGATTTTCGACCTTCTTTTCCGATGCAATAATTTCATGCTGTAAGTTTCCCCAACAAACACTGCTTATTTGCATCGCGCATATTTGTTATCATTCGATTAAAAGTATTTTTCTTTTCCCGTTTTGGTTTTGACTCATGAATTAAGAGTGCGTTTTTTAATTTCCAGACATTTGGAGTTTGCGTGAAAATCTCATGATTTCCGAGGCCCTGGGATGATGAAAACGTGGTGTCCTTATTCAAAAATGATTAAGATTTCAAGATGGTGACAGCAGAGCTTTCAGCCAAGCAAGTGACCTTCTAAGTGTGGGGACCTGTGTGACGGCCCCGGTTGCACACCCGTGGAACCAGCCCCGGCGTTAGATACGAGTGAGGAAGAATGAGCGAGCGTGACGCGTGCTTTGAGCCCGTCATGCCCCATGGAGCCCAATCAGAGCTGCCCAGGACGGGGTGCGTTAGGTCGGGCCCCAGAAAGTTGGTGCTTTGAAGGTCAAACACGGTCAAATCTCAGCAGTTTCCTGTAGGTCACCTCACCCAAGTCCGGTATTAGAGGGATTATGGACTGAGTGTTTGTGTCACCCCCAAATTCATGCGGTAAAGCGCTAATTCCTGATGTGATGGTGTTAGGTATGGGGGGAAGGGAGTGCTTTTGGAGGTGATTAGGGTTAGATGAGGTCATGAGGATAGAGCCCCCATGATTCATGTAGCTTTATTCATTCGGTTTCACAGCTGCCTGGTACAGATGCTCCTTGACTGACAATGGGGTTATGTCCTGATAAACCCATCGTCCGTTCAAAATATCGTGAGTCGAAAATCCATTCATTTAATACACCTAACCTACCGATCCTCATAGCTTACGTAGCCTCGCCACCTTACCTGTGCTCAGGACACTTGCATTAGCTGCAGTTGGGCAAATCATCTAACGCAAGCCCTGTTTTACAACGAAGTCTTGACTGTTTCACGTAGTTCATGTGTATCGCGTTTGCACCACCGTAACGTTGAAAACCCCTCAGTGAGACCGTCATAAGTCAGGACCGTCTGGGGTGTGTTGAGGGAACATGGTATAATTTATCTATTTTGCTGATGGCTGTCAGGGTCGATGTCTGCGTTTTTATCATAAATCACTTTGCTAAGCAGCCTCATGCTAGTCTCCTCATGAACGTAACTGGTTGTTAAGTAAGCTGGTCTCAGATTTTAAGAAAACACATTTAGGTCTCCCCTCCCACACGGTATGAGGCAACTTCTGCCCTCTCCCTTGGATAAAAGGTTCTTCATTCACCATATGTTAAAAAGGAAGGAAGGAAGGGAGGGAGGGAGGGAGGGAAAGGAAGAAAGAAATAGAAAAAGAAAGAAAAGAAAGAAAGAGAAAACGCAGGAAGGCAGGTAGAAAGAAAGGAAAGTTTCTTTATAATTAAAATGTCCGTGTCCAGGTGATAGTCAAAATTCTACATCATCGTACAATGAAGGTCTCTTCACCCAAGCTCTGGCCTGTCCTTTCTCCTCAGGCCACCTCTAGACTCCCATGTGAGGATGAAGGAGGGGGAGAGGAAAGGGCCTGGCCCTCGGTGGAGGATGTGGTCCGGCTGCGGGTGTGTGTCGTGACTCATCCTTGGAGGGCGTCTCTCACTGCGGGCCGCTTCCCCGGTCTCCCACTCAGGCAGGGTCCCCTGACATTCTTCAGCCCTGGACCAGCAGGTGGTTTTTGCCTATCCCGAGCGAGCCCCTCACTCTTCCAGGGAACTGTCTTGGGTAAAGGCCAGCTCCCGTCCCTCTATGCCTTACTCCCCCGAGCCCACACCTGGGCCATGGGAAAGGCAGGCACCCTTTACTCTGACCAGTTGGGAGTGTGTCCTTCCCCACAGGGGTCCTCACCCCCACTTGTCCCTCAGAGCTCCTGACACCAGCTTCAGGGCCTCAGGCCCTCCGGGGGCGCAGATCAAGGGGCCTCCATGAAGATAACGCCACTTTGCATGGGCGATGGAAGGAGGAGGCGAAACGCCACCTCACAGGTTCAGTTTCCGAAGACCCTCTTCCCCCCGCGTCTCCCACCTCTACCCTGGAGGGTGCAGCACGAGGCTCACCCACAGGACCCGCTGGGGCGGCCTGGCCTGCTGCTTCCTTGCCAACACCCTCGGTGCCATCCGTGGCCTGTTGGGCCTCCGGTGGCGCAGGGGGCAATGTCAGTCTTGGGTCTTGATATCTTCCCTTTTACCAGCCAGATGCTGCTAAGTTCTTCTCCAAAGTGTGGCACCAGTTTACACTGAAGGGGGAGGGGAATGCGGGTGCACCAGGGGGGAATGGGGGAGCAGGTAGGCGCTCGCCTGGGGTGCGAAGTTTAGGAGTGGCGACACCAAAAACCTCAGTAATCAACAGAAATATTTTTTATTAAGGTAAATTTCACATAAAATTAAACATTTCTCAAGTGCACTTCAGTCGCATTTAGCACAGTCACAGCGCTGAGCTACCACCACCTCTGTCTGGTCCCCAACATTTCCATCACCCCAAAAGGAAGCCAGCACCCCCTCGCGCTCACCCCCATTCCCACTTCCCCCAGCCCCGGTAACCACTAACCTGCTCTCCTCGCTGTGGACTTGCTGGTCTGGATCTGTCATGTCTGGATTCTTTCACTTAGTGGGTTGGGAGGTCCGTCCACCTTGCAGCAGGCAGCAGCTCACTCCATTTTAGGGTTGAGGATGCGCCTCCATATGGACGCGGACCCCAGTTTATTTATCCATTCATCTGTTGATGGACGTTTGGGGTGTTTCCACCTTTTCGAAATTGTGCAGAGTGCTGCTGCGAACACGTGTGTACCAGGGCGTGGCTGAATCCCTGTTTTCAAATCTGGGTGTTTACCTGGGGGTGGCATTGCTGGGTCATTCTGTGTTTAACTGAGGAATCAGCTCAAAGGGCTGTACCATTTGACACCGCCAGGGGGGGCAACGCATGAAGGTTGGGGATCAAGACCCGGCTGGAAAACTGTGAGCGGATCCGCAGGCCCAGTGTCTGGCCCTCCCACCCCCGGTGCGCTGTCCGGTGGGGGCCCGCGCAGACACGGAGGTGCACAGCGAAGTGTGCCGGCTGCAGCAGCCAGGTCACCGTGGACCCGCTCGGGCAGACCGGCCGCCGCGCAGCGCTGTCCGCAGGCACGGTGGCCTCGCGACCGCGCGGTGACTTGTGGGCGCCGCGCGGGTCCGAAGGCCACCAGTGATCCAGGGGAGAGCGCGGCCGCTCAGCCCCGCCCCTCGGTCCGCCTCGCCCGCCCCCACCCGGAAGGTCGCTGCGGCATCGGGGCCTGGACCCAAGACGGACCCTGCACCATGGCCGCGCCCGCGCCGCTGCGAGACTGCCTGGTATGCGGAGGCCCTTTTTCCGGCGGCCGCGCGACCCCGGATTGGCCCTGCGGGGCTGGATCTGACCTGCGCGCGACCCCGGGTCTGGCGGGGCCGGGGGCCCTCCCCGCAGAGAGATGTGAACCCTGTGCGCCGGAAGGGACCAAAAGACCCTCCTCTGAGGCCCCTAGGAAAAGCAGCAGCGCCTGTCAGGGCTCCCGGGAGAGCCCGGGGACCCCCTAAAACATGTATTAACCCCAGCAAGGCACAGCGGGGACGCCAGGCGTTAGTGAGGGATCCCTCAGGACCTGCCAGTGCAGGGAGCCTGGCTCATTTGCAGATGAGGAAGGTGGAGTCAGAGGGGTAGGGGACTCGCCCACAGACACGGAGGAGCTGGAGGGGAGTAGAGGACACTTCCCCACCCTGGGGAGTCGCCAGTCTCTTCGCCCCTGGAAGGACACCGGAGGCAGCAGTTAGTGCCAAGAGTTCTGACAGTCTCTAGGCGTTTCTCCTGACAGGCCTGAGGGTCAGAATGGTGGGATAGTGGCAGGATGGGAGGACCTGTCTCGGGCTGCCAAATGCTTTGCACGTTGCCAGCCAGGAGTGAAGACCACCTGCCCCACGGTGCTCTCTTGCATGGAGCCTCCCCTCAGCCTGATCAGGGACTCGCATGTACTGAGTGCCAGCTCTCTGGGGACACTTCACAGTCACCCATGCATCCTCCGGCCCCGGTTGCAGAGGGGCAGCCAAGGGTCTGAGGGAGGACCTTGCCAGGGGCACACAGCTACAGACCACTGGGATCTGCTTGGAGCTCTGTCCCCACAGAGCTCAGCTCTCTCTGCTCTCAGCATCCGTGTAACCTGGGTGTCCATGCCCGCCCCACAGCCTGCTCTCGTGGAACCCCAACCTGCTAAATGCTAGGCACCCAGAGATCTTCTGTGCTTGTGGGTGGGGGCTCATGTGAGTTTATGTTTGGAGGGCTACGTGGAATAGGCCGTGATGTTCGCTCTTGCTGCATGTAGGCATGGGAAGATGCTGGGCTCCCGCTCTCAACCCCGAGCAACGAGGCCTGCAGGCTGTTCGATGCCACCCTGACCCAGGTATGCCCACACGGGAAGCAATGACCCCTTCAGTAAAGTTCCATGGTGTACTTGCTAAGTTGGCGAATTCTTTTAATTTCTCATTTAAAAGATTTGGGGCACATCTCCTAGCTACATTTCTTCATGCCGGAAGCAAACGGTGGTCACACAGGTGTACAGGGATGCTCCGTGATCCCATCTAACCTCTGGCTTAAATGTACTCCCTACATGTCCCTCTGCTGTGCCCTCCAAGTAAAGCTGGGGACGATGGCTGTGAGCAGGCTCGGTATTTAAAGCTTTCAGGGCTCTACATCTTTACCAGCACTTCTGATCTTACAAACTGTGAGGCCCGTCGACCCATGCCGACCCAAATCTCTGGGAAACTGGGGTAGAGCAAGGCTTCCTAGGGACCCAAACATTCTTCATGATGTCTTGAGGCATCCTGGCGCGGGACCAGTGTTCAGGCCGAGTAGGGCTTCACAACCAGCGGTTCAGGAAGTGGCAGGTACTTTTTATGTTGCGTGGTGACCTGAGCAGTCCACTGCGATGTAATCTATGTACTCTGTTCTCCAGGACAGGGAGACATCTCAGAAACAGGTCTGCCAGCTCCAGGCATGGCTGAGAGGTCCCCGTAGTGGCAGCCAAACAGTAGCGGGCTCCTGGTCAGGGTGAGAGTGCTGAAAGCTGCACAGAGGGTCATTCGCAGAGGGGAGGTGTGGCCTGCAAGGGTTTGACGCGGGCTCCTCCTTTTCGGGCATGGGACCCCGTCATAGGGCTCATCCGTGAATCTGCTGCTCTCACCTGTGGCTGTTCCAAGACCTTCCGCCATATCACCAGTCATTTCTAACACCAATGAAGGAGCCTATGGTCCAGAGGAGGGTGTCAGAAGTGAGGTCCCACTGCTTTCTGTGGCATGTGGGGAAACTGAGCCCAGACAGCTGACTCATGCGGTGAGCTAGAGGAGGAGCGGGATGTACCTGGGTCTACATGCGACGATGACAGACGAGAGCCGGTCTTTAGTAGGAGCAGTGAGACCCCTGCCTACTGACTCCATCCACACAGCGTAAGGACCAAGGAAGCTTCTAGAAACCTAAGGGCCATACAAGAAACGCCTGGTGAAATGCAGTTAGCTTGCCAGGGAATTCCGCTGGGTGTATTTGAGATCTTTTTGTGCCTCTCCCACACCTTTTGGCCTCTGTACACCAGCTGTTACCAACTTTTCTGGTATCAGATATTGGGGCACCTATGAGAGTCTAATGCCTGAGTATCTGAGGCAGAGCTGAGGCAGTGATGCTGGCTCTGGGGAGTGGCTACAAATACAGATGAAGCTTCACTTGCTAGTCTGCTGCTCACCTCCTGCTGTGCGGCCTGGTTCCTAACAGGCCACTGACTGGTAGAGGGATCCACAACCTGGGAGTTGGGGCCCCCTGCTGTAGCTGCAGAGCATCAGCTTGTTACACTCACCTCCTGAGTGTGTACATCTGTCTTGTGTATTGGTGTCTCTGTGCCGTCCTGTGTTAGCACATGGGTTTTTTGAGTCTCTGTGCTAACTCCTCGTCGTCTTCTTATTATACATGTGCTGAACCTGTGTGGATGTGGGCTGGACATCTACTAGGGCACGTTCTAAAATCTAATGCATTATTATGGTTTTAGGATTTTTACAAATAGGCGTTTTGTTTTGTTTTGTTTTTCTCAAAAATGACTAGAAACAAAACATCCTATTGTCAAATGGTGATAAGGTGACTTTATGGGTAAGTTTTTATCTTTAGCTGTCGTGGCTGTGCCTGACTTTCTGTAATGAGTGTTTGCTATGGTTTGTCTTAAAAGGAGGGAATAAGAAGCAGGAAGGTTCTCGTTGTGGTGTTCAATGTCAAGGTCCCTCATAAGCCCGAAGACGTTGATGTCGTGGGCAGGTCTTCGTCCGGCAAAACCTTCCTTTATATGTTTATTTTTTGAAAACGGCAGCTTTGCCAGCCCTGAAAAATGTGCCTTGAGTTATGTGTATTCAGTCTCTTCGTCTGAAATCAGCCCAGCTATGGTTTCTTCGAGTTAGAGTTCAGAAAGTACTCAGTGTTCTCGAAAGGAGGAGAAATCGTGATTTAGATACATGCCTTCGTTAACTGGAGCGAAGAACTCTCTGGAGACTGCTCAGGGTATCTTTTATGTTTCAGTACGTCAAATGGACCAATGACAAGACTCTCGGCGGCATCGAGGGCTGTCTGTCAAAAATGAGAGCTGCAGACCCAAGCTTCGGTGAGCACCCCACGCACTACCCCCAGCTGTCAGTGCATGAGGCGGCCCGGGCAGGCTTGTGGCTTCCGTGCCCCCAGGCAGCATAGCATCTACCATGGAGGCCCCGTAGTGCCAATGTCAGCTGGTGAGGGAAGCAAGGGGGATGCCACGGGAGCCCGCGGGCAGCCCCTAGCCAGTGCGCTGGGTGATTCTTAGGTGCTCCGACGTTGGCACTCGCCAGGATGCCCTCGCTGGGAAATACCTGTGAAGGTGCAGGATGCTTTTAGGGTTGCCGCCGCGCTACACGCACGGCGAGGGCCCGGGCGGAGTTCTGGGCTGTCGGTGAGGGCACAGCGCACAGGCTGCCCACCACCTGCCTTGCCCCTCCTGGCACGTGGGGTGTTAGTTCACACGTGGGGCTGGGCCGTCCGAATCACCGGTTGTTCCCCAACCTCTCACCAGTGATGGGCCACGCCCTCTCCAATGGTCTGGTGCTGATTGGCACCGGAAGCTCTGTGAAACTGGACAAAGAGCTGGACCTGGCAGTGAAGAACATGGTAGCGCTTTCCAAAACCCAGTCGCTGACTCAGCGGGAGCGGCTACACGTGTCTGCAGTGGAGACCTTCGCCAAGGGGTGAGGGGCCTCCCTGCGCCATGGGCCGGCGCTCCGAGGTCGTGCTGGGTGATGCCACGGGCTGCCCGGTGCCCCTGGGGAGGGGGCCTTGGGGCAATGCTTACCTTGCTTTCCACCCTGCCTGCTGGTCTGGCCTCAGCTGACTGCCAAATGAGGATGTTAATTCGCTAGGATTCCCAGTATAGCTTTCAGAGCGACTTATTTTATTTCATTAAATAAACTGGTGATTATTTTCGTTACAAAGAAAAATAGGACCACGTTACAGAAATATATAAAAGGTGGGAGAGAAAGCCCTCACCGTTAGTCGTCTTGTCCTAATACACCCCGTGAGCGTCTGTCCATAGCTTTCCTGATCGATCCTGGCCCCTGTTGTTCCCACTGCTGTCCCTTGTTTGTGGGCATTTTGATCCTAGAGCCTATTCCTGGGACAGCCCCTGTGTCCGCTCAGGCAGGGGAGATGCCCCACAGAACTAGCTGACCTGAGCTGATTTTGTAAGGGTTATGGAACAGGGACAAAGGGAGTTCCGCCCGATCTTCCTGCCGAGTCAGAGCCTGGTTCCAGCACAGGGGTGAAATTCCACCCCAGGACTTCCTGCAGCTGGTTCCTGGTCTTGGGTAGAATTGTCTTCCGCAGTGTATTAGATCAAGTTGTTTTTTTTGTTTGTTTGTTTGTTTGAATTTGAGAGCAAAATTTCCCATTAGTTTGTCAATTTTCTGAGTTACAACCTAAAATAGATACTTTTATATATACAGTTAAGTCCTCACTTCACGTCAGAGATAAGTTCTGAGACTTTAAGCAAAATGATATATAACAAAACCACTTTCACCCCAGGCTAATTGATATAAACAAGAATTAAGTTACTGCAGCATCTCATCAATGTTGTAATGAAAGGACATTGAACAAAATGACGTTATTCGAGGACCTGCTGTATATGTGTGTGTGTGCATAATATGTAACGTATACACATATATGTATATACATATACATATATATATGCATATATATGTATATATATATATACACACATATATATATGTATATATATGCATTTTTTTTTAACTGGTTCGGATTGTGATGCTGGCAAGAAATGATGCCTCTTTTGCTCTCTGTGTGTGTGAACTGTGTTCAGGGTTACTGAGAACCCTCTTTTGGCTTCCAGCAACTTCCCCAAGGCCTGTGAATTATGGGAACAGATTCTCCGGGACCACCCAACCGACATGTTGGCGCTGAAATTTTCCCATGATGCCTATTTTTACCTGGGCTACCAGGAGCAGATGCGAGATTCCGTGGCTCGAATTTACCCCTTCTGGACACCTGCCATCCCCCTTAGCAAGTACGTGATAGTTGGGAATCACATCGTTTCTATTTCTTAGTCTTTCTCCTCTGCCCTAAAAACATGGCAACGCTCCTGGCTCTGCCCTAAAAAAAGACTAGCGTTGCTAGTCTCCTCGTTCTTTAAAAAGGCTTCATTTTCTTTATCTGATCTCCATCCTGTCTTGGGAATGAGGTAGTACGATTATGCATCAGTGAGCACAGGGGAGTTTTTGCTGCAGTAACAAACATCCTCAAGATCTGATTCACCAAGGCTTGTTACAACAAAGGTATATTTCTCAGACAACCCACATGCCCATCACAGGATGCTTGAGGCTCGGTACCAGTGCCACTGTCTCCCTCTGGAATCCTGGCTGATGAGACAACCACTCTCTGGGCACACCAGCTGTTCTGGAGTCACTCAAAATGGCAATTAAGTGCTCAGAGTGAAAGGGTACCCTGCCATTCCCAAGGCATTGACAGGAGCTGGCCACCCGCCCACAGGAGGCCAGGAAGTACAGTGCTGTGTACTCAGAGGAGAGGGGCCTGGAGGACCTGCGAACAGCCTAGCGACCACTGCACATTACCACCTCCATTGCCTCTCAACTGTAGGATCGTTGTGATGGTCAGAGATGGCTCAGTTGAAGAGCTGTATCAGTGAGGGTTCTCCAGAGAAACGGGACCAATAGGATGTGTATGTCTATATTTATGTTGTTTATATGTAAATAAACATATCTATATTGATAGATTTATTTTAAGGAGTTGGCTAAGCCTATTATGGGAACTGACAAGTCTCAAATCCATAGGACAGGCGCAGTCAGGGAAGTCAGGTGAAGTTTCTGTGTCACAATCTGGAGGCAGGATTCCTTCCTCTTTGGGGGAGGTCACTTTTTTCTCTTGAGCCTTCAACTGATTGGATGAGGCCCACCCACGTCGCGGAGGAACACCTTTACTCAAAGTCTACTCATTCGAATTTTCTATACATCTAGAAACTGTCTTCACAGAAACATCTAGATTGTGTTTTACCAATTAGCTGGGTATCATGGCTCAACCAAGTTGACACATCAAATTAACCATCCCAAGAGCCTAACAGTATGTGCGCGTCATGCGTTCAGTACGTTTGAATGTTGAGGGTTAAATGACCCCAATTAGAACTCAATAAATATTTACAAGCAAAGTCTGGAAGCCAGTGCTCTAAAACATTGCTCCCGTGAATAATAAAAGCTAGAGTTTGTCTCTGTGCACAGTAGTAAAGATAACATCTGAGTCCCCAATAGAAACTCCATTGCTCTATCTTGAGTCCACATAATCCCACGAAAGCACAGGAAAGGACACCTCTTTCACGCAGATGGCCCTGCGTGCTCAGGGGCCAGTGGTTATGGGTGAGAAGCGGAAGTATATGTTTAGTCAGCGAAGGGTCTTGAAGCCCATCCTCAGCTGGTTGGGGCCAAGCGTGAGTTGGACAGATGGAGTCCCGGCCTCCAGGAGCTGAGGTCTGGGGAGGAACCGTGCACGGTGCTGCCGAGCAAAGAAACCGCTGACAGCCCACGGTCCCCACAGCTCCCTGCAGGTGTCCCTAGGCCATCTTCCCAGTGGGCATCACCAGGTAGGCAGGAGGGAGGAGGCCCCTGACATTCCCAGATGTTGATGTTGATGTATGTTGATGGTGTATGTTGATGTCTTAGGAGATGGGATGTGAATTGCAGAGGGGTCTGCACCAGAGACAGGGTTTGGGGTTTGGGGACAGTTGTGCAGGTGACGAAAGTCACTAACCGGAATCTCTAGGAAACGCAGTGCTTGGTGCGGTGCCTGCAGCCCCTGGCTGGCACGCGAATCGGCTTCCTGGCACTGCATTCACGAAATACCACAGGCTGCTTGGCTTAAAACTACAGAAATTCATTCTGTCACGGTGCTGGAGGCCAGAAGCCTGAGGTCAGGCGAAGGCGTCGCAGGGCCGCGGTCCCTCTAAGGGCCCCCGGAGAGGTCCCTTTCTGCCTCTCCTGGCTCTCGCAGTGGCCAGCAGTCCTTGGCTTCCTTGGCTCACAGGTCTGTCACTCCAGTCCGTCTCACATGGCTGTCTGTCCTTTGCGCCCACGTCTCTGTGTCCAGACTTCTTTTTCTCTTATAGGACACTAGCCATTGGATTTAGGGCCCACCCTACTGATACTCTGGTATGACCTCATCTTGACTCGATTACACCTGCTGACACCCTCCGTGTAGATTAGAGCATACTTTCAAACGTATCATTTTTGGGGGACACAAGGCAGCCCTACAGGTCATGTCGAGGGTTGAACGATCCCAGTCCGCTCTTTCAAAAGATGTTTGCTCTGTTTTCAGCTACGTGAAAGGCATCTATTCTTTTGGGTTGCTTGAAACCAACTTCTACGACCAGGCGGAAAAGCTGGCCAGAGAAGTGAGTGGGCCCTTCCCGAGGTGCCGGCCCTCAGGGCGTGGTGTCAGGTGGGACAGGGGACGCCTGCCAGGCCTCCCGCCCCGGGCCTTGTTTCCTCAGATATACCTGAGATGGGTGGGCCGCGCCTCACGGTGGTAAGGCCCAGGCCTTGTGTCTGGAGGCCGATCCCCAGGGCAGGAGGGCAGTGGGTTGCGAGCGGGGAGGCGGAGCAGAGAGCTGCTGGCTTGACAGGCTGAGGGCAGAGGTCGGGGTGAGGGTGCTGAGGGCACAGGCTGGGGCGCAGGTAAGACCTGACACGCTGTGCCCTGTAGACCCAGAAGGAAGTTTGGACTCTGTCCTATGGAACCTTGGGAGGAAGCTGGTTCGAGACCCCTCATAGAGGGTAGGGCCCTAATCTCACAGGGGCTTCAGAGCTGCAGCCCGGAGCCTCTGCTTCTTGGGGGAGCAGCATGCTCAGTGGCCCCTCTACCAGGCTCCAGTGCCCCGGTCAGCTCAGCTGTGCCCCTGCGATTTCCCAAAGTGTCGTGGTCCTACAGGGCTCTGTCTCAAAGTGCCATCGTCCCTGCAGACATGCTCTTTTTCTTATAGTGGCCCCAGGTAGACTAGGCAGGACTCCTCCATGCAAGACACAGTTTGTCAGCATAAACCTTGCAGCAGGTGCCAGGCCAGGGAGCAGGTGCCCGGGCCTTCCCGACTCTGCCTCTGTGAAGGGCACGGGGGACCGGGGCAGCGGGCGCGGGGGAAGCAGCGCCTTGGCGCGGGGGCCCTGGGCATGTGTGTGCTGTCCGTGGGAGCACTACGAGACTCCGCCTACGGCTCCGCGCCTGGCGCTTGCTAGGCGCTCGGTAAACGGGAGCCGAATGCACGAGGGGAGGAACACGGCCTCTGTGCTTCAGTCATGACCCTCGTATCCTGCCTGCCCTGCTGGTCACTGAAGCGCACAGCCGTGTGCGCCGCTATTCTTGTGAGCCACGCCGGAACAGCCCAGAAAGCCCCACGCGTGCGTTTGGTGGAGCCTGACTGATCCACATTATCTGGACTCGTTCCCACCCCTCCCCATTAGGCTTTATCTGTTAACCCGGCGGACGCGTGGGCAGTGCACACTGTCGCCCATGTTCACGAGATGAAAGCCGAGATCAGGCATGGGCTGGAATTCATGCAGCGCTCGGAAACCCACTGGAAGGTGAACGTCTCCTCGATGGTCGTCTGCCAGGAAAATTCTGTCCATCCCCTCGAGTTAAACCAAATCTTTATGGACAGATAACAGGGTACAGCTTGGTCCTGGGGCCGTTCCCGCTCTGGGAGGTGCACAGTGTCCGGGCGCGGAGCAGAGTGTGGCCGCATCCTCCTAGCTGAGGCCGGGGGCTTGTCCAGGTGGAGCTGAGGGTGGCGGGGGAGGCCTGGCCAGGACTTGCCAGCTCATCCCTCCCCCAAGACTTTGATTTTGCTGGGCCTGGGTGTTGGGGGCCTGGCTGTACCCTGGGGCGAGGTCGTGATCCGTCTGAGCCTCAGTTCCCTCATCTCTAGCCGGATGGGGGGTGGCGTCCGGGCAGAGAGGCAGCGTCTGCGGTGGCCTCGTAGGAGGAAGGGCTAGCGCGCGTGGTGGGGCCTGCGGCATATCGGCAGTGACCGTCCGGGTGTCAGCCCTGCTCCCGCTACTCTGTGGGCTTTGCCAGTGCCAGGCCCTGGGCTCACTGCCGCTTTATCGATGCCCTGGGACACCCGGATGCAGTGGGCCGCAGCAACGGGGGGCTGGATTGTTTTCTTCATTTGCCCCATTGCGCATAGAAGGAGGAGGAGGGTTGAGTTGCCCAGGACCCTCCTCTGTGTTGACCCTGCTTCCCCCGCTTTCTCGCTCTGGGGCTGACAAGCTGTCGCCTCCCCCAGCCTCGTTTCCTCAGGGCATCTGTGCGCGCGCTCGCCGCCCGTCGGTGGCGCAGAAACGCCGGGCACGGACGGGCCTCAGCGGGTGCCCGGCAGATGCTTCCCTAATCCTGTCGTTCCTCCTCCAGGACTCCGACATGCTTGCATGTCACAACTATTGGCACTGGGCTTTATATCTGATTGAAAAGGTAAGGAGGCTGGCTGTCTTATCCTGTGAAGACGTCCAGAGCAAGAAACACTTTTTCTGCCCTCGCTATGCTTCGTAGCCCGTGGAAGAACGTTCTGCGTTTGCACGTTTAAACGGCGTCTCGGTGCGAGGTGGCAGTCGCGCTTTCAAAGAGCGTTTCGGGCTCAAACTCCCGTAGGCATTTTGCACTGTCTGGACTCAGAGGTCTCACAGGTTGTGTGCAGTGTGTGGGGAGGATGTCCACCCAGTGTTTCTGCTGCTGGAGTGAACCGTTAAGCTCCCACCCCGCAGACTGTGCCATGTCCCCTCAGCAGCAGAAGCTGCTTCTGTTCCTTGCTCATGGGAGTGCAGTGCCCGGAGCAGAATGCCACGGCTCCATGCCCGGACCTGCACGGTGGCGCTGCCCAGCCCCCGTGTGCTGGGGGGTGGGGTGGGGGCGGGGCTTCATCGTGCCCGTTTCCAGCTCATTCCTCGGCGTTGCATCTCACTGTCTCCCGACAGTAATGACGGGAACTTCATTTTTCCAGGGCGAATATGAGGCCGCGCTGACCATTTACGATGAGCACGTAAGTCTGCGTTTTCCCTCGGTTCAGTTCATTGCCGCGGTTGGACTCTCGGTCCCCAACAGATCTGTGAGCCCATCCGCGTGGTCCCAGCCAGAAGCAACGGCTGGGGCGAGAACACGCTTCTTGCGTCAGACCTCACGGGGTGAATTTGTGCCAGAAGTGGCGGTGTAACCCCGCCTGGGGTGAAGACGTTCGGCTGGCCCCGTTCATCCCGTGGGCGTTGATGGAACGACAGGTCTAAGTCTGAAATCCCAGACTTTCCTCCAGCCGTTTTCTGGAGACCATTGGTCTTCCCACAGACATTTTTGATTGTGGTCAAATATACAGAACATAAAACCTACCGTTTTAACCATTTTTAGGCGTACGGTTCTGTGGCGTTAAGTCCGCTCGCGCTGCTGTGCATCCTACCCCATCTCAGAACCTTTTCATCTTCCCCAACTAAAACTCTGTGCCCACTGAACACTCACACCCCACGCCCCAGCCCGTAGGGCTCTTAAGAGGCGGGGGGAAAGCTCCTGGGGACCCCAGTGCAGGCTTAATGATGGAGGCCCGGAGTCACAGAAATGCTTGCAAGGTGGGGATCTAAATCCCCGAGAAAAGCACTCAGTAACGTTTCCTCAAAGTCATCCTTTTGAGTCGTCAGGGTTTTGAGGTAAGAACTGAAGTGGGTCGAGCTGTGCGCGTGGGGTGTAGACCACCTGACTGTCTAGAACCGCGAATGGGAGAGACGAGTCTCCTGGAAGCGTGGCCCAAGGCCGGGGGCAGGAAGCGACAGGTGCCGGGGCCCAGCACATGCTCCCCCAGGTACGCTCTTTCTTCAGGTCCACACCTGAGTGGTCTGAGCCTTGGCGAGAGGGACGGTCCCAGCAGTCGAGGCGGAGGGGACGATGGTGGTAGCTTCTGTTTGCGGAGCGCTGGCTCTGTGCAGGCGCCACACGTGGCCCAGATAGGCCCCCTCAGGCCCCACCGCCCTTGTCTTCCAGATCTTCCCCAACCTGCGGACCAGCGGCGCCATGCTGGATGTGGTGGACAACTGCTCCATGCTCTACCGGCTGCAGATGGAAGGTGGCCAGATCTTTGCTCTCCCACACGATGAGGGGACGGCGCCACGGGCTGGGCAGGAGCTGTCAGCGAGGCCCTCCGGGTCCTGCTGCCTGCGCAGTCACGACCTGGGGTGCCGGCTCTGCAGCCGCCTTCTAGCCGGCCCGAGGCCCGAGGGCCAGGCCGCCACTGCCCTTTCTTCCACTTCCCAACACCCCTCGGTGCGCAGGCCTAGGCTCTGTGCCCAAGGCGCCCACCTCACCTGCAGGGCACAGGTGGCACCCACAGCTCTGGGGGTTGTAGAGGGCTTTCAGCCAGGTGTGCCAGGTGGTTCTGTCATCTCCCTTAGTCTCAGCAGAGCCAAACCTGTACCCACTCTGGGCTCTGGGTCAGCAGAGCGATGTGGGGGTGAGGCCTGGGCAGGTTGAGCAATTTCCAGAGGGTTCCTGGCAGGCTTCCTGGTAGAGGCAAAAGTGAGCCATAGGAGGTGCTGAGGGTTCTGCTGGGCAGAGATAGAAAATGATGTCGTGTGCAGAGAGCAGCCTGTCCGAAGCCCCCAGGACACAGAAGCCAGCAGCCTGTTACGGGGACCAGTGACCGGAGAGTAGAGGCAGTGTGGTCAGCTGGAGCAGAGGAGGCTGAGCGGTGGTGGGGACCGGGAGCCCACACAAGGGCAGGGCGAGGGGTTCGGCTTTTATCCGGTCTCAGTGGAGCCTGCTAGAGCAGGGATGGGCAGGCTCCCATCTGCCTCCGAGATCCAGGCAGTGGGGGCCGAGCCGAGGGGTGCTGCGGCCAGAGGCTGGAGGAGTGGCGAGGAGGCCAGGCGGTCAGCAAGGAGCTGGGAGAACAGCAAGGAAGTCAGGAGATCCTTAAGGAGCCCTGGAGGTCTAGGAGGGAGCCTGGGGGTCAGCGAGGACGTGGGGTGATCAGGGAGGAAGCCGGGGGGAATCGACGAGGAGGCCGGAGGGTTCATGAGGAGGATGCTGCGCTCTCTAAGTTGGCTCGTGGACATCCAGGTGGCAAGGCAGGGACACTGAAACCTGGGCTGGTGGTAGGCCCATGTCCCTTGTCTAGCCCAAACCGTCCAGAACTGGCGGGGCGGGAGGGAGGGCAGCTCGGAGGCTGGGAGTTACAGTGGGGTGCTGGGGACAGGTGGAGGGAAGAGAAAGGCCTCTTACTCCCTCACAGAGCCGTGTCCAGTGTTGACTGGCTGAGAAATGGAGGTCAAGGGCAACATCTCTAGTCATGGAGGTGCCCGCAGGAGTAGGAAGAAGCCAGTGTCTTTGGGAGGTGGCGGAGAGTGGGGCAGAAGCGGGGTTGAGAAGTCTAGGCACAAAGGTGGAAGGAGGCTGTTTATTACGTAGGCGGATTTCTAGCGAGCGCCTGTTACATATCGGGTGCCGTGCCCGCAATAACACGGGAGGAATTTCAAAAGTGGTTTTGGCGTTGCTCAAAGGGACCAGAGACTCCACTTAATACTCTTCGATAGTTTTTAAAATTTGCTGTCTATCTTATGCATCTGTTGCTTTTATAATTAAACAGAGTTAACATAAACTGGGCCCAGAGCTCAATACGAGGCCAGACACTGATTGCTAGCCCTGCTCACCTGCCCAGTGTCCACCTGTCACAGGATCGTGAGGGCCTCTTTGAGATGTACAGGTGAGGGAGGCCCAGGTGCAGGATGTACTCAGAAGCCTCATGCCAGACCTGTGGGTTTCCTTCCCACGTCCTTAGGAGTGTCCGTGGGTGACCGGTGGCGGGATGTCTTGCCGATAACCCAGAAGCACAGCCGAGACCATGTCCTGCTGTTCAATGATGCACACCTCCTGATGGCATCCCTGGGCGCTGGAGACCCCCAAACCACTCGAGAGCTGCTGACTACCCTGCAGGATGCCAGCAAGTATGCAGAGGGGCCAGGGCCCTGGAGGCCTCTGCTGCCAGAGAGGCTGGGGATGGGTGCCCCGCTGGTGAGCACGGCCTTGGGGATGCCCACGGAGGGCTGCTCCCAGATGTGCATCCCAAGGTGTGCATCCTCCAGGCGTATGTCCTCCAGGTGTGGGCCCTCCAGATACATATCCCCACGGGTGGTGCACCCAGATGTGCACCCTTCAGGTGTGCCCCTGTGCGGGTGTGTACCTTCTAGGTGTGTGTCCTCCAGGCTTGAGCCCTCCAGGTGTGCATCCCTGTAGATGTGTACTCTCCAGGTGTGTGCCCCCTGGGTGGGTATACCCTGCAAGGATGCTGTGGTTTCCCCCTGCCTCTCCATCCCCAAGCTGAGCGTGAGGGCTTCAGTGTCACGTGGGCAGCCTCCCACGGGACCGTGGTGGGGTCCTGGGACCAGAGAGACCGCTGCTGACAGCATGTCAGACCCTGGCCCAGGGATCCAGGAATTGCTGCGTGTTTGATTCTTGCTTTTAAGGTAGATGTGGAGCAGGCTGCTGTCTCTGGGCCCCGGTGTTTGTGACCCACAGTGGCCGGCACCTGAAGGCCAGGGAGACACGGGCTGCCACAGCCACTCACTGCCAGGGTTGGAGCCCGCCCTGGTGCCAGGCCTTTAACTATATTGCCTGCAATCCTCCCCGCAGCCTTGCGAGGGCAGCACTGTTTTCCCCGCTTTCGGAGGAGCAAACTGAGGCAGGAAGTAGGGGGACTAACCCAAGGCCGGGCCTCTCCGAGGTACTGTCCTGGCAGTGTGGGGGTGTCCTTACCTTTCACACCCCCAGCGCTAGTAAACTGGAGTTCAACCCAGCCGAACTGTTCTCTCCTCCCTGGATGACTCACTCGATCAAAGTTCCTACTGTGCGTCGGGCACGGCGCTAGAGACACCGGGCTGAGGAAGCGACAGCCTTTCCCTCGGCAGCCTGAGCCAGGTGGGGAGGCAGGTGTGCTGAGGTGGGCGGGCCACTGAGGGCACCTTCTCCACATGCAGGTGCCCAGAGGAGAACTGTCAGCACCTCCTGGCCCGTGACGTGGGGCTGCCCCTGTGCCAGGCCCTGGTGGAGGTTGAGAACGGGAACCCCGACCGGGCCGTCGAGCTGCTCCTGCCCATCCGCTACCGGATTGTCCAGATCGGGGGCAGCAACGCCCAGGTGAGCCTCCGGCCTCGAGCCGCGCCCGCAGCTGGGGCACTGGGACACGGGTCCAGGCGCCCCTGCGCCCGGCAGCCCTGGCCTCTCTGAGGTACTGTCCCAGCAGTGTGGGGGTGTCTTTACCTTTCACACCCCCAGGAAGTTTGTCCCCGAGGACAGGCCGGCCTGCAGTAGTGGTGGGAGGTCCCGTCTCCCACCCCACATTGCAGGAGCCTAACTGGCCCGGCTGGCCTTTCAGAGGGACGTCTTCAATCAGTTGCTGATTCACGCGGCCTTGAACTGCACCTCGGGCATCCATAAGAACGTGGCGCGGTGAGTTCCCCGCTCCCGTCCCCAGGCTGGACGTGGGAAAGTTTCTGGGCATAGATAGCTGCCTCTCTCACACGGAGGCCCCCCGTGGGCTTTCGGCGTGCCCAGAGGCTCCCTCCTCCCTTGGCCTGAGGTGGTACCCACCTGTGAGGTTGTGAAAATGCAAGGCTATGGGGGCGCTCCCTTGTTAGCCTGCTCAACTTGACCAAGGGGACCAGCCGCCCACACCCCCGGCCCACTCCTCACTCTAGCCATGCCGAGCGGCTTACCCAAACACATCCTGCTTTTTCGGGCCCCTGGGCCTTTGCATGTGCCGCGCCCTCTGCCCTGGCTATCCCTCTCCTTCTTCGCCTGGCTGATGCCTGCCGATCCTTCAGGCCTCAGCTCGCATCCTCCAAGCTGACCATGCTGGTGCTGGGCGGAGGAGTGAGCAGGCAGGCCCAGGCCCTGGCTGCACGGAGCTCCCCTCATAGGCAGGAACTGATCCTAAGCAACTTCTCACACGAACACATGTAAAAGTGTCACGAGAGCCGGGCGCATTGCTCCAGGGTGCTGTGATGGGGGTGCTGGGCAGACAGGGGTTCCGGGGGGCTGTGGCCCACAGAAGCAACCGTTGGGGGAGGCTGAAACCCAGCCAGTTTAACCAGGCCAGGGGTGTTCTGGCTAGTGGAAGGGGCCGGAGGGCATGGCTGGGGCATCGGGGAGGTCAGGGTGGGGGTGCTCCAAGAAGAAAGCCGTCCGAAGCCCGGTCACCGCCAGCGGCCTGGGTGCTCCCACACCCCGCCCAGCTCACTCCATGTGGGGCGGCCACATTCTTTGCTGGCTTCTGCACCAGCTGCGTGCTCCTGCGGGCGGCGGGGGGGGTAGGGGGGACATGAGCCCTTCCTTGCCTAAGTCCCCTGTGCCCTGCTGGGACTCCAAGGGGAAGACGGAGAGGGAGGAGCGGCTGGGCACTCAGCAGGCAGGACAGGTGTCTCGACTGGACTCTGAGGTAGGGGGAGCACCCCAGGGTCTAAGCCCAGCTTCGGCGGCTGGTTGTGGGAGAGACCCAGCCGCCCTGGCAGCATTTCCAGACCGAGCCATGCAGGTGTTCATGGCGCTGATGAAAAGGTGTAGACGCACTGGCATTGGCCAAACCCCGAAGCGTCCTGGACACATGCCTGTGCTTTTCGCCCGTCCACGGCCACGCAGGGGTGGGGCTGCATGGCAGCGTGTCTGCCCCTGGGCGTGCTGGGGACGGACAGGTCCCACGGCGGCCTGGAGCAAATGCTGACCATGGAGGGGGAGCCTGTTGCTTCAGAGCGACTAGTGTGTCCTCTCCAAGGGTCCCCCTGTCATCGTCATCATGTACCTATGGAGCCGTCAGCTCAGCTCAGCTCCAGTCCCGGAGCAGCCTCAGGTGTGACTCCGCCAACCCGCCCCACAGCTGTGTTCTACCCTCCTGTCCCTAAGTTCCTGAGGCAGACAAGGCCACGGAGATGTGCTCACCCTAGAATTCGAGTCACTGGATGTGTCACGGGGACAATGGAAAAATGCTGTCCAAACACAGGATGTCCCGTTCTGCTCTTGCACCTGTGTGGAGCTGCCGGGCTCTGAGAGTCCACGCTTCCTCATCCTCACACCTGCCCCTGCCCAGCACACCACCTTCTCTTTGGTCCCCCGCCAAGGCCAGGCATCCTACCTCTGGGCCTGTGTCTATCCTGTCCCCTCTCCAGCAACCTGGGAAGGTGAACATCTTGCTCTCCTCAGCCGCCTGTGTGCTGCCTTGGGACCGAGGAACCATCGGGCCCCGACATCCTAGGAGGTTCCACCATGGATCCTGTTTCCGTTTCTGCAGGAGCCTTCTGATGGAGCGTGATGCCTTGAAGCCCAACTCGCCCCTGACTGAGCGGCTCATCAGAAAGGCAGCTGCCGTCCACCTCCTGCAGTGAGCCCAGCCTGCCGCCCCCCAGCCTGACGCCTCCCGGCCGTTGGACCAGCTGCTCCCCAGCTTTGCAAGCTTAGGAGACAAGCCTGTTAGGCTCCTCAAGGATAGGCTGCAGCTTTAAGCAGAAAACACAGCAACCAAAAAGAGGGGACACAAATCAATTGTGAACGTGATTCAGAATCTTCTTGTTAAGAGCCAAGGTGCAGTTTTAAGTGGTCAGAAGCCATGTGGGTGCTACTGTTGCCCCTGGCCTTGCAGATCGTATGTTCCCAGGGCACGCTTACACCTTCCGGTCCTTCCAGGGTTGGAAGCAGGGGTGGGGCGGCTCAGCTTGGGGAGGGGTCCTCACAGCCCCTTGGCGCACCCAACCCCAACTCCAGGCCACCCTTGAAAGGAAGCCTCTAGTTGTCTTCCGCATCCTGTTCTAGACAGGCTCTGTCATCCGCTTTGGGGTCGGGTGCCAGTGGGGGACAGGGAACTTACCAGGGTCACAGTGAATAGAGGCCCTGCTGAGACTCACCTTAGGCCCCTTTTCTTCTTGGGAGAGGGGACCCCATCACTCAGCCTGTGGCCTCAACCCCAGCTGCAGCACCCATGCCCTCCTCACAGAAGCACACGCCCATGGGCGCCCTCCTGCTGTCTCTGGAGAGAAGTCTGCGGGCTTCCTGGGGGCCTTTTGTGGCACTGATTTGGGCTTATCTTCTCTTTATTCTAAACCACATCATAAAGGGGCCTTGGCACGTGGTTTCCTTTGTCTGCTGTGACTTTAATCGCACGGATGCAGTGCTCTGAGCTGGTGCTCTTTCTGGGGTGTGACTTCAACAAGATCTGAGCCAGTTTTGTAAGCGCTGGCCCGGCTTCTGCTCCCTGTCGTCAACCTGGCCTCATGTCCCTCCTAAGCCACAGGTCTGGGCTTAATGTGCCGGGCCAGCTGTGCTGCGTGAGGGGATCCCAGCCCACAGCTATTTCTTGGGTGTCTTTGGTGTGTCCTGAAGTTGGGTACGGACTCACCAGGACAGAGAGGCGAGCCTCCTGGGCAGCGGCGGAGGCCTCCAGATCTATTAGCAAATTCCCGAGATTAAAATTAATTAGGTAATCGGTTCCTTTGACTAACTCTTGCTGGACAGGCCCCTTTGAGCATCTCCCATGTGCCAGGCCTGGGCTGGGTCCTGGGGAGACAGGCTTCTTGAACTTGCAGGGGCTTGGGGCAGTGAGTCAAGAAAATGGGTAATCGCATTAGGATTTCGAGAGAGGTGCCATCTCTATCCAGGACCTAGGGACATATCCCAAGGGGGAGCTTGCCCTCCCATCCTGAGCTGTCCACTTCTGCCAGTTTCCCTGATGAGCCTGCTCACATCTGGTCTGCCCTCACCTCTCCTGTTCCAAGCAAGATACAGCTTGGTCCCTCCAGAAAGCCCTCCACTCCCCCACTGCAGGGTGGTGAGGGCACCTGCCCTTGCTATTGTACCTTTCTCCCCAGCTGTAACCTCCTCAAGTCAGGGGTAGCATCTGTGTCCCAGCATCAACCAGCACATGACCTGCACTGAGTTCCTGGCAGTGGACATTGGTGAATGAACCCATGAACGAATGCATAAACAAACGAAGCAGAATCCTACTGGGGAAAGGAAAAAATGAACCTACCATGGACAGGCCGATGAGAAGAGGTGACCGAGAGATGGATGGAGTGGAGATAGAGTTGAGTCAGCAGCAAGTTATTAACGGGTGTCGTTTACTGAGCACCTACTATATGCTGGCATGATACAGGAAGAGGAGCATTGGGAGTGGGTGTTGGGGAACCTCACCCCGAGCAAGGCTGTGGGGGATCTGACACCTGGGCCAAGAGCCCCCGAGCCGGACCCTTTGGGCTCCTGCCACAGTTGCCCCGTGGTCATGGGTGAGGCAAGCCTGGGCCTTGAGATTGTGAATTGAGCATGACAGTAACAAAACAGCTATCTTCAAGAAGTCCTGGAAGGTGCAGGGAGGCCTGGAGCTTCTCCCGGCTGGGGTCCAGGACAAAGCAGCCTGTCTGATGGTGAGCAGGACCCTGGAGAGGAGACTGGGAGATGGCCCAACCCAGCACTGTCCATCAAGTCCCTCTCTTTATCCGGGCCTGAAGCCAGGGCCACTCCTGGACTTCCCTGTTCCTGAAGCCTACACATTCTCCTCTTTCTAAAGCCAGTTTGAAACTGGTTTTCTGTTACTTGCACCCAAAGGCTCTTGACCAATACCTGCAGCTGGGTTTTGCACCTGGGTCTGTCTGGCACCATCTCTCTTCTCCACTTAAGCTGGATCCTGAGCAAAAGATGATGGGACTCTGAAAGGAGCCGTGATCAGAGACTCAGGTGGGAAATAAGGCTGGGGGACCCAGCACGTTGGAGCCACGTGGGGAGTAAAGAGGGAGGCTGAGGCTGCGGCTGCAGAGGGAGCCCCCAGATAGCAAAGAGGTGTCGGGGATGGCAGGACAAATCCAAAGAGATGCAGAATGCAAGCTGGGCTCCTTCCATGCCGCTAGACACCCCCTGCCACCCTACCCAATTCTCACTCAGCTCCTGCCTGGTGCCCAGTGTTGGGCTGGGTGAGGCTGGAGGACAGTGATGACTGAGACCCGTGCCCTGCCCTCTAGGCACTCACGGTCTCGTAGGGAGCTGGACCTGGAATCAGTACAGAAGGACCATGGCAACATGGGGTGATGGCTGTGGATGGTGTGAAACCAGGGACATAGGAGCCCATCAGCCTGGAAGGCTTCTTGGTGGAGGTCCTGGGGCCAGGATGGCTGCCCCCGGGACAGTTCTCCACACAACCTGCACAAATAGACGGCTCATCGTCATCCTGGAAAATGGTGCTCTCCTTCGAGTTGTCCTCATGGAGCAGACCCTGCAGGTCATCCCCAGGCTCCTTCTTCTGCTCACTCCTCCATCCTTCGGTCCCTATTAATTAGAGCAACAGCTTCATGACACTGTGTCCTGGGTGGAGCCCTTCATTTGATCCTCAGGCCCCTGAGTTGGGTATTATTTATACCTGGTTCACAGTCGAAGGCTCAAGTGAGGGCAGCCTAAGCTGCCGCTGATTGAGCCATCCACTCGTCAGTTCTCCCTGTCGCTCAGATCAGGGGTCTCCTGTTGGAGCACTCGCGCATGCAGACTCCACCACCTGGCCACCCGGCCCTGCCCCAAGGCACACCCCTGCAATCTCCCCCACCTCGTCCTCAGAGCCAATCCAGCTCCCAAGGAGACTACAAAGCCACCCTCTGACCATGCTCAGGCCCTCATCACTGTCCTCTGCCGCCAAACAGGTTATCCTGGTCCAGTGGCAAAACTCGGCGTGTCTGGTTACCGAGTGCCACCTGTGCGCTTCTCAGGTCTTCCTACTGTGTTACAAACTGACACGTAATGCTTTAAGTGTAGGTAGATGCCACTGTTTCGTTTCGTCTTAACATCCAAACCCTACGGTAGGAATTTAATTTTCTTCATTGACAGCTGAAGAGCTGGGGTTAGAACCAGGCACCCTGGCCACACGTAGCTGTCCAGGCGCCAGCCGGCAGGTACACAAGGCGCGTACTTTAAGAAAGCCCCGCCCCGCGCTGCGCGACCGCAGGCACCGGGCGGACCTCGGGCATGCGCAACCCGCCCGCGCTCGGAGGCAGTGCGCAGGCGCGCCACGCGCCTCCTCCGGCCCCGCCCACCCCGACTACAACCCCCAGGATGCACTGGGCGCGGCGACCTTACATTGCCCTTTTCAAACCGGCCAATCGCAGCCTGCACCGCGCCCGCCGTGCCGCATTTAAATTCGAGGCAGGGCCAGTCGTCGGGACATCGCAGCCGCTAGGGGTGAGGGGGTCTAGTTGGGCTCGGGCTGGGGTCGGTAGGGTCCCCTTGCGCGCTCCTTCGGGACTACAGTTAGGACGTGGCCACTCCGGGAACAAACCACAGTCCCCACAGTCCGGCCCGAGAGCTGAGAATTCCGTTGTCCCCATCCGGGGCGTTCAGGCCTGGCTCGGACCGGCGTCGCTCCCGGAGCTCCCGGCTTGGAGGCGCGCGGCCTCTGGGCGTGCGTCGCGGAGGGTCTCGAGCTGTATGTCAGGCGGCCTCTGGCTGCCTTTCTCCCTGACCTGGCCGCAGCCGCCAGCTCGCTCTGTCCCCATCCGTGCCGCAGCGGCTCACGCTGCTGGGAGTCACTGAGGGCGGAGGAACCGGGGGCCTGGGTTCCGAGACCTGCTCACCTCTGTCCCCCTCCTCCCTGCAGGCACTTCCCGATAGCACTCGGCATGGAAGGAGACGGCAGCGAAGTGCCTTCAGCCAGCCAGGCAGGAGAAACGGCGACTGATGTTCCCAAGAAGGATGGTACGTCCTTGTCACTGCAGCACCCGTTATTCAGGGAGCTCAGTGAAAATGTTGATTGCTTTAATCCTTCTGTGATGACTTAATTTGTTTATTTATTCAGTGCTCACCCTGTCTGTGCTCCGTACCCATGGAACTCATAACCCTTTTCAAGGAGTTTGCGACCGTCTAACACCCTTATTTTTCATTCCCCGCCCCCCATATCCCCAACCCAGCTTTAAATTCCCTCCTAAGAGGGGTTCTTACCACTCTCATTTGCTTCAGTGTCCCCATTGCCAAGAGCACCTGGTGCTTCATAGGCAATGGGATATTTGCGGATTGAATTTGGTGTTTTTACGTTTGCCGCTGGTTTGCGTTTGCCCACACTTGTTTGGGATCTTTGCGACCATAGTAGTCATGGAGCCTGGCCTGTAACTTTGCTGTCTTGTTCTTTCTGTCTGGTTTGAGTGCCCAGGTGAGAGTACAGCCTCGTAAGATGAATTAACAGCAGTGCCCTCTTTATCCTTTAAAGCAAGTTGGCATTCTCTTACCCTTGCTCCTCACCACACCCATGCGGGGCAGGTAGACTGGGTATCCAAGTGTCCTTATCACCTTCATTTTGCAGAAACCGTCTAGAGACTTGCCAGTCATCATGGAGTCTTCGTTGTATATAGGAAGGCATTTGCTGCATCACTCGCCACTAAGCAGTGCATGCCCCGGGGCAGTACCATGTGCCCTGTGTTTGCCTGGCGGCTGGTAGAGACCGTGGCACATGTTTGCAAAATGAATGAGTCAGCAGCCCAAGGTCACTTTGCTGGAGCCTGACTCCTGGTCCAGAATTCCTTTTTCTCTACCTGACCATTGGAAGTTTCTAGAAGTGACCTATAAAATTGACTTCTAGGTTCAGACATGTAAAAAGTGAAATATCTGCCTCTCATTTTCGTCCCTCAGCCACCCATTTGCCCCCTCCAAAGCCCATTGGTGTCATCGGCCTCTTGGGTGTTCGTTCAGATCCATTCTGTGCAAGCGCGAGCATTACGTGTCCAAGGCCAGTCATTTCTCTGCTTTTTAGAGAGCTTCCCCTCTTCGCCGCATATCCAGCCCTGTCCTGCATCTTATTTTTTGGTGCCTCATTTATCTCGATGATCTTGGATATCAGTGTCCGCAGGATACGCTCACAGAGGTAGACGTGCTGGGCCTCGCGCTGTGTGCTCAGACCTGGGAGGCAGGCACCACCCCGTTACCCTCGGCAGAGCCATAATGATCGCCGCCTTCCCCAGCAGAATCTCTTTCCCCACAGCCTTGCCTACAGTTCACCTAACTTTTAATCTTTAACAATCTGACAAGTGACTAGTGGAATCCTTTGCTACGTTTATTTTTCATTACTTGTATTTTTGAGCGAGGCTGAACTTTTTGTCATAAATTTAAGACCATTGCATTTTATTTTCCGTGAATTTTATCTGTTCATAACCTTTGTCTGTTCACCCATTATGTTCTTGTTTTCTTAGTGGTTTGTAGGCACCATTTTGAGTAGCCCTTTGCGACGTGAGCTGCAAATATACTTTCCCCATTAATTATTTCTTTTAACTTTGCTCATGGTGATTTTTGCCATGCAGAGATTTGAAACATTTTTTACATATTGGACCCTCAACCTTTTATTCTATGGCTTCCAGTTTGGTGTCTTAGACCTCCGCACTCCAGGTTATAAAATAATTTCCCCATGGTTTATTTTTCTTCGTCTGACTGATTGGGTCATGCATAACAGAACAATCGTGGTGACAGTAGAGGTCAGTGCCTTGCCGGCTTTGATGGAATTTCGTCTTTTTCCATTAAGCCCAAGACTGGCTTGTGGGTTAATTTACACATCGATGGTCATCCCTGGTGCTGGTCCTCAGTATTTCTCCGTTTTTTTTTTTCTCATGGGTACATGATAGCGTTGTATTTGCAACTTGAAGTTGCATTTGGCTCAGATGCCTTGAAAGTTACTATCTCCTCTTCTGCCATGAAGATCAGCAGAGTTGCTGAAGGCGGAGGCTCCATCAGTGGGGTTCTGCAGTGAGGAGGATGTGGGACAGGGCCAGCCTAGCCTCAGGGACACAGAGTTTGAGTGAGAAATGCTGCTTTGTTATTATAAGCCACTCGTGACTTGGTGGTGGTTTGTTATTTCAGCATAAGTTAGCCTATCCTGATAGAATATGTTTGTCCCAGCTTTAAAAGGAACGCTTCTCATGGTATCCCATTAAACATAATTCTGGCTTTCGGATTGAGCTGGATACTTCCTCTATGATAAAATACATCTATTACTTTTCATGAAGCGCTTTCAGAGTCAACGGCGTATGTCGCAGTTTATCATATGCCTTGTCAACACGCATGGGGACAATCGCGTGGGCCTCCCTTTAGGTCTGGTGATACGAGGAGGGTGTCACTAGGCTGTGTGGAATGAGACGGCCTGCAGTCCTCCAGTCCTGGTCAAACCTCACCTGGTCATGAGTTAGTTGTCTTTTTTTGATGTGTCGCTAGATTCTATTTGCTGATGTTCCTACTTAGGGTTTTTATGTTGAGACTGGTCAGTAGCTTTCCCTATTGGGTAAACTCTAGGATTTGGTGTGGTTATATATGCTTCATAAAATTAAGTTGGGAGATTTCCGTTTTCTGTCCTTTGGAGCAATATAAATAAATTTGGAATTATATGTTCTTTAAAGATTTGGTAGTCTACGGCCATGCCACCCTGAACAAGCCCAATCCCGTTTGATCTTGGAAGCTAAGCAAGGTCGGGCCTGGTTAGTACTTGGATGGGAGACCACCTAGGAAGACCAGGTGCTGTAGGCGTAAAAATCAAAAAATAAGGGA
Organism: Pteropus medius; assembly: GCF_902729225.1. NCBI lineage: Eukaryota > Metazoa > Chordata > Mammalia > Chiroptera > Pteropodidae > Pteropus > Pteropus medius. The sequence goes on along the minus strand of NW_024342469.1, from coordinate 2,518,275 downwards.
TTGTAAGTTGGCAAGGTCCTTGCGATCTGTGAGGTCAACCAAAGGTTGCCTTGCCTAAAAAAAAAAAAAAAATACACACACACACCCCCCACACACACACACACATATATTCGGTAGAATTATCCTGCGAAACTATCTGGGACTTGTGCTTTTGGGGGAGAGAATATCTCTTTAATAAATTTGTCCAGTTATTTTACGATAAATGAATAATTAAGATGTTTTCCTCTCTTCTGGAGTCGGTTTTATAAATAAGTCAATATAAATAATTTAAATACAAAATAAGTAAATTCTGCTTCCTCGATAATTATGCATTTCAGCCAAGTTCTTAGGTGTATGTGCATGGAGTGGAGCAACCTAGCCTATGAATCTTCTAATTTCCTCTCTCTCTGCTTATTTCTTTTGTGCATTTGTGCTTTCTACCTTTGCCTTGATTATTAGGTAACTAGGGCTAATCGAATTGACTAATTAGGACCTAATTAGGTTATTAATATATTTTAAAACTTTATGGTTTTACTAAGCATGCTGCAGCATTTGTTGGGATCAAATAAGATAAGAATTGTTAAATTCCGTATAAACTTTATTGAAATGTCAATTCAGTGTGTTTTGATCAGTATTTGCTAAGTGTCCAGGCATTTAGCTGGACATTGGGAGAGAGTTAGTTTGTTGTCTTAGAGGAGCTTACAGTCTCCTGGGGGCCACAGAGGGGTCAAGAGACATTTACAGAACAGCGAAGCTAGCCTAGTGCAGTGACAGAAGTCGGGTCCAAGTGCTGTGGGAGCCCTGGGGCGGAGTGGGGCGTGGGAGCTAGCAGAGGGACCCCCTAACCCAGAGCCTGTGGTCTGTTAGACGTATAAACAGACGGGGCTGGGAAGGCAGTATGGCGGGAACACAGATGGGGTGCAAAGTGCGGTTTTATCTGCGGGTTCGGCCGTAGAGACTGGTAATGTTTTTCTCTCTATCAGCCCCAGCCCTAAAATAATGGCAGACTTTTCTCCCTCCAGACATTCTTCTTTTGGCCGATGAAAAATTTGACTTTGATCTTTCATTGTCTTCTTTAAGGTGAGCAGATGAGTTTTCTTCCCTTGCCTTGAGTGTGACCACATTCTAAAAGCTTCCACTTAAATGCCAGTGCTACTAATAATCCTTTTCTTTTGAAATAGTGCAAATGAAGACGATGAAGTCTTTTTTGGACCTGTTGGGCATAAAGAAAGATGTATTGCTGCCAGCTTAGAATTAAATACAAAGATTCCGGAAGAACCTCTTTGGCCAGCATCACAGAGTCACTTCCGCTGGAGCCCTCTCCCTGGGGAGAAGTTTGTGGAAGTGTATAAAGAAGCTCACTTGTTGGCCTTGCAGATAGAAAGCAACAGCAAAAACAAGGCAGCCCGAGCTGCCAGGCCCGAGGACCCCTGGAGCCAGGGCGTGGAAAGATTCATACAGGAATCAAAATTAAAAATGAACCTGTTTGAGAAAGAAAATGAAATGAAGAAAAGCCCCAAGTCACTTAAGAGGGAGACGTACTACCTGTCAGACAGCCCCTTGATGGGGCCGCTGCTATCGGGGACCCAGCCCCCCTCGGGCGTGGGCCTGCAGGGGGCTCCTGCCCAGGCCAGCCTCTCCCGGCCTCAGGGGCCACCTCTGTCTTCTTGTCCTTTGCCAGCGGAACCAAGTCCTACCCACCTTCCAAGCCAGGCAGTGACTCAGAAAAAGGTCATCAGCAAATTGCTGCCACCCCGAGCTTCCTCTGTTAGAGGAAAAAGCATCCATTTGGCCGTGGAAAAGGTAGACAAAACCCTGTCCAGAATGTTCACCGGGGGACGGAGATGCTGCCCCCTCTTAGCCGTCTCAGTGTGGCCTTGCAGTGGAAACCTTTACGGGGAGGAGCTTGGAGATGCAGCTCCTCCGCAGGGGATGTGGGGAAGGGCAGTCGCCCAGTGGGGAGCTGGGCTTGGGGCGGGTGGGCCAGGGCTGCCTCGCTAATGTGATGACTTAAAAGCACTGCCTCCTAAATTCTGTTTGAAACTTTTCCTTTGGTTTTGTTGGCCATTCCTCTCGTTGGCCATTCCTCCCGTTAGGAATTTCATTCGCATTAACGAGCAACTTCCAGAAAGCCCCCTCCTGGAGTAGCCACCAGTGGTCCTCCTTAGCTGTGGCTTAGTTTAGATTGCTTTCCTTGCAGGAGGTAAGTGATGAGCTGTCCTGGGGAGTGGCAGTGGACAGGGTTGCCTTTGGGGTGTGGTCAGCGGACTCCAGGGTGCCAGGGGTCCTGGGGGCTTGTCGGCTGCTTCCAGGTTTGCCCGACGTGCTTCCAGGTTTGGCTGCGTGCTCAGCGGAGGAGGAAGCTCATACTTTGGAGGAGTGTTGCAGAGGCCCGAGGAGCTGTCCCCGGCTCTGCCCCGCCCTGGGCGACAGGCCTCAGCCGAGCCCGTCATAGCGATGACGCTCTGTGGGGCGTCCGCGGTCTAGGTCACAGCAAAACACCCAGCGAGGGCCTGGGTGCCTTTTTCCCTCTGCAGGCCCATCTCTTGGGTCATATGACTCCCAACGGCCCGGACCGGAGTTGAACCGGGCAGAGCCTGGGCGGAGGAGGCGGCCGGCCCGTGCCTCCCCTGAGTGGCTGGGGTTCTGGAGGCCGTTTGGATGTAAATTTCTAAAGTGATGTTTCTAGAATGAGGTTGACATGGGTGTTGCGTGTGACACATGAGCCCAGGCGAGGGTTCGTGTGTGTGACACGTGGACCGAGGGCAGAGGCTGCAGCATAACGCTGGCTGTTCTGGGGCCTTCTGTTTTCCTCCGAGCAGTGAGCAGAGTTTCGTCAGTGAAGTGTTAGCTGGGCAGCGAGATGGGAACTCCCCCGCCCCCCACACACACTTCCCACCGTGGGAAGAGCCATTCGCTTCCCTAGCGACTCGCTGGCACTCTCTTGCCCCTGCGAAGATGGTCTCGAAACGGCGGGACCACGTGGCTGTGCTGCTTACAAGTGTGCTTTCAGGAGGATGGCTCGGCTGGCTGTAGTAAGAATTAAAACCCAGAAAAGAGCAGGTGTTGTGGGGGACGTGCAGCAATCAGCGCCCTCATGCATTGTGTGGGAAACAGTCTGGCTGTCCTTGGAGGTGTCGAGCAGAGGGTTCCCATGCGACCCGGCAGTTTGTGCCCAAGAGAACTGAAAACGTGTGTCCGCACAAAAGCCTGCAGCATTATTTACAATAACTCAGGTGTCCATCAACTGATGAACGGATAAATTAAACGTGGTCCACCCATACAATGGAGTACTTTTGGCAATAACGAAATGCAGTGCCGATGTGTGCTATAAAATGGATGACCCCTGAAAACTTTTGCTCAGTGAAAGAAGCCAGACACAAAAGGTCATGTATTGTGTGACCCCATTTCTAAGAAGTGCCCGTAATCGACAAACCGTAGAGGCAGGGCGTGGATTAGTGGCCGCCTGGACCGGGGAGGTCGAAGGGATGGGGGGTGACTGCCAACAGTTATGAGTTTCTTTCAGGGGCAACAAAAATGTGCTACCATTAGGTCGTGATGATGGTTGCCCAACACAGCAAATACACCCCTGGAGCGTGCGCTTCAAAGTGGTGAATTTTTATCTTATGTGAGGAATATCTCAGTTTAAACAACGTCGTCAAGCATAGTTGCCGCTTCATCCCCGTGACTTTACGAGCTTCCGTTGCTTCTTCCTCACTGTTCATCGGGGTGGTTTCTGTAAGTGTGGCGGCGTCCACGCAGGCCCGTGGACGGGGTCATGGTGTGTCTGACCGGCTCGCCAAAGGCAATGGCTCTCAGGACCGGACGGGGGAGGTTTACTGCGGCCGAGCAGCTTCTCTGGTAGAGGGACTGACCGGCGGGTGAATGGTCCCTTCTGTACAGTGTTTATACTCTGTGTAACCAGAACCCGTGTCCTCATTATCGTCCTTAACGGAAATCCTGACCGAGGAGGGGCTCTGGGAGACGGCTCTCCTATTAACCATTGATCTTGGTTTTATTTGGCCATTTTTAATGAGGAAGCGAATTCCATCATCATTTTCGTCCGTGGTGATTTGGCGGGGAGAGTGAACCGCTCGGGTCCCCAGTCTCGCTGGTGAAGTCAGGGACATGTACAGCGCTGGGAAGATGGACAGTGCCCTCCACGGCTCTGAATCAAAGCCTTTGTGTGTCTGTGCATTGTCAGACGACTAGACAGTTCTCACATTTCAATTTAAAATTTTTCAGCCTGTGAAAGAGAAACCAGCTAGTCCTTCCAGGATGAAAATCCTAAATGAAAAGGAATCCCACAGAAACATCCCACCTGACAAGCCCAGCGCTGCCCAGCACGTCACCGGCATGCCAGCCAGTGGAAGCCACTTGGTCCAAGGCAAGAGATCGCTCCCTGTTCCAAACAAGGTGAGAGGGGCGGGCTGCAGGTGGGCTGTGGCTGTGGGCGAGGGAGGGACTAGGTGGGCCGCGTATACATGGGGCGTGTCTTTTGATTCAGGTCAAGGTTAGCAAGGTCGAAAATGTGGCCCACCAGAGGCAGCATGGAGAAATGCAACGAAAGGGCCCGCCCTGCGGTGAGGGCTGGGCGCTGTGGGTGGAGAACAGCCCGTCCTCCCTGGGTTCAGTGTCCCCCTGGTTCTGCGTGTCCCGGATGCGGAGCTGCTCCCTGCGGCTCTCACCCTGTGTGGACGAGACGGGGTGCTGAAGCTCTGAAAGCGCAGCTCCTCACAGGCCCGGAGACGAACCTTCCGCATCTGTGCCGTCGGTTTTCCAGCATCGGTGGCCAGACTGAGCCGAGTGTCTGCGTAGAAACTGCCGAAAGCTGGGCCCCCCGCTGCCCATTCAGTGGGTCTGGGTCGGGGCCCGAGAATGTGCATTTCAACGAGCTCCCCGGTGTTCCTCGTGCAGGACTTTAGAGCAGTGCTTGACCTTTTCCCGCTTTAGATTCACGATGATAATTATTAAATCATTAAGAATGATTTTAAAACCCTACTTTTGTGGCAGTGAGTCATGGTAGATAATGACATCTTTGATGATTTCTTAACGTTTCGTTTCAGTCGGGGCTGAAGAAAACCCTGCTAAAGCCACCTGGTGGTGCCGGCCGTCTTGCGAGACAGCCCTCTTCCCGGGGGTCTGCGTCTGGCCTGGCGTCCAGCGCGTGCGCCTCCCCAGCAGCAGGCAGAGGTACGTTGTCTGGCCTCTCAGGCTGTTTTCACGGAACCGCCGAGGCTCCGCAGAAGGTTCTTGAAGGCTTGCTGTGGTCTGAGGCAGGGGGTACAGCATTAGGGTCCCTGCCCTCGAGGGGCTTCCCCTCTGGGGGAGACATGTTCAGACGGGAGGTCGTAATTTGGGGGGACACACAGTCACAGAGCGCGTGTAGGTTCCGGGCACCAGAGAACCCAGAAGGAGGCCGAGAGCAGCCTCAGTGGAAATATAATTGCACACGGGATTTTTAAAAAAAAACAAATAAGACGGTTCCAGGTGGTTCAGTGCACGCGACCCTGGTCACTCCTGATGGGTAGCCTGAACCCTCACTGCCAGCGCTGTTCAGGGCCAGGCTGCCTCTCTCTCCTGCCGAGCCAAGGCTGACATCTAGTGGCCACGGAGAGAACCCTCCAGGCTCTGGGGAAGGCGCTGGGTTTCCTGCCCTGGGTTCCAGACACCCCTCAGATACTATTCCCGTACAGCCGCGGACGCTAGTTCACCAAGTGTGAAAAGCGTGAACTCTGCAATCAGATTGATCTGACTTAGAGCCCTCACTGCCAGCTGGTGGCCGGGAACTGAAGTCATTCCCGTGCCTTTGCGGACTGAGGAGACGGTGCCCCTTGCAGTGTTCCTGTGAGCACTGGACGAGCCACGTGGGGTGCCAGCCCTGTCTCTGGCACGTGGCGCGTGATTAATGGCAGGCAGTTCAGTTGCGTTAGGCATTGTCCCGTCTGTTCTGCTGTGTTGGTTCGGGGGCATCAGCGCCATCTCTGTTTATGACCTCTGCATCCCTAGCTCTGGTAAAGGCTGAGACAGTGAATGGGCTTCTGGTGCGTGTGGGTTTCTCTGCTCCCCACTGCATGTGGGGAGGAGTGTGGGGTGGCTGTCACGCATTGTGTAGTATGAGCTGAAAGCTTTCTTCAAGAATTTTAACCAGAGCAGGTGAAGTCAGATGAGTCCAAGTCAGAGTGGTGTCATAGTCCTGGAGTTGGCAAGAAGGGTGACAAGGACAGAAAAAGACAGGAGGACTTCCTGTACCAACCAGAGTGGGGAAAAGAATACAGGGACCCAACGCTGCCCGCGGACTGCCACTGGGGACACTTCACACAGCGCCACTTAAAATCATTAGTGAGAATTAAAGACTGTCTCCTGGAGGAGAATCCGATAGAAATCAGCAACAAGTGAAGCCTTTGGAAGAAAGGAGGAGGAAAGATCCAAGGGGGGTGATCTGAGGGGACCCCAAGGTTATTTGGAGCCTTGGAAGAGCTCATCGATGACAGTCCCGCCACTGTGTCCACAGCCGTGGGCTCAGGACACCACTTGTTCTGCAGGTCAGCACTTGTTCTGTTGCAGACAGGGGTCTGCTGGACCACAGGTGCCCGCCTTGATGGGGGTGCTGATGGGCGGCGCTGGTCACAGTGATGACAGTGGCCCCTCAGGAGACCTGTGCTGACATGGGAGGGTTGAGCCGACATGGGGGGGCGTCGAACAGCCAAACCCAGGGACTTAAGGCATGTGAGGTTCTCCCTCTCGCTCGTCCTGAACATTATGAAGAGGCGGTATAAAGCCCCCAGGGCCACTCTCATGGTCCACCTGGCACAGGTGGAACCTTACTGGCTAGAACGGTAGCACCCCAAGCCCAGCCACTCTCCTGAGAGGGCCGGTTCTGAACATACCAGATGCAGCGGGCGATGGGCCCAAACTCCGAACAATGCACCACCCATCGCGTTTATTGATGAAATTGATGCCATTGGGACAAAAAGATAGACTCATTCGAGTGGTGAGAGAGGAAGTCGGTGAATGACGTTGGAACTGTTGAGCCACCGGGTGGGTTCGACTCAAGGGGAGACGTGAACGTTACCGTGGCCACAGACTGACAAGAAATTTTGCCTCCAGCACTCAGTAGACTAGACCGAGTTCCCTCCACCCGCAGGCAGGGTGAGAGGCCGATGACGTCGTCCGGGATGACTGGGTCATGGTTCACGTGACCTCCCTGCAGCCAATCCCAAGGCATCCTGTGCAGAAGCTGGGCTGGAGAATGAAAGCAAACGAAGTCTTCAAAAACTCTAAAGAAAATGTTCTTTATGAATCACAAGAAGGCGCTCGCAAGGGGCTGCATCTCCAGGGAACCTCGGTTGCCTTCAAGGAAGTGGGTGGGGTGTCCCGACCCCTCGAGGCCAGAGTAACCCGTGTCCCAGCTGTCCTTTCTCAGCAGAGCACCCTGTGCTCCGCGCCTTTGTGGCAGGATGCGTCGGATGCCCATTGGCCGCCTCTGTCTGCCAGTCACATGCTCTGCTCTTCCCAGAGAAGCCGGTTCTTTCCTAGTCGAAAAAAAACAAACCACTTTTACCAGACTGACTCGTGTGTTGGGTATGTTGGCAGCTGAGTGTTTTCAGCTAGTTTGCTGCTGTTCTAACTGGCGCTCGTGGTTGATATGACCCAACGTCCTTGTAATTGAAGGGAGTGGACCCTAGCGATTGCGTGTCCTCTCCCTGTCCCCCTCCCCACCACCCTGACCAGGCAGGTGGGGCCTGCAGCTGGTGGATTAAATTAAAATACAAGATGCAACCTGATGAATGAGGAGGCACAAGCCACCCACGGGGGTGGCAAGGAGCTCTCTCGGCATCTGAGCTCCCACTTTGGGCAAGTGAACAGCCTGCGCTCGTTCTGATTTGACGGCGCAGCCTCAGTCCACTCAGACAACGGAAGTCAAGTCACCAGACGTATTACTTATAGATCCCAGAAATGGGGGGGAGGCACAGCGAGCCCGGGGAGGGCAGCCCTCCCCCAGGCCACTAGCGAGCAGGAGATGGGGAGCAGGGCAGGAGCATCTGTTCCTTAGGGGCTGGGGGTGGAGCTCGCTCGTCTCCCAAGGCTTAGCTCTAAGTGGTTTAAAAACCACCTTGTTTAAAGCAAAGCAGGAACTTGGGACGGGAATCCTAAGCTCAAGTCCGTATCCAAATGTCTGGATTCTGGATGTGAGTGGGGTTGTCACTCTGTGAAATGACAGGGCAGTGACTCAAATAGCGATTTCCTTCACAGGCACGTGACTAGACTACCCACTTCTGCTTGTTCAACAAGAGTAGATTTCTGCTGTTGACATAATCAACGAAGATAGGCGAGCTCGAATTTATGTATGCTCATACACATCCTGGGAATCGCGTCTCGATTCAGCCCCTTAGCACGCACTCAGCCAAGCCACAAGCAACCTGGGTTGTCCTGTGTTTGAGGATATTGCACGATGGACATACAGAATATTGTTCATATTGTCATGTGCTTTTCTTATATGGAAATCATGATAGAATGAAATAATTTTCTTCACATTTTAATAAAGGCAGATATGCCGAAGACAGCATATCTTATGTGTTTGTTAAATAACTTCATAATTTAAAAATAACATAATCTTGAGTGATAACCAGATTCTGTGTGTCCTCTTCCAGCTAAATCACATGAGCGTCCAAGCATCCCTGCTAACAGTTCCCGGCCCCTGTCAAACTGCAGCCGGGCGGGCGGGGCGGGACCCTCTCTGCTGTGGCCGGCTCCGCAGGCAGGCCCTGCCGCTGCGTGCCGGCCGAGCAGGTGGGCCGGGCCAGCCGAGTCGACAGCAGAGCAGCCCGCGGTGCCCACCACCTCAGCGCTCACCCAAACCCCGACTCCAGAACGGGGGCGCCTGGGACTGGACCCTCCCTCCAGTTCGTCGCGATCTCCACTGAACAAAACTGGGAGTGCACGAAGGCGGGGTTCTTCTCTGAATTCCAAGACCAAGGTTATGCCTGCCCCTACAAATCGGTTTAAAATTCCCAAGTTTGCTACTGGTAAGTAGTAGGAACATCTTACTGGGTTTTAAACATATTGAACAAATTGTATTTCAAGTTAAGAAAACATTAGTTTTGGTGACGCCGGTTTCTTTGCGTCCTCTCTCCGAGCGCTTTAACCGTGTCCCCCGGCTTGTTCTGGGTGAGAAGCCAGGGGGTGTCTTCTCTCACGCCCCTCCCCTCTGTGTACGTGTCATTGCTCTTTCGCTGCTCTCAGGATTTTTCTCTCGTTATTTTCAGCATTTTAACTATTATGTGTCTGCGTGTGGCTTTGTGTTTATTATGCTTGGGAGTTCTTGAGCTTTTTGGATCCGTGAGTTGATATTTTTAATCAAATCTGGAAAAAATGTGGGCATTATTTCTTCAAATATTTGTTCTTGCTCCCTCTCACTTGCTGGGCCTCTAAGCACATGTATCATAGACCTCTTGCTGTCATCCTGTAGGTCACTGAAGCTCTGTTCTTTCTTCCCCCAGCCTCTTTTCTTATGCTTCCGTTGGGATGGCTTCTACTGTCGTGTCTTCAGGCTCAGACATCTTTCCTTCTGCAGTGTGTCTGATCGGCTATTGAGCCCATTCAGCTAACTTTTCACTTCTGATGTTATAGTTTCCACGTTGTGTCCCGTGGTGTTTATGCTTTCCTTTAAATTCTCGAATGTGTTTATGATTGTTTTAAAGTCCATTTCTGCTAATCGCGTCTTCCCTGTCATTTTGGGGTCTGTTTCTGTTGACTAATTTTTCCAGTTTTTCCTGGTTATGGTCACATTTTCCTGCTTCTTCATTTTTCACGTGCTTGATAATTTCTTACTGTCTGCTGGACTTTGTAAACTTCACAGCTTTGAGTATTTGGGTTTGTTTTCTTTGAGGGGCTGGAGCTGCTTCGGCGGCAGGTGCGTCCATGTCACCTGGCTCCTTCTGACGCTCCTTAAGCTTTGCTGGGGCAAGTCCCAGCAGCCTTCGCTCTCGGGATAGGTCAGCCTGGCTGGTAGCGTGGGTCTTTCCGAGCCTGCTGAACATGCCGTGTTCCCTAGTTCCTGGTCGGGCTGCTGGGTGCGAGTGTGTCCCAGCCCCGTATTAGGGGTGGCAGTTGTTCCCTGTAGTCCTCATCCCAGCCTTTTGGAGTCTCACCTGACATGTGCACAGCAGCTTATGAAGCAGCAAAGACTTGGGGTCCCGCTCTGATTTCGAGAACCCTCTCTGTGGCTCCCTCCTCTCTAGTATTCTGCCCTTCAAACTCCAGCCTCCTTAGCCTCCCAGAACCCCGACCGTTGTCCCCTCAAACCAGTGAGGCCGCCACGCCTGCTCAGGCTCTCCCCTCCCGCACCCGCGTTCCGACGGGGCCACCAGGAGCAGCCCAGCAGTGTCTGGCAGGAGTGGGCAGGTGTTCGGTCACGGCAGTTACCCTAACACGTTGGCAGGACACAACGCAGTACGGAGCTGGTTTCGGGGAGAGGGTCATTCTGGCCCTCTCTCTTAAGTAGGCGCTTTCCAGGCGCCTTGGATGTTTTGAAGTTGTCGGCATTGCTGGCGAGCGCAGATGGCCTTGAACGCCCAGAAACCTCACTGATTTCCTGCTCACGTGAGTACGAGCTGCTCTGCTGAGTGTCTGCCAGCACTAGGCGCTTCTTTAGGGCGAAGGGGCCCGATGATAAGACAGGCCCTTCTCTCGCGTAATTTACGTTTTAATAGTAAAATGTAGGAAACGTCATCAAAGAAGTATACTTTCAGATCACAAGTATCATGAAGCGAACGACAGAGGAAGATGTCGGAACGAGCAGTGTGTGTTGGGGAGGAATTTAGACGGGGGTCCTGTCGGCTGAGGTGGTCGGCGCAGACCCCTCTCGGGAGATGACGCTCAGCAGAGGCCTGAACCGCAAGGACTGCAGGGGGAGGACAGTCGGGGCAGGAAACGGTGCGGGCAAAGGTCCAGCTCTGGAACCAGCACGAAGGCCAGGGAGGTGGGAATGTGCCCACAGTGCTTGGCGTTAGAGTCTGCCACCTGCCCACACAACACTTTATTTCCCTGTCACAGAAAAGTCTGGGTAGGCATTTCGGAGCCGCAGGCTCTCCTTGGTGCTAGCGGCCCGGGCCTCTTCCGTCCTGTTTTGCCACGATTCGCTTCTCTTCTTCGTGGTCTAGTGTGGCTGCACCAGCTCCGGCCCTCGTACCTACCGGCAGGAAAGATGGAATCCGTGCAGAGCAAATCCCTTCCTTTCAAAGGACACTTACTGCACGCTGCGCGTGCACTTCCGTGCATGTCCTCGGCCAGGACTTAGTCGTGTGGCCACACTCGCCTGCCGGGGAGCTGGGGCGCGTTGTCTTTCCTGCACACCCGCCCCACATTTTTTCCTGAGAGGTGGGGGAGAGTGGATGTTAAACAAGCGCTAGCAACTCCGGCCAAGCCGGCGAGCGAGAGAGGCAGCCCGAGTCCAGCTTGCGTCCTGCCTTGAGACCACGCACGCTCTCGGTGCAGACCCGAGGGGGGCCTCGGGGGTGTGCGCAGGCGCAGTGTGACCTTCTGAAGAGCCCTCTTCTGCGGGCAGAGCAGGCCCTGTGGGGGGAGCGGAAGCCTCTCCGTGATCCAGACAAGAGGTCGGGGTGGTGGGGGTGCAAAAGGTGAGCTGGGGTCCGGCCTGGGGGCTCTCCGGTAGGCTCGGACAGGATGTGGCAGTGTGGAGAGGGCAGTTGAGTGGCCTGGGCTGTTGCGCTGCCTCTCAGGGTGACGGGCAGAGTCCACTGGTGGTTTCTTGGCTGCAGGGGACGCTGTCGGGCGGGCAGGTATGAGTCCGGACCTCAGTAGTGGCGCAGGGCGCATGGAGTGTGTCCTGCGGCGCGTGCTCCCTTTCTTCCTAATGCCTGAAGCCGACGCGCCCCAGCCACAGTTCTTCCCGAGGCCTTCGCACGATTGTCGGCCGGTCCCGCTGCTGCCGAGCTGCGTGGAGCCACGGGCCTCCCCCGCCCCGCTGCCCCGGCTGCGCCCTGACGGCGCCCTCCACGCTCCGCCGCCTGGCCTCGGCCAGCTGCTCCGTCTCTCCGCGCATGGGCAGGACAGGGCCGCCTCTCACACCTTTGCCCTTTCATCTCGGGCCAGATGTCCCCACAGACTCTGTCCTGGCGAGGCCACGGGGAACGGCCACTTATGGTTGGTCGTGTGACACCAGCTGTCACCACAGAGGAGACACGGGGACAGGGAACAGAGCCCCGCCATGGAACCTTTTGCGGACAACTTCCTGAAGCTGTTCCTGACACAGGTGGTGTCCGGGCCACACGAAGCGCTGACACAGGGCCTGGTCCTTGGGGTACCAGAAGCCATGCACGTGGGACGCCACCCCAGCCTTTGGGAGGCAATAATTTCCAGCCTAGGATTCTGACCCTGGACCGGCCCCAGTCAGTCGGGAGGGTATAAGAGAGTTTGATGTAAAATGTCATAGAGACCGGTCCCCCATGCTCCTAAAGAGCTTGCTTCACCAAGATCGGGGGGAAGACGGGGTCCGTGGAAGAGAGACCTCAACTGCCTCAGAAAGAGACCCCGTGAAACGTGGACTCGGTGCCCCGAGAGGTTTGACCACGTGGAAAATGCTCCCAAGGCAGAGGCATCACGTAACAGGTCTAACCTCGCCCTACCCCACCCCCCAACATGAGAAGCAAACAAAATGGAGGCAGTTACCGAGGTCTGGGGGGTGGGTGGGGGAAGTGTAGCTGAGCCCACCGCTGGACTCGGCTGTCAGGCTGTCAGCACCCAGGGCCCGGTGGGCTGCAGGTCAGGCAGGTGTGGCCTGTGAGGGGGCTAGGTTTTTATTGTGACATCGAAGTTCAAACAATGAAGGGGAAGTAGCCGTAGATGTAATTTAGAAATATGAAGGTAAATATGAAACATAAGAAACAAGTTGGAAGTAGGGGTGGGCATGGCGGGAGACTGAGGTTTTCTCTTTATCCTTCATCTTTTTGGTGCATAAATCACTTTGACAAGGTCAAGTTTTGAAAAGAATTGGAGACGGGAAATGGAGATGAGCATGTGAGGCCGCCCTTTTGAGATTTGCTTTGAAGAGGTGCAGACTCGGAGCAGTAGCTGGCGGGGGGACGCCAAGGGAGCAAGTGTAGGTTTGTTTAGGATGGGCGGGGACCCTGGCCTCAGAGCCCCGGCTCCACCTTCCTCCCGCGGCTGGGGTAGGGGCTCTGGGGACAGCCTCTGCCCTTGGCTTCCAAGGAGAGGATAGGGCATTGCCTGGGGGGCCTGGCCCCTGTGGCTTTGGGGACCCCAGGGTGAGATTGTGACTTAGTCCCTGAGATGCCATTGTTGAAAGGGGACCGACTTGTGGGGCCGCAGCCTGGAGCCCGTGCTGGGCCTGGCTCAGCCCTCCCAGCCTCATCATCAGATGAGATCATCCATGTGGAAACACTTATCAACCACAAGACCTCATGTCAGTAATGTGACATCTTATTGTGACCTGGCTGTGGCCTGGATCGGGGGAATGAGGGCGTCGGTGGGCTTTGTGGGGCTCTCCTAGAGCCTCACCACGTCGGTGCCGCTTCTGTGGGCATCTAGTGAGTTCAGGGGTCTCAGCTGTCTTGTCATCGTCATTCAAGTCACGCTTCTTCCTGCCTGGGGATGAGGGACCAGGCTGCGGACTGAGGTGGCGACGAGGGCTCCTACCTTTCTGTACCCGGTGGTCAACCCTTAAAGCCCTGCCTGGGGTGGGTCCCCGTGGAGGGAGGACATGGCCCTTCCCACACGCCTGTGCCTGGTGGGTCTTCCCTCTGGCTTGTCTGAGCCTCACCTACTTCTGTGCCGTCTTTGCTGCAACTTGGGAAAATGGAGGAGCATTGCCCGTTGGGTGAAGAGCCCCAGATGATGGACTTATCACTTGATCCGCGTTTGGCTGACCGCACGCTTCCTCTCTCGTCTCAGGTGAACTCCCAGACAGCGTGACGCCCACGTTCTCACGGTCACAGAGGCTGCAGTCCTGCCCTTCAGCAGGGAGGTAATGAGCCAGTCCCTTTCCTTTCTTTTTGCTATTATAAGAACAAATTAACACACCTGCTAACTTCCTAAAGCGCCTTCTCATCACATGGTGACCCCACAGGCTGGCCACGCATGTCTGGCCTTAGCCCCATTCTCTCGGGTGCCACTTTTACGTCCACTGTAGTTTGCCATGGCCACAGACTTTCTTCCTGCGGTGTCAAAGCCACTTCTCAGCCCTGAGCTGGGGCGATTGTCCAGTCAGGACGCTCAGTGCAGCTGCCTTCAGAGCTGCCGCAAGTCCCTGCCCATCCCTGGACGTTCTGAGCGGTCGGCCTGGTGTGCAGCCCCATCCGTAGGTCCTCAGAGGTGACTCTGCTTTGTGGTGCACTTACTCAGACTTGGTTTGAGTCCCAGCTTCGTCCCTTCCTGATTGGACCAGAGCCACAAGGGCAGAGGCGAGGCCTTGCCAGGTGAGGAGCCAGAAGCCCCGCCGGGGCCCGGGGGTCGGCGGCCCCTCAGAACGGGGCTCGGGCAGGCCCTGCTGGCTTCCGTCTTTTATGTTGAAACCAGAGGATGTTCCACTGTATCAAGACGTTGGCCAAATGATGAGAATNGGGTCTGTGCTGCTTTGGCCTTGGGCTGTCTCGGTTCTGGGTTTGCGCCTCTACTCACGTACTTGTGACCCCGGAGAGTGGCCAGCGAGGCTTCTCTGGGTGACCTGACTCAGGGTACACTTCATCTGTGGTGGCAACAGCTCCACGTTCACGTCCCGCCAAGGAATCCTGCTCGGGACCCCGGAGTTCTTCAAGGGCAGGAGTCGTTTCCACTGTGGCGTCCCCAGTGCGTGAAGCTATCTGAGGAACTCAAAGTGCTTCAGTGTGTGGCATTTTCTCCCAACTTCTTAGAGCGACCTAGGAGATATCAGTGTGCCTGAGCCAGGTTACTGGGTTGTCATGGCCCCGAGCCATGGCGGGAATACACCAGGCAGCCTGGTCTTCAGTGAACAAAGCCCTGCCGTGTTTACGGGCTGGGAAGGGTTGTCAGGGATGCTCTGTTCACCT
This sequence comes from Pteropus medius, assembly GCF_902729225.1. Lineage (NCBI taxonomy): Eukaryota > Metazoa > Chordata > Mammalia > Chiroptera > Pteropodidae > Pteropus > Pteropus medius. The sequence goes on along the minus strand of NW_024342469.1, from coordinate 2,503,246 downwards.
CCTGTCCCTTCTCTCTTGCAGCTGATAGACCTGTGTTCTCCTCTGATCCAGCTGAGTCCCGAGGCGGACAAAGAAAACATGGACTCGCCACTTCTCAAGTTCTGAGCAGGAAAACGCTTTGCATCTGACTCTTTGTTACAAGAACAGTCCTAACGTGGTACTCAGCTTCGAAATAAACTTAGGAGGAATCGTTCTGGGAAAAAATTGTTTTAGAACCTAAGTAAAATGGCTATGCTTGGGGAGGCAGGCTGCGGGACCAGGGGCCTGTCTGTGCCCACGCGCGGCCACTGCTGTCCAGCGGCTGCTACCCTCGCTGCCCCGCACACTGCGCTGGACTACAAATTGGAAGTCTCCAAGTGCAGAATTTTGTCTTGAATCTTTTGTATGTAAAATAGCAAGTGACTATTTCAAAAACTAAGTTTGTATGAAAAGTTAAGTATTCTAGATTTAAGTTGAATTGTAAAATAAATTATATCAAAGCATACCTTGATTTTAAAAATTAGCTTGATTTTCAAATATATATAGCCATGCTATTTTTATTGCTAATCAATATTGCAAGATTTACATTATCCAAACTTCAGAATTGAGTGTGGCTATTGATGGATGGACCTTGAGGGCATTATGCTAAGTGAAATAAGTCAGACTGAGAAAAAAATCACCATATGATCTCACGTGCGCACCAAAATAGATTGGTGGTTGCCAGGAAGTGGGGGGGGGGCGGGAGAAGGTGGGGAGCGGATGAAGAGATCAAAAGGGCATGCATCCCTGCAGTTATTAAAAAAACAAGTTATGGAGATATAATGGGAAAAAAATTGGTGTGAATAATAATTGGTTGAAGTGCAGACTCCATCCCAGAAGATCCCACTTCCTCGGGGGACGATCTCAGGTCCTTCATTATGTGCCTGTTTGTGAAGAGGCCCCCTACCCACACTCGTGTGTGTGCTGGGCGTGCAGCCGTGAACGACACACCCTGTCCCGTGTAGCACACGCGCGCGCACACACACGTCGGTACTGAGCGTTAGGCAGCAGAGCGCGCCCAGGAAAGAAAAGGACAGCGGAGCGTGGACTAGGGCGGACGACGGGGCTCGGGCATGGAAGTGCGGCGAAGGGCTGACCAGGCGGAACGCGGCCGCCCGGCACTCACTTCCGGCCGGACCACAGCCGCGTCGCAATGGGGGCGGGACTTCCGGCGCGGCGCGGAAGCGGCGGCGATAGTTGGAGAAGTTGACGGCGCGCAGATGCTGGCGGCGCGGCACGTCGTGTGCGCCCTGTCCGGCGGCGTGGACAGCGCCGTGGCCGCGCTGCTGCTGAGGCGGAGAGGTGAGGCGGCCCTGTGTGCAGTGTCTCGCTCCCGTCCTGCGTGGCCTTGGGCGTCGCCTCCTCTGGGACCGAGGTCCCCACTGCTTCGGGCCACTTAGGCCGCCAACCGCCCAGGTTGCCGACGCCGCGGACTGTGAATCTCCGACTCGGGGCGCGTGCGGCGCGATTCCCCGGCTCCGAGGTTCCGCGCCCGGGGCGGCGGCGGCGTCCGCCCTTAACCTGGGAGGCCACGCGCAGTCGTGAGGGAAGCTGACCTCTGGGCACAGTGGCCGGTCCGTAGAGGTCCTGTCCTTTTGAGTCCCGAGGCGGCCGCCAGGCGACGTGTGCGACGGAGTACCGATGGGCGGTCTGCGCCTTAAAGGTCGTCTGTGTTCTCCGTCCAGTGGATGACAGACACTTCCTCAAAAGCACTAGCGTTTCCTCCAGACACGTCAAGGGCACCGAGAGTAACTGCCAGTCCGAATTCTCTGTCTGCACGGCCCTCCCTCATTGCGAGGCCTCACCCCTCAGTGGCGTCCGTGGAGCCTCCGCCCTGGGCCACCTTTGGTGCTAGGCCCTTGGAATGCAGAGCGGGTGCGGGGTTCTTGCCCCTCCGTAATGGAGATAACACCTACCTCACCGGGGTACTGGAAGGGTTAAATGACATAATACATGTAAAGCGTTTACTTCAGTGTCCAGCACCTATCAGATACTCAGAAAACGTTAGTGGCCGTTAGTACATATTCTTCACAACTGTAGCTATTAGGTATGATAAATAAAAAGTGCTAAATAGAATTATAGGCAAACTAAGCGTTTACAGTTGCGAGGAAGGGCGAATGAACGCATCCTGGACGTGGTGCTGTTTGAGCTGAGGCTTGAAGGAAGAGTAGGGTTTCACTGGGCAAAGAATTGCGGGTGTGCTGGCCGCAGGCAAGCACAGGGGCACGGGAGTGTTGGCTGGAATCTGGCCAGAAGGAGGTGGCAGGAGACGGGGGTGGGGTGGAGGAGTAGTGGAGCCCTAGATTAGGTTGAGTAGACAATGCAAGTTCCTGACAAGGCGTGTGACGTCTTTTGGGAGACGTGGGAGGCTGGCCGTGGGGAGACCAGGTATATTATTTTCCTCTTTAGGCAGATAAGCTCTCCCTCCTCCCCTGGATCCAGACTGTACAAGTTCATATTCCAGCCTTCCTTGGGCGGGGGTGGTAGGGGAGCTGATGGACAGCAAAGAAAAAGCGTGGTCCTTTCCTCTTGGCCTCAAGGGCTTTCCCAGTGTTATTGGAGGTGCACATCCTGTCACATGCTCCCTGGAAAATTAAGGCTAGGCAAAGCGCTAAGATCCGTCTTAGAGAGCCAAGCCCTGTGCCTGTGTGAGTGGGTCACGACTCCATGAGAAAAATGATCAGGCAGCTGAGGCTAAAAAAGAGTGGATTTCTAAAGCCCCGTGTTGTTTATCCATTCTACAAGCACTTTTTACGCTGTTTTGTGCTGGGTACTGCTAGGTGCAGTGGACACAGAATCGTATGAGATGAGCCTTGCCCTGTAAGGAGCTCCATGCTTCAGTGCGTTGTGGAGCCTCCCGTGGTATGCTCTAAGAAAAGCAGCTGTGAGAAGTGTGGGGAGACAAAGGAGGGAGAGCCTGATTACCTGCTGGGGTGGGCGTGGTCTTCCCACTGTGGCCCTTTAGTTTGGGCAAAGCTTTGTTATTGAATCTCTGTTCTTTGTAGTTCTATATTAAAACGTTTACAGTCAAATGCTCTGTCTTTCATTATATTGAGCCTACGCGGAATAAACGTTTTTCTTACAGGGTAGGAGCCTGTGTAGTTCACTAAGACGGAGTAAGGCTGAAGCTTGCCTGTCCAATATTCGGTTGGGTAGTTCGTCACAACAGAAGAGGGAAAAAAATAGGTCAGAAAATATCTAAGAAATACAGCCCTAAAATAGCCAAAATTTGAATTGTCACGTCCGAGGACTTAGAATCTAAATCTTAGATGGTAATTGGAAATAACTTTTGAAATTAGTTCACTTTTTTGATAACTGAATGGTGGTGGTTTTGAAAAATCTTGTTGAATTTCTGCTCTTCACACATTTGCTAAGCATCTCTATGTGGTAGGCATTGTGCTGACACGCAGTCACGAAGATGAAAAAGTACCATCTTGCTCATATCTTGCAGACATAGGCAATTTCAGCCCAATAATGTGATGGCGGAAGCCATCACAAAATGCTGCAGGAATCTAGGGGAAGGAGCATTTAAGTCACATCAAGGAACTGCTAGGACCTCAGATCACTGCCCTTTTCACCCAAGGTTCATTTTGTATATTCTCTTTAATTTGTCCTTCCTGCCTCCCCAGGTTACCAAGTGACAGGGGTGTTTATGAAGAACTGGGACTCACTGGACGAACATGGAGTTTGCACAGCTGACAAGGACTGCGAAGATGCTTACAGAGTTTGCCAAATCTTGGACATCCCTTTCCACCAGGTGTCCTATGTGAAGGAGTATTGGAACGATGTGTTCAGGTGAGAGCCGTTCGCGGATGCAGAGCCTTCCCATGTGCTGCGGGTCCTTCCAGTCCCATCGTGGTCCATCCGACTGACTTGTGCCACCTGCGCTCTTCAGCAGCGATACCAAAGAACGTGGGTGGGAGGCCTCAGCCACCCTCGAGGGACTCTGTGTGAGAGGCCAGGCCTGGATCCCAGAGCACCCCAAGCTCTTATTCCTGTTATTTTGCCACCTTCCAGAAGGTCTCTTTAATGCTTCTTGAACCTTGAGATGTTTCTGCTGCCGAATTAGAGTAGGGGAGCTAAGGCTGCGGTCTCCCCTGGAAGGTGCCGTGAGGGGAGTGGCCACACCCATGCAGCTCAGTGATTGGGGGGTTCTGAGAAAAAGAGTTAAGTGATCCACTCCCCCGTGCCTTTTGAAATCACAAAAAAAAAAAAAAACCACCAAAAAAAAAAACTTTAAAAATCTAATATAACCCTAACAGTTATTATGGCTCCCTCTGTCCTAGGCACTGTGCTGCATTTGGAAACAAAAAGATGTATAAACCATGGTCCCATTCTGTAGGAATTTGTAATCTAGTTGGGAAGAGGACATTATTTTCAAAGAACGTAATGGTGGCGAGTGGCATGAAGTCCATTAAAATGCTGCAGTTCAGAGGAGGGAGAAATGTGTCGCGTGGAGTGCTCAGGGAGACCTCATGAGGGGCTGGGGTTTGACTTGCCCTTGAAAGTCACAGGGACTAGAGACATTCCACATGGGGTCGCAAGAGCAGTGGGGGAGACAGGGATAAGTACCCATCCTTTATTTTGTGATCGTCGAAATCGTTGGCGGGACCCTCCTTGCTGCAAAGGGAGGATGCTGAGGGCTGGAGCGTGGTGAGCCCTGAGTGGGCTGCGTGCCTCGGGTGGCCAGTGGAGGCGTCCGAGGCAGCAGGAGTGTACGCAGGGGTGGGTTAGGGCAAGGGTCAGAAAATCCTTGGGTTTAGTCTTCGGTCTGCCACTTATTGTGTGACCCTGGGCAGTTGACGTAAGCAATACATGTAGCTTTTGTTGTTTTCATTATTAAAAAGACAAACCTGGCAGCCAAGTGTAGGGTAAGTTACGGGAGAAGACTGTGGGCAGAGAGTCTAAGGAAGCGCTGTTGCTACGGGTATGGAATAAGGTGGGAGTGTGGTGGGAAGTGAAGGCTGGCCATGACGGGTCCCCAGAGGGCAGATCCACCGGGCAGCAGATGTGGAGCTGCAGAGTCAACTGGGGGCTTTTAGACACACCTCTGGACCAGGGCTGGTGGGACCCTGGAACCCGCACTTCAATAAGCACTTCAGACGACGCTACTGGGGTCCCCTGGGGCTTGCTTTGGGAAGCGGTGCCACGGGGCTTGGTGCCTGATGCAGAAGCAAGAGAAACATAGGAGTCAGTGACAGATTCAAGGTCAAGTCTGGATCGGTGGAGAAAGCTAATTTGGGGGATTCCTCTGAGCACTGCAGGGTTCGGGATGATAGTAAGAAATTCAGGTACGTTTAAACTCCACCCTTCTTTGCTAACTTTTGAAAGTATGTGAGTGAATGTGATTTTGGGCCACATCTGTCCAGGCTGGCGGAAGGGCTTGTCCCGAGTCCTGTGGGAGACTAGGAGCAGACGTCGGCCTAGAGCCCAGTTTCCAGGCCAGTGTTCCCAGGGCGTCCTTTTTGTAGTCCCCACGTGAAACCTCACGATGAAGGGAGAGAGCCCGTGAGAGGATCTAGGTCCTGTCTGCCTCAGAGCTTGCCCAGGCTCTGCCCTGGCCTGGCCCCCACTGCCAGGGGTGCAGTTGGAACTGTGCCCAGTGATCTCTGTTCTGAACGCTTGCTGCCCTCGTAGCGCTTTCTAGATCAGGAACTTCTGAAGCCTTTTGTTCGGGACCCACTCGACCTTCAAGGGTCGGAGTCCAGCTGTTCTTCCTAATCACCACCTCCCTCACTAAGTGCGGGCCTGGCTTATCTGCTCACTACATGGGCCGTGGGCCATGCCCCATTGTTTTTGCTAATGCCAGCCGACACGTCTTCCATTATGCCATTGAGGAAGCGGTTGACAGTATATGCTCTTCGTAAACTGGTTTAAATGTTCGGCCTCTTCAACATTTATTTATTCAATGCTCGTTATGTTGAAAAAATTTGGCAGCGATGGACCTTCAGAGAGAGTAAAACACAGATTCAGCCTTAAGAAGTTTATAGTTTAATGAACTGCGACAACTTTCTAAAAATAAAAAAAAAAGGAAAGTGTGTGATAATATCAAGTGTTGTTGAAAATATGGAGCAACACAAGCTTTCCGCACTCAGGAAGGAGCGATCAGGGGTAGGAATGGTTTGTCATTGCCTGCCGAAGCTGAAGCCGCACGCGACCTGTGACCCTGGGCAGAGTCTTCATCAGCCTTCACAGTGCCTTCACAATGCTTTGTCAGCATTGTTTTTTTAACCCCTCCTGCTCAATGGAAAGCTTTAGGTTAAATGAAAAAAATGATCATGTATACCAAAACACACCCTTTTTTAAACTCCCGAAACAGCATCAAAACCATCCTGAAGCGAATACCATAAGACCCTGAGGTTCTCGCTCAGTGGCCCTCCTCCCGGGTCCAGCGGTCTGGCAGAGCGGAAGCCCACTTAGGGCGCCTGCCCACTGCCGGCACCAGGCGGCTGCCAGTCCTCAGGAGTGTGTGTGGTGCCATTAGACAGCGTTTGTTGGCACATCTGCCCGGTGCCCTGGGTTCTTAGGCTGAGATTGTGGACTGGCTGATAGAGCCTTGAATTGTAACTGTCACTTCTTTTATTCCTGCTCCGACTCACCGAGGCGTCCTCTGGCGGGGCACTCGCGCCCCCCTCACCTCGTGATACCCCATTTTTCACCCAGGTTTATTATCGTAATGCGGGCCGAGAGTGCAGCTGGCTTTAAACAAATGTTTGATGAAAAAACAAAATGGCTACGTCCTGAAGTGCTCCTGCTTCACAGAAAATTACAATTTGATAAAACAAGAAGAAACTCTAAACAAGTAATTTATCTGATTTATTTTTTGAAGACTTTCACACTTAGAAATGAAAATTTTCTTCTCGTATTCTAGCGATTTTTTGAATGAATATGAACAAGGAAGGACTCCCAACCCTGACATCATGTGCAACAAGTACATCAAATTCAGTTGTTTTTTTCGTTATGCTTTGGATAATCTTGGTAAGTAATTTGCATTATCTTTATTTGTTTTTTTTTTTAAATTCATAAGATTTTCAGAGATAGGCAGAATCCAAAACCTTGTAAACAGTTTCGTCTTTCTGAAAGAAAGGAAGCAGTGGAAAAGATAATATTTTGTATTTCACTGAATAAGAAAACTTTCTGGTGACGTGCAAATGCCCCAGTCACTGGGAGGAGAGGTGCCTCTTCACTGTGGACTGCGCAGTATAGGGACAGGGGCAGGATGGGGACAGGCAGAGGATGGGGACAGGCGCAGGACAGGGACAGGTGCCGTGGGTTCCAGGAGAACCCGCTTCACAGAATCCCGAGGAAGGATGTGCTGGGTCAGTGTCCAGAGAGTTGAGAGGCGGGCCCCGGCCCCGGACCCTGCCTGCGGGGCCAGTCTCGCTGGAGCAGGCTGTTCTGGACGTGGTTGTACTTAGCAGAAGTTCAGGAGCCCTAATTCAGGGCTCAGGATGTTCAGTGTTCAGCTCCCTGTTAGTCACCCTTTTTGCTAGTTCTGCTGAGACCTCTTCTCTTCTTTCAAAAGGAGGTTTCTGCTTTTCCCTGAGGGCAGGCTGCGTCTGTACCTGGTCTGGGTCCCTGGGTCTCTGTTCTGTTGCTCTGGTTTGAATCCATGCCTCAGTGGCCTCTTCTGCAAGCCCATCCTGTTATGATCGAGGCCCTCTTGCCCGCTGACAGCTTGCCTGCAGATTTTGTCTGTCCCTGAATTTCTTTCTCGTTCCCGTCTCCCTTTTGGGACATCCCACTCCTTCCTGTTGACACATCCTGATTCTGACTTGCTTGCTTAGACTACCTCTTGGTATCTGTTGCGGTGCTGTTGTACATTCTAGGTTCTTTTTCTGGTCCCCTGCTGTTAGAGTCACCATAAACAGCTTCTGAAGTTCTGGGTACTGGCCTTTCAGCTTTCTGAAGTTCTGGGTACTGGCGTTTCAGCTGTCCCATTGCAGCTCACCCTACCATGCTTGGCCACGTGCCAAGACATGTAATTGTGTGCCAGGAGCCCAGTGGTGTCACAGGACTGTTGGCAGCTCTGTCCTGTGAGCACTTTCATAATAACTGAGATGGGCACAAAGTAGGCTTGCAGATCTGATGTATAAGTGACCTGCAGCTGAGATGACAGTGACGAAAAGTTGGTTCGTGGAGTTAGGTATAGTGAAAAAATGCCTACAAAAACAAAGGATCAGAAAATTATAACAACCTTGAATGCTGGACTAACACCAAAAGCATGAAACTGAATAGAGATAAATGCAAAGTTTGCTACCCAGTTCAGTAATTAATTCTCCCAGTGCAAGACAGGGAGAAGATATGGCGGCTTTCGCTGTCTCACACTGACCATGCCTGCAGCCTGATGTCTGTTGAAGCCAGTGCAGCCTGAGCCCTCCCTGAGGTCTGCCTTGGGTGGGCCACAGTTGGCGGGATACATTTAGTCTCGATTTATTCAGAAAAAGGAGTGACAGACGCATGGAGTGTGAATTGAGGTTGGTTTTGCGTGTGTCTGGACATACGCCATCTGATGAACTATGTGATTCTTTGGGGTCGTCATAGCAGTATTCATGCGTGTGAGTTAGGATTACGGTTCAGTGTATGACACCAGAGGACAGGCGTGCAGCGTGCAGGAGGGAGTTTTTCACTCTGGGTAGCACAAACGGCTCCTCAGGAGGGGACTACTTGCCTTTTGAGAGGGCGAAGCTCCCTGTCATCTCGGCCTTTTGGGGAGCCCTTCAGGGGCCATCTGTTGGGCATGCTTCGAAAGGAATTTCTGCATTGAATGCCTCTAAGTCTGAACTTACTGCTTGAACCACGCAACACAGACCAAAACACGTAAAACTTGGACTTGTGAAATCTCAGGGTTTCTCCCAGAAGGTACGACGCTGTCTGCAGTAAACGTGGTTTCTACTCTATTAGAAAATTTCCAAGATGTAATGACGGGTTCGTAAATGTCGCTTTTCAGGTAGTTAATATGCAGCAGTTAATTCTTGCTGCGTCTCGTTTCACATGGAGCCGACTGGGTGGGTGAGTCCTGAATCAGTTTTGCTGCACCTTCCAGGAGAGAAGTCTTGCAATACTGAACATTGCACAGAAGTTGTGGACTAATGTGTGCTTTGGGAGATGCTTTCACTTTTTTTTCATAATGTAGAAAGAAGAAATTGAATATGCTGGATGATCCTTCACAGTTAAAAAAAAATACATATTTATTACAGAAAATTTGAAATTAGAACAGTAAAAAGAGGAGAGAAAACGCCATCTATCGTCTCCCTTCCCAGAATTAAAGGGATAGATTCTTGGACGTTTTTTTCCATCTTTTTCTGTACATTTAAAAACGTGGAATCGTAGTATTATGTACTTTTCTTCCCTAAGTCATAAGCATTTTCCCATGTCATTAAAATTTCTTCGGAAGCGGCACTGTTATTATCACGATGGTATTTTAATTTACTTCATATTCTTCTGACATTGAACATTTTAGTTGTTTTTAGTTTTTTCTTAGTATAAGAAACACTGAAATGAGTTTTTTGTACTTAAATCCGTGTGCTCATCCGACTATTTCCTTAAGCTAGAATGAATGAACGAGTAGAACGGTAACTTTTGAAAGGCCCTTAAAGACATAATAAACCGTGTAGCAAGGTCAAGTTATTTTAAATTAAGGGTTAAATGCCACCTGTGCAGCAGTTTGAGGTGTGCCCTTTGAGACTGCGGCGGACCACCCGCGGTGAGGCGTCATGTCTGTGCTGCATTAGGCATCCTGGGCTGGTGCTGGCCAAGGCCAGTGAACGCAGGTCTAAAATCTGCCCCTTGTGTTCTTAAAAACCTCACAGGGGCAGATGCAGTTGCCACGGGTCACTATGCGAGAACTTCACTGGAAGATGAAGAAGTCTTTCAACAGAAGCACATTAAGAGGCCGGAAGGGCTTTTCAGAAATCGATTTGAAGTCAGGAATGGTAAGTAAAAGTGCCCAGGTCAGAGCTCCATTATTTGTAAACAGAGTAAAATATTTTGAAGAATGACAGTGGGTCATTGTGCGAGCGTACCTGCCAGACCTCTGTGTGTTCCAAACTAGCTCGTTTGTTTTGGTTTCCTTTTTGAAAATGACTCAAGAGGGTTATTTCCCCCAAGGGCCTGTGATTGGACAACAGAAGTCCCAGTCGGGGGTCAGGCCAGGGCTGGCGGGAAATGGAATCCGTAATTTATAACCCAGGTCTGGGTACTGTGTGTTGGTGATTTGCAGGAGAAACTTCACAACAATATTTGGAGTGCTATAGGCCCTGTTACTTACCATCAAGTTTGTAAGGGTTTAAGATCAAAGCATACTTTCATGGGCCAGGAATGCTGAGACCAGATGTTCATAGCACAGACTTGGTGGCCAGGCTTGGAACTATGTTGACAAAGATTATGTATACAAATTAGTTTATTAAGGACAAAGGGAGCAGAGTTTTACTTTCCCCCCCAAAATAAATGGCAAACAATGGACTCGGAAGCTGCTGGCTTATCCTGATGCACATTTGTGTGTAGAAAAGAGGCATTCACGTCATCGTTACGTGAAAGACAGAAGGGGCTGTTTCTGCAGCGGGTAGGCATGCCTGCTCCCCCCCCCCCCCCGGCCCCCCGGAAAGTGTTTGGCCTCGCAGAGCTCTCTGGGCCATCGGGGGTATGCCATGGCTGCACAGAGCCGTCTCTGCCCTCGTCGGCACACCTTTAATTGAGTGTGTCTTTTCGGTACACTAAAGCTCTTTATTTTATTCTAGTTCACTTGCCCTGGAGACCTGGAATAGGGCCTCCTGGCTGGGCCTGGGTCCTTGGGGAGAGTGCACCAGGGGCAGCAGAGGACCTGGCCCCGGAGCGAGTAGGCCCCGAAGCCAGGGCTCCTGGGTGCTGGCCTTGAGCTCGTAAATCTCACCTGTACAAGGTGGCGGCGGCACCTCTGACCGGGCCGAGTGCCCACGGGGCCTGAAAGAGCGAAGGTGTGAGGATAAAGGTCCTGGCCTTCACCAAACGTTACTCCCTCTCACTGGTTTAGGATTTCCAGCTTAAACGTAAAAGATTTCGAGTTGTTTTAAAATAACTCAGAACTACGAGAAAATGCAAATTACTCCCTGTACTCCGGAGGCCCTTACACTCATACTGTTTGACTTTAGTTTTGAACCAGAGCAGCATTGGGCACGTGAGTCTGCCTGACGACTGGTGGACTGAGCCTCGTCTTTCATCTTTCAGCCGCTTTTGTTATTTTGCACGGAAGCGGTGGATAGAAATTAAGGAGACGGGGCTCAGTCTCTAGCTCTGCTGACCTCTGCCTGTACCATTTCGGCCAGTCACGTTACCTGAGCTTCAGTTTCCTTGTCTGTAAAACACGGATAATTCTGCCTCACAGCGAGTGTGAGAATCAAATCTGGGGTCACAGTGGGAAACACTGACTCCACCGAGTGCGTGTCATACTCGTGTGGCTCTGAGTACAACTTGGTGAGGCCTCTCCTAGCATAGATAGGAGACTTGTGGAAAGAAGCCGTCATGCCGATGCTCTGTTTAGTTATTTCCATTGGTTTTTAAACTTCAGAGTGGGGGACCCAACAGTTGTAATAACGGAAATTCAGTCACACGCCGGGCAGGACTGATCTGGCCCAGAGATGGGGCCGGGCCTTCTTTCCTGAACCAGTGTCACGTGGCCAAGGTCAGTCACACCTCTGCACTGGTGCCTTAAAGCTGGAACCGGCTCTTCATAATCAAATAGGGACCATTAGAGAAATCGCAGAGGAGCATCTGACAAATGTCGGAAACCATTTTTACCACAAAAGACAATGCGTTTGAGCGTAGCGTGCCGCCAAAGGCGTGCCGTCTTGCCCAGTAGTCAGACCCGGAAGGTGACAGACCTTGAAAACAGCCACGGCATCAGCACATCCCTGACTGTCAGGAAACGGCACAGCCGACGCCGTGTCGGTGGGGTTTTCTGCGAGTTGTCTCGTTCAGTTTTCCCAAATGGGCTGAATTTATGTCAGACTTGTTTTTTTCATGGGATGTTTCATCTTGGAAAATATTATTATCTAAAGTGTGAACTGGAATAAGTTTCCTTAACATGTGAAATCTGCCTTCCCCGCGCGTTTTTAATAGCAGGTGGGTTAGGGGTGAGAGTTCATCCTGCTTCACCGCAGCGGTTCCGTCTGCTGTTGAGTGTTGGGCTTTGTTTCTTCCAGACCGGGGGTGATCAGTCTAAGCAAACGGGAGCTCGTCGCTGCGGGAAGCACGGGTGTCTCATTCCTGCAACGTCTCCTGTTCTTTACTCTCGGCAGCGACAAAGCTCCTCCAGGCAGCTGACAGCCTTAAAGACCAGACCTTCTTTCTCGGCCAGGTTTCCCAGGACGCCCTGCGGAGAGCCCTCTTCCCTCTGGCGGGGTTAACGAAAGACTTTGTAAAGAAAATAGCTGCCGAGAATAGACTCCATCACGTGCTTCAGAGAAAGGAGGTAGGACTGAGGGGGGCGCTCACGTCTTCCAGCTCCGCGGCACAGGGAGAAGCAGAAGTCTGTGCTCGCCACCTCGGAGGAGCTGGCACGTGTGCTGTGACATTCAGAAAGCAGCTTAGCAGTGACTTCCCCCTCCCGCCCCGGCCCCACTGGCGTGGGCGGCGTTCCCAGCGGCCTTGGTGGCTCCTGCGTGCTCGCGGCCCCGCTGTAGGAGAGAGCAGGGCAGTGGGGACCGGGCGCTGAGACTCTGGGGTGCATGGGAGCTTGTGCTGCCGCGTGGACCTGCTGTGCTCATCCGGTGCCTTCTTGCTGCCAGGCACTGCCGCTGGCCTCCGAGGATGCAGCGAGGAGCACACACGTTAATTTCCGCCTCCACGGAGCTTGGGGGCGTCAAAGGCGGGGACAGGCAGGAAACATAACCATTGTACCCTTAGGAGAGGTCTGAGAGGGAGGGTTGGGGTGCTGCGGAGGAAACACCAGTGGGCTCTAGTGCAGATCAAGGGCTAGAGACGCCGGAAAGGGCTTGCGAGGATTTTAGTGTCGCATAGACAGGTGAGGAGAAACAGTGCGGAAAGTGGGGAGAGCATGTGCAAAGGCCCTGAGGTGCGGCGGGGCATGCGGTGGGCTGGTCTGGCGAGCTGCGCCCACCCCCGTGTGCCAGTCCGCTCCCGCCATTCCGCGGTCGAGGCAGCGTTAGCCGTAGCCGCCGCTTCCCGTCTGTCTTCTGGGAATGGGCATGGCTGTGCCTTTTGTCAGCAAGTCATGGTTCCCCGTACCCATCAATTCTGTTCATCTCTACCTGTCCCATGTCCAAGTGTGACTATGGTAGGAGCCAAGGGAGCCACCCTCATGGGACCCACATTCTAGGGACAGAAACCAAAGAATGAGAGATGAGGCCATCTGCTGAGCATGGCGGTGGAGAGCTTGTCCCCGCTGTCGTCACCTCGTGCGAGGGCACACCTCCTGAGGAAGACTTCTCCTTCCTTGGACGCTTCAGCCTCTGGCCTGACCGTTCTGCCCCCTGCTCCTGCTCTGGTCCCTTCCTCTCTCCCGAGACTCACGCGCAGTGGCCTGAAGGGCCTGAGCAGCTCGTTTTCTTTCCCGGGGCAGCTGCTCCGATGGTCTGCCACACAGGCCCGGACCGCACAGGCAAGGGCACAGGTTAGGGACCCTGACTAACCCCTGAGAGGCTGTCGGTGAGCCACTCCCGGCCTGCGTGTAGGTTGTGGCTGGCATCCGGGTGCTGGGTGGGGCACGCCGGCCCTGGGCCCAGCGCGGCCCATTCGCGGGCAGACACCTGCCCGTCCTTCGTCTCATGATCGGCCCTTCTTCATTTCAGAGCATGGGCATCTGTTTCGTTGGTAAAAGAAATTTTGAAAACTTCATTCTTCAGGTGAGTGTGTTTTGGCGGACAGGATGGGGCCGTGTCTCTGCCGCAGACCTGGCCCCAGCAGTGACGCCGTGCGTGCTCTCCAGTACTTACAGCCCCGGCCCGGCAGATTCATTTCGATAGAAGACAATAAGGTCCTGGGAACGCATAAAGGTGAGGCGCATCCTCTGGCTTCACGTTGTAAGCACCTTGAGTTGTGGGGTGACTCGATTCCAGGAGTAGTTTAGACGCCGTGCCTCCGACTGTGGGGACAAGGGGTGGATGGCGGGGCGCGGAGGCGGCTTTGACGTGGGATCTTTGCGTTTCAAGATGTCTTCTTACAAGCATTGCAGCTAATAAAAAAGCAGGCTGAGTCCAAGACTTCGCTCCCTGAGTTGTGCTCTAAGTCCCTGTAAATAGGATTATAGAATTACTTCCTCACTATATAAAGGAAATATTAGACGACAGAGAAACTCGCCGCCCCACCCGATGAACGGGGCCAGGTTGGCTTCAAAGCGTGAGCTTCATGCTTTAGGACTAGGCGAAGAGGTGGCATCAGGCGGTGTCCCGCGTGTGGCGAGGTGCTCTCACTCATCTGCAGACACTGCGGTGGGGTCTCTGAGCCTTCACTGAACTGGAGCAGGGAGGACAAGGGACAGAGACCAGTCGGGGGCAGGAGTTCTAGCCTGGGTGGGAGGGCGGAAGTCGGGCTGGTCCGCGCCGGGGCTGTGCCCTTGGAGGCCTGATGACCCGGTGAGTCTCTACTCAGCGTGGGTCTGAGCTGGGGAAAGGGCCAGGGCTACCGCTCGGATGTGGACGGTCTCGTACGTGGCTTGTCCTCCGGAGGTCCCCCACCTCAGTTCGGGCAGACGGCTTCCCCTTCCTGCTGAGGGAAGCAGGGCTTAGACGTCACAGGCTCCCAGAGAGCCGAGCATTTCTGAGACGAGAGGAAGGAACAGCAGTGCCGCCTGAGGAGGGCCAGCTGCAGGATGCTCCCAGCCCGTCTCCAGAGGAGCCCTCAGAGGGCTCATGGTTGTGAGGCCCGTGATCCAGCTGTCCTGCTTGCTGAAGTAGGGGCCGCGACTCCCCAGTCATCTCTGCCTGCGCCCTGTCACTCGGAGGGAGGGACAGGGGAGGGGTAGCCCAGCCGTGGGGTGGGGGTGCACAGGGGCAGTCTCCCGGGAGGGCTTGGGCACAGACGGGGCAACCCGATGTTGCGGCCCCGAGGTGGTTAGTGCATGGGTGGGGTCTCAGCGAGGCGGGGCGCGAGCCTTCGAACGGACTCGGTCGCGTTGTAAAGGCGGCGTCCGTGCTCCTCGAGGCTCAGGCGCTCTCGCAGCTGCACCTGCTTTGTGTGGGGCGCAAGACACAGCCGAACCCTGGCCCAGACACGGGGTGGGACGTGCCCAGGTGCTTGGTCAGGGCCGACGCTGGCTGCTGGAGGACCCTGGCCTCTCTGGCCACCCCTCGGTGGTCCACAGAGCCCCGACCCGCAGCCCTCCACCGTGAGGGGACTCGGCCCCCCTCACTGAGAACCTGTCTCCCCAGGTTGGTTCCTCTACACTTTGGGCCAGAGAGCCAAGATCGGTGGCCTGCGCGAGCCCTGGTACGTGGCAGAGAAGGACGGCGGCAGGGGCGACGTGTTCGTGGTGAGTTGGGCGGCAGCGGCCACGCTGTGGGCGTGACCAGGCCGGGCTGGTGGGGTCCTGGGCTCTCTGCACCCCAGGGCTGGCCCGAGGCGCCAGAACGACTTTGTTGAGGTGCTTACCAGGCTCCCACTGCATACCGCTCACTGCGTTAATCGTCAGGTTAGCCCCTGTCCCCACTGTCTCTCTGGTTTTACCGAAGAGGATGAGACTCAAAGGTGGAGAAGTGTGCCTGCGGGCCCGTGGAGAGCAGGTAGCCTCAGGGCCTGGGACAGGCCCAGGAGGTCACTGTCGAACAATGTAAGTGGCAGAGCCAGGACCAAACCAGTCCGTGTGCCACAGCGGTGCCCTGAGCCACTGTGACCCTGGACTCCTGCCCCGGGCTCTAGAGCAGGACATCGCAAAGGGGGTGAGTTGTCAGAACACAGGGGAGGGTGGAGAGAGTAGACGCTACTGCTATCTAGTGGGTAGAGGCTGGGGGCCCCCGCCTTGTACCAGCCCCGAGTCTCAGTGGTGTCAAGGTTGAGAAACCCTGCTCTGAGCAAGCTGGGTGCCATCTCGTGCTCTGTGACAAAGCTGGGGAACCTTCTCTTAGACACAGGCAGAGAGGCCAACAGCCCTGACCAGTTAGTTCTGGGACGTCTTCCAAGAACTGTGGGCACGAAAGCCTGGACAGCGATTCTGGCCAAGCATGAATTAATGTGATTTTGGTGTAAAATTCAGCGGTTTCTTTTGCTTTCAGAAAAAACAGAAGTGTCATTGACTGATATTTGTCCCTGTATGGGACTCCCTGCCTACTTAGAGCCCAAGGCCCCAGGACTTAGCGCCCTTGGTCCTGTCTCAGAGGGGAGGCTTACGAGATACTTGGAGGCCAGGGGGCTCTTGGGAGTCAGGACAGGAAAGCAGACCACATCAACCGCCTCAGGGAGCCAGCACCGTCCCTTCTTTCCCCAGCCACGTGGGGTTTGGTGGGATTCCTGTAATGGCTTTTCTGAGAGACAAGCCAGGCCCATGTCCCTGGCTCTAGGTGGCTTGTGGTGGAGACAGAGTGAGATTTGAACTTGGAGGCGGAGTGCCGAGCGAGGTCCTAAGTTCGGCTTATACATACTCGGTTGCTTGCCAGGTGTGAGTGATTGTGACAAGTTACTTTCCGTCCTAGGCCTGCGTTTCTTCTTTTGCAAAATGGGGGTCGAAAGGCTCTTGAGAAAAAGCACGTCTAACGCTCCAGTTTTGAGCATGCATTTTGCTTAGGATTATCATTAACAAGGGACAATGAGGTGGCTTTGAGTCAAGGGGCTCATGTGCCAAGGGTGCCAGGGCATCACGACCTCTGCCTTCCGCTCCGCAGGCCCCCGGCACAGACCACCCGGCCTTGTTCAGGGACCTGCTGCGGACCAGCCGCGTGCACTGGATTGCTGAGGAGCCGCCGGCAGCCCTGGTGCGGGACAAGATGATGGAGTGCCACTTCCGGTTCCGCCACCAGATGGCGCTAGGTGACTGAGCGGTTGGGATCACCGGGAGAAGCCAGATTTAGGAGTCCCTGTTGTTTGGATTATATCACATCTTCAGACCCCCTTTCCTTCTGCCTACGTTGGGGACAGGCCCGGGGGCGCGGCGGCCTAGCTCAGCTTCCTGTGTCGGGGTGCAGGGAGGGTCCCAGAGGTCAGCGCTGGTCTGAGGGTCCAGGTCGTGCATATGCTTCCTGTGGGCCCAGGTGGTGGCCCTTGAGCCCCTCTGGCTGTCACCGCCCCTTGGCTGGTGCTCCTTCTTCCCTGGGGCCCGAGGCCTGGGGCTGCCAGGCCAGTGACCCTCCAAGGGCCCCTCTTCCCCACCCAGTGCCCTGTGTGCTGACCCTCAATCAAGATGGCACCGTGTGGGTGACGGCTGTGAGGCCTGTGCGGGCCCTCACCCCAGGACAGGTGAGTGGGGCGCCCGGCCCTGCACCGTGCTCTGGAGCAAGGAGGGGACACGCGCTGGAGGGAGGGGACACGCGCTGGCAGGACACATGTGGCCCAGGCCCAGCCCTGGAGTGGAGATAGGCTTTAGCACTTGCTTGGCTGTCCCCAGGTGGGGCCGTGCAGGTGAGCAGGCTTGTGGCCAGTGGGCTTCGTGCTCCAAAGGTGGCACCTCACTTCCTCCTCCACCAGCGTACCTGATTCACAGGGGCGGGGCTGAGGGACAGGGGCCGTGAGTGCTCAGGTCACAGAGCCAGTGAAGATGGGAGCGTGGGAGTCTGCCGCCACACCAGCCGCTGGAGGCCCACCTGCTCCGCCCTGCCCAGCCTCAGGGCGGACCCCAGGGACAAGGACAGGTAAAGGAGAGGCAGAGAGTTGTCCAGCCTCTCCTCATTCTGGCCCCAGACCAGCAGCCACAGGCCCAGGCTCCTGGCTGCTCCGCAGGCTCCCCGAGTCCCCCTACGGGTGACGCAGGCGTCTCTCCTTTCCAGTTTGCCGTGTTCTACAAGGGGGACGAGTGCCTGGGCAGCGGGAAAATCCTGCGTCTGGGGCCTTCCGCCTACACGCTCCAGAAGGGCAAGAGCAAATCCAGAGTGGCCACTGAGGGCTCCGGTGACGGCCCAGGCTCGGGTCCCACGTTCTAAGCACCTGGGAGCAGATGTGGCAGAGCAGAGCCTGGGGCGGGCGGCCAGGGGTTCAGCCGCTGTCGTGGACCAGGGGGCGCCTGGCTGGATCTGCCACCCCTGTCTCGGCCAGGGAGAGCCCCAGCGAGACCACCCGCATTGGAGCTCCGGCCACAAGGACTTACTGGCGGGTACGTCTATCCTAAGCACCCCACTTATACAGTTCCTACCTCAGGGGAGGTTTCCCACCCAGGAGCACACAGAGGGGTGTGAAAGGGGGTGCAGGGACAGCGTGGAATAAAACTTATGTCCAAGACGTGGATTCTGGCGGCGGCCTGTGTGGGGTGGAAGACAGGTGGGCTGTCTTGGGGCCCCACAGCACTGGGCCCCCAACTGTGGGAAGGCAGGCGGCCAGCATGGGGGAGCGATGGGAGCCCCACCCTCCTCGCTGAGGTCCCAGCCTCACCTGAGGCAGAGGACGTGTGACTGGGCCTTGAGCCAAGTCCCAGTTGCTTGGGATTTCTGAGGGACGATGAGGTCTCGAGGCCACCCCTTCCCCCGCAGAGTGCCCAACACTCCAGCCCGGTCAGTCATGTTAGAAACCATCCCCGTGAAGAGTTCTCGTGGGGTAGGAAGTTGGAGTGACACACGTGTGTGCGTATCTCATTCAGGCCACTGTTACAGTGTCCCAGACTGGCTGGTGTATAAACAACAAATTTATTGCTCTCAGTCCTGGAGGCTGGGAGTCTGAGATCAGGGTGCCAGCACAGTCGGGTGAGGGCCCTCTCACGGGTCACCCAAGGCGCGACTGTTTCCTGGCACCGTGGAAAGGCGTAGGGCTCCCTGGGGCCCCTTTTATAAGGGCCCCGGTCCCATCGTGGGTTCTGCCCTCCTGACCTCAGCACCTCCTAAAGGCCCCGCCTCCGCACACCTTCACATCAGGCTTTGGGGTTTTGACTTGTGAGTTGCAGGCGCATGTGCAGAGCACGCAGTGTGCGTGCACGCGCCGGCGTGTGGCAGATGAGAGTGAAGAACCTCGGAGCCGGCTGTGTTAGTGGGTCACATGCTTTGACCAGGGACATTTTGGTCAGCACTGAGCCCTGGAGTGACTGTCATCTTGCCTGTGTATTGCAAGAGGGGGGCTGGGTGGTGACCCAGGACTTGGAGGGTGGAAGTCTGGAGGTGCATGGCCCTGGCCCCTCCACTTTCTTCACGGCCTCTGTGCTGTGGGAGTGGTCATCATCTGGGTCAGGCAGGACACTGCCACTGCCCAGGCCACTGCCCAACTCCCTGTGCTGGGGGTGGGGATGGGCGGGGTCAGGATCCCTGGTGCTGTCCCCAGGGCTCAGCCAGCTGTCCCGTGCTCCCTCTCCCTCACTGGCCTCAGACTCACTCCTTACTTGGAGCTTCAAGGCAGGCTTCTTGGGCGGCGGGGGCGGCCGGCGGGGGGACGGTTGGTTGGAAGGTTCTAGCCCAGAGGCAGCAAGTCCTTGGGAAGCAATCATGTGGCCCCGCCCTCCGGGGCTCAGAGCCTCTGGTGCCGAGTGACCAGGCCGCTGGTGGCAGGGCTAGTCCTCGGTCAGGGTGCCCTGGTAGGATACCGCCCCCCGCCCCAAGGCAGGTCACAGCCCACAACTGACCACAAGGGAGAAGCCCAGAACAGGTGACAGGCACCTCGGCCCCAGCGTGCCTCAGCGAGGAGTGGGCTTCCTGCTGAACGGGAGGGAGGCCTGGGGGGGCCTTTGAGCAGAGGATCCCTTTGGCCTCTGATGTACCAATGGGAGGTTACAGAGACCAGGTGGGCTGTGGAGGGGCGGACGAGATGGCTGGATTCGGAGAGTTCGCCGTAGTGGATGAGGGAGCAGGGACCCGACCCCCAGGCCCTTAGTCCCGAATCAGCAGCTGGCGGTGTTTCCCCCAGCACGGCCTGCCAAGCCGGGCCTTGTCCAGCAGAGGGGGCCCAGATGCCTTGGACTCAGCACGGCAGTCGCCCCCCTGCACAGCTAGGCTCTGCCGCCCAGTGGAAGGTGAAGGGAGGGCGGGGAGGCCAGGCCCACACACCTCACTTGGGGTTTGGGTGGGGGTTGCAGCCTGCCGGGTGGACTGGCCGTAAGCCTGGCGCCATGCCCCCTCCAGCCTGGGGAAGCCACGCCTGGCTAAGTGTGACCCTGAGCACCGGGGCCACAGGCCGCAGTGTGAAGGGCCTTCAAGACCAGGCCACTGAGTGGGGCTGAGAGCTAGGTGCCAGCCCACCCTTGACCCCTAGAGGCTGGACCCCTAGAGGAAGCCGCCCACCTCAGCAGTGCCCACCGCAGTGGGGGCCAGTGAGGGGCGCGGCCTCAGCCCGGACCCTGTCCCTCGAAGCGTGCAAACCCCGCAGGGAGGACACGTCTCAGTAGAGCTGAAAGGACCCACCCACCCCCACAAGCACCCATATGGGCTGGGGCTTGTGACAGGAGGCAGAGCAGTTAGCCGCTGCCGACCGAGGAGCAGGGACAGTGAGCTCCCCAAAGTGTCTTCTGACGAGAGGAAGCAGTGCTGAGGCCCCCTCACCCTGCGGGCCGGCCCCCAGCCCTCCTTTTCCCCAGGCCCCTGCCCTCCGCAGGGCTGCCCTGAGCCCCTGGCCCGTTACCTGGAAGCCTCACCCAGCAAGTGCGCCCCAAGGGGGGCAAATGGGCCCGAGCAGCCTGCCTCAGCTTCCCATGAGGAAACGCCCTGGGAGGCAGAGGGGTGGCCGGGTGGCCAGCGGTGGGCAGGGCTCGGGCCTGAGCAGCTGCCCCCAGCCCCAGCCCAGCCTGCTCAGTCCAGTTGGCTGGACCAGGGAGGCCCTGCTCTGCCCTGGCCAGGAGGGGGACCTCAGCTCGACATCCACATTCCACGATGTGCAGGGCAGTGGGGATTGGACAGGCCAACAGTGGCCCCGTGGTCCTTGGGGACCCTCGGCCCGGCATGGGGACTCGGGCTGAAACGTCGCCTTTGTTCCGCCGGCTCCAAGGGCAGCGTGGAGCCTCCCTGGGCTCAGGTTTCCCCCAATTCACTGCCCTGGGAACGGAGGTCTGAGCTGAGGACCAGGCTGGGGACCCTCTGCAGTGCCCACCCTGCTGTGTGTGAGGCTGATCCTAAAAGTGGCAGACACACGAGCAGGAGGGAGGGAAGGCACAGGGCGGCTCTGCCTGTCCCGCCAGCCTCCGGCCCGCAGGGGCGGCCAGTGGAGGAAGGTGGGGGAGGGGGCATGAAGCTGCTGCTGTCCCCTGCCTGCCCTGCTCCCTTCTCTCCGGTGAGCACGGGCTGCCTCCGTGCGCCCCCGAGGCCACTGGCCAGAAGGGCCCTGGGCAATGCCAGAGAGAAATTACGCAGCTGTTGTCCGCCAGGGGGTGCTATGGGTCAAGGTTGCTGCTGGAACGCGGGCCTCTCCCCAAGCCCTGCCCAAGCACTGGGGCCCGCGGACTCCCAGGCTGTACCCCCAGGCGCCCTTCGGAAGACCCTGGGCAGGCCAGAGGGGCTGAGGTTAAGTAGGACACATGGCCCCCTGCCCTCTTTCCCACACACAGGCCACCCCAGCCTGGGCTATACCCCCTTCCCACCCCGCCCCCCCCCCGTCTGCTGATGATGAGAGAAAGGGATAGAAATAGGAAAACCGATCTGGGCTCAGAGCCTCTGAAGCTCGTTTCCAGAGTGTTCCGTCAGATCCTAGAGCCGCTCGCTCCACACCTGGAAGGCCCCTTCCCTAGGCCCCGAGGCGGCTTCAAAGCCCGCGGTCTGTCTTCTGCCCCACCCCGTCCATGTCCAGGGAAGCCACCCCAAGCTGTTGATGTCCCCCACCCTTGGGTGTCCAAATAAACCTCACCTTCAAGGAGGGAGCCTGGAGCGAGGCCACAGCTGTGACTGGTGAGGCAGCAGTTGCTCCTGCAGCTGGACGGGAGGTTCGGATGTTTCTGTGGCCTGAGCAGCGTTCAGATGTCCAGCGTCTGTGTCTGTGTCAGAGGCGGTTTCAGAGGGGTCTTCGTTTTGTCTCGGTCCCTCTTGGTCCCAGAGCGGCCTTGTCTGAGGCTGGTGTTGGGTGTGATGTGTCTGCAGGAGGACCCCCAGGCCTCTCCCTCTCTCTCTCATGCTTCCATGTTTCCCCATTAAGCTGAGCTTTGGGGTCGAGATCCATTCGGTCATGTTCACTGCAGAGCCTGTGACAAGTGACTGGGGAGGCAGCAAAACTTGAAGAATGACCTTTGGGGGTGGGGGTGTTTGTGGGCGGTTCTTTTTTCCGCTGGATTTGACCCAAGGGTAGCCCCAATCTCTTTGTTTCCATTTTCCCCGAGGGTGGCCCCAGTTGGGGGGAATTGAGACAGTGCGACTGGCTAGAACCCTTTCTGGACAGAGGAACCAAGAAAAGAGGCCCAAAGAGTTAGAGCATGGGAGGCAAATTCCAGACAGGAGCAAGCTAGAGGAGGGGCCCCTAGTTTCCACACACGCCGATGGGTGCTGGCTCACCCCCGGGTTGTGGGCGCAGGGGGCAGACCCGGAAAAGCGCGGCCAAGGCTTGGAGAACAGAACCAAGACCGAAACCACCAGCCACGTCTCAGACCGACCGAGTGGCAGACCGGGCAGGTAGACCCATGCAGCAGAGCAAAAGCCTGGACACTGAACGTCAGCTGGAACCCACTGCTCGCAGGTGACAGCTCGTGGTCCTCACCTAACTGGTCACTTGCCAGCTAAACAGATTTAAAAATGACATCCGCCAGAGGATTCCAACAAGACCAGGAAGTCGCACGACATTCGAAATGTCCATCAAAGATTCGCTTTGAAATTAATCAGCACATGAAGAGGCAGGAAAATGCCAAGCTAAAAGGAACCGACAGAAGTCGCCCCCAGAGTGGCCCAGACGTTCCTGTGATCAGGCCTTAAAGCAGTGTTACAACCACACTCCACGAAGCAAACACTCGAGAAACGCACGGAGACCTAGACGTCCTCAGCAGAGAAGTAATGCTTGTAAGAGGGACCTAACAGAAATTTTGTAACTTAAAATGACAATATGTGAAATAAAATTCACTGGATGGCCTCAACAGAATGGAGGTGACAGAGGAAAGAGGCAGTGAACTTGTAGATTGATCACTAGAAATGATCAAATCTGAAGAACAGAGAGAAAAAAAAAAAGAATGAAAACAGGTGAACAGAGCCTCAGAGACCTGGGGCAGAAGGACAGAAAAGACTGGTGCAAAAAAACAAACAAACAAACAAAAAACAAAACACAAAAACCTAAAAATTTCCCCAACTGGGTAAAAGACATAAATTTATAGATCTCAGGAAAGCCCTGAAGGACAATGAACAGAAAGTCCTGGCCCAGTTCCTGCTCCGCGAGGCTTGTCACCAGCATCCTGACCCTGTCCCTTCCACAGCTGCCCTAGAAAGGGGAAGGAGCAGACGAGCGGGGGAGGGGAGGAACCAGCACGGCAGAAGCACAGATTCAAAAATCTTAATTTATTGTAGATTCTTTTCTCATTTGTGTTGGAATTCCAGTGTTCTGAACATTAATAAATATACATTAAAAAAAAAAAACCTCCAGTGTCTAATCTCTGTCATAAAGTCTTAAGTCACAAAAATAGGTTTTACATTTTTCCTGTCTTAATAAAACTGACAATTGTTTTTTGGTAACAGTTCTAATCAAAATAAAAACTACACCTCAAGGGGCAAAACCCATTTGCAGGAAGAGTAAGCAGTAATATGAAAATGGAGTGTTCAAAGACTCAAAAATATTAAAATTCCTTACTCAGACAGCGTCTCATCGGTGGTGACCATCTGAAGGTACTAGCATTCAGTATCTTCAAGAGGCCCTCACCTGTTAAGGCACATATATACATAATTCGTTCGGGCCAAGGGCTTTGGGATCTTATTTCATTTCCGTACCATGCTGCGGTCTTAGGCCAGTTTCAGACATGCGTTTCCACTCGCGCAGTCACTGACATGCTCGCGTTTTCATCAGAATCACACAGAACGGAAATCTTTGCGTTTTACTTGACTTTTGTATTTTATGGTGTCTCATATTTGGATGCAGTTGTGCTGATCGTTTATTTGGGCACCTGATCCGAAGAACAAAGGAAACGCTGAAATAAAATGTGTCTGAATGGTTCTGGGCCCCGTTCCACAGCCCCTCGGGCCACGCTGTGCCAACTGCCCACAATGGGACAGTCACAGCCGGTCCTTGGTGTGAGTTTCCAAAAAACAGCTTGGGAGCCATTGAAAGGGTGGCTGCGGCTTTGTCCCTTTGCACAATTGGCCATTTGAAGCGAAATGAAGTAATTGGTGAGACTCGGGGCGGGTGGGAACCCAGCCTGCCTGGGGATCCTCGATGTCTAAAAGAGCTAGGAAATTGGCAGGGAGGAATGTGACATCCCAGAAGACCTCATAGCTCCCTCTGAATCGGGAACTTGTGAACACTTTAAAATGCCACGGAGACCAGGAGCAGAGGGGACAATGGCATTCCCCACCTAAACTGCCAGGCCAACTGGGAAGGGGTCCAGGGAGGCCCTGCAGTAGGGCCTGGTGTGGGGGGTGTGGCCAGGGGACGACCGGCGTGAAAATGACCACCGTGTGGCACCTGCATTCCACACGGACCTCAGCTGGGCTCCTCGAGTCCTACCCAGTCCCCGATCCCCGTCTCGGATCCACAGCCGCGGAGGCAGATGGGAGCTGAGGGCAAACATCCCAAATGCGAACATGCCGTGAATTCAGGCAGCCGCGTGTCATGCCCAGGGCTCCTTGCTCAGTGGCTGGAATCGGCACAGGAACCTGTGTCTAACGGCTTAGTTTCAACCTCTCTCCCAAAGCGCTTCCCTTCCCGCCTCTGATCTGCTGGGACACCAGCTGCAGCGATGCGAGCCAGGTTCAAGTACAACTGTGCATTCTTTGTTATATAAAAAACAGGGAGAGATCATTTCATGGGTCTCCCAGTATCAACAGTCAGCTCAGATGCAAAATATACACAGGCTGTCACCTCACAGTTCCATACAAACGTATGAAAGTATCGACACCTTTTCCACAAAGATAAGTCATTTAAGACAGGGGTGCCTTTGCAAAGAGCTCCCATGGCCACCGGCCAGGGGCCTGCACTGCAGGAAGGCACCCGCATTGGTCTTTGCCCGATGTCCTCAAACCCTGGCGAGCCCAGACAGGCAGTCCCTCTCACACAAGGCCAGCTCGGCCCTGCCAGCTCTGGTGCCGGGCCCTCTCCTGGCGAGGCCAGCACATGGTTTTGGCTCCGTCTGCAGTCAGGATCAAGCTGTGCTGGCCCGGGGGGTCCATGCTGCCTCGTGCCTGTGGCCTTTGGCACTTGTCACAGCTCTGGATGGAGCCAGAGCTCCTGGGGGCAGCCCGGGGCTGTCATGGGGCTGCCACTGCAGGGACCACCAGGTCCTGCTTCACTGTAAGGGCAGTGGCCCCTCAGGCTCCAAGGTCCAAGGGCGTGACGATACAACAGAGGTCCGAGTGGAGGTGACGGGCTTGTCTCACGGGTTCCTGATGGTTCAAATTGAAGTTTCGTTACTGCCTCTGTGCGTGGGAAGAAGCCACCAGGCAGATGGAGAGTCAGCAAAGACAGACCCCACTGCCCCTGCAGCCTGCTGCGGGGCTGGGTCCTAGGTTACGAGGGGCAGAACCCCCCCACTCAGGGGACAGGGGTGCCCGGGAGCTCCAGGGAGCGCAAGCTCATGGGTGGACACAGCTACCCTGGAAGGAAGCAGGAGAGGGGCAGGTCGGGCCTGCAGCCCCGAGAACCAGGGCCAGGCCGGGCCCAGCCGAGCATCCTCTGCAGCTGGCCACGCACCAGAGCACGGCGTGTCAAGGTTAGCGACCAAACCAGTCCCCTAAGGTTCAGGAAGGCCATTCTGAAAGGCCTGCTCCCACTCCTTGCTCCTCCCTTGGAAGTCTGTAAGAGGGAGGAGCCATGGGGACAGGTCAGCAGGTGGGTCTGAGAGGGTCCTAGCTCCTTGCCTCTGAGCCTGTCTCCTCAACCACAAGATGGGGTAGAAGGACCGCCAGCCAGGGAGATGGTGCTTATCAAAATGCTTAGCCCAGCACGGCCTTGAGTCCTAGAGTTCCAGGGCTGACCCAGACTTCGGGGCGACAGCTGATGTAGCCCCCACAGGGCCTCAACATTGGCAGCCCCCAGGACAGGCCCCAGCTCTGCCCCATCTCTGGCTGGTGCCTCCTGACCCCAGGCTGAAACGCAACCGCCCCCCACCCAGAGGTACGCCAGTATGGCCTGGCGCTCCTGTGCTCAGGCCCCTGACCACTGCGTCTGGGCGGGGACAAACAGAAAGTTGCTTGGGGGCCCCTGCTGATAACTCACTCGGAGTCGGAGCCGTGGGCCTGAGCGCTCCCGGTGCGCACGTTCATGGCCACCCCGTTGAGGTGCTCGCGCCCCTGGTCCCGGCGCGGGTTCTTGACGGTGATGGCGCTGTCGGTGCCACGGACCCCGTCGCTGGAGCCCAGGGAGGACGAGCGTGACGACGCAGGGCTCTGCTCGCACCCCGCCAGCTTCTCCCGGAGCCGGGACCGGAGGGTCTTCTCTGTCAGCGGTGGCGGGTAGGTGACTTTGTTTTTCAAGATGCCTGGGGCGCGGGCGATGCAGGTGCCGATCAGGCCGACCTGCTGGCTGCCGCGCCCTCAGGGAGGGACGGTCCCTACACATCCGAGAATCCCTCGCCGCTGGACTACCCACCCTCCTGGGCTCTCAGAGACGGTGGCGGGGTCGGATGGCCAACTTTGTCTGCCCGGACATCAACCCAGTCCCCAGGACCTTGTCTCCCACGGACCTGCCTCTGTCCCACCCCGCCTGCATCCAGCAGGCCCGCCCCACCCACCTGCACACCGCTCAGCCCCGCCCAGCATGGCCCCGCCTACCCGACAGGCCCCGCCCATCCCGCAGGCCCTGCCACCTCTGCACCTGTTCCCCACCCGCCCCACCTCCACCACCGTCTCTCAGGACAGGGGCTTCTGGAGGCAGCAGGGCCTTCACCACGTCGAGGCACCTTTTCTCTGCTCCGGGGGCTGGGTGGGGGGAGCACCCGCAGGCCTGGGCTGGCCCCCGCGCTCCCCGTCTGGGGGGCGCTGGCTGCAGTGGTCGCCCTGCTGGTCCAGGTGCAGCTCCACGCTGACCTTGGTCTCCACCCTCAGGCACGGCTTCTCGCCCGGCTCCTCACTGTCGCTCCCCGCCGGGCTCTCCTTGGGCCAACCGGCGGGGATGTGGTTGGCCGCAGGGTCTACTGAGACACAGAGTGATGACTTTCAACAAGCAGGGAGGCCCCACCCCCACTGATAGGAGCCACACCCCTGAAAGGTTCCAGATGGTCCCTCCTGAGTGGCCCTGTTCCAGCACTGCGGGACCTGAAGGCCTGGCAGAGCCACACCCTACAGGCTGTGAGGGAAGATCCTGACAGCGGGGGCCCAGGCTGCAACGCCCCCCGCTGCACCCCAACACCTGGGAGCCTTGTGCTGGTTCTCCCCATAGCAGGTGGGGTCAGCTTTGTTGGGTCCTTGCACTGAGGGGCCCCCAAGACATTCACGCCTGTCCTCTGCGGGTGGCGAGGCGGGTGCCCCCTCCCTGCCCGCGCCTCCCACCGGCCGGCCTCTCATGCTGCCCAGTTCTCGGTCCGGGCCTGCTGCGCCCGCTCCCTCACCTTTCGGGGTGCTGTGGACAGGGCCCCGGGCCGGGTCCCACTTGTCTTCAGCTTCCAAACCATCGTCCTCACTGTCGGACGAGTGTGAGGAGGCATAAGAACTGCTCTGCTCATCCAAGGACAGCTCGCTGTCGGAGTCCGAGTCGTGGCCTGCAGGTGGCCAGGAGGGACAGGGACTCAGGCTGGGGCCGGGCTTCTTGCCAAGGGCAGAGCAGAGCCCGCTGGGTCCCAGGCATTTGAGGGCAAAAGGGTCAGTCCCTGCTGATTTTCTGACGGTGACACGGCCGCAGACACCTCCCCAAAGCCGGATGTTCTCCGGTGACCACGGGCCGTGGGACAGACAGACAAGGACCAGGGAGAGGCTGTCACCCACGGTCCCCTGGGAGGCAGAAGTGTAGGCAGATGTAGACCACCTCCGGGGGACACGTACAGTGTAGACCACCTCCGGGGGACACGTACCGTGGGGCTTCTTGGTGCTCTTGGGCACGAAGGGCAGATCTGGCTCCCCGTGGCCGCCCCGAGCTGGCCCAGAGGACATGCTGAGCTTTTGGCCCCCTTCGTCCCTGGAGGGGTGGGGAGGGTGGGCTGAGCGCCATCGCCCAGGGAGACACGTGACTCCCCAAGGGCGTGGAAAACTAGAGAGCCGGACACACGGCAAGGGGCCTCCCCAGCCGGCTTGGGACGGCGATGACCACGCCTACACTGGCTCTAAGAGCCGGGCCACCCCCCAGCCTGGGGGACAGTGAGGGCGCCGTGGGGCCAGACCTGACGGTGCTGTCCAGGGACGCGGTGGACTCGCCCAGGGCCGTGCGCAGCATGTCCGGCTCCTCGCTGCAGGCGGTGTTGCAGTTGAGGGAGCGCTGGGGGAGGGGAGGCTGGTTACATTCCGAGCAGAGGCCACAGTGGGGGCAGAGGGTGGCCCTGGCCCCACAGCAAGCGCCAGCGCCAGCAACGACAGTGCCCCCACCGGGCACAGAGCACGGGAGCCTCAAAGAGGAGAGCTTCCCCCAGCCTCGCTCCGCAGCCACTGCTAACGGCTGGGGTTCCCACCGGCTGGGCCCTGTCCTTCCGAGACCCCAAAAAGCAGGGCTGTGACTATGACAGGCTGGATGCCACGATCTACGGATGGCTCTGTGCCGCCCTCTTTGTGAGGGACACCAAGGCCGTGGAGCTGCGACCAATGTTGGGCCCAGGGACCCACACGGACCGTGGTAAGCAGTGCGGCCCAGCCCCCAGGCCCCGTGGGCGTCCCTGGGTGCCTCCTACCGTCAGCAGGGTGGCCCTTGTGGTGGCCGACTCGTCCGGGTGTGGCTTTTTCCCGATAAAGACTCCCTTGAGGTGCTTCCGGACCTCCCTGTTGAGCACGCAGTGGAACAAGAGGACGAAGAGACCCTGGAGAGAGTGGCAGCAGGTCAGCGGAGGAGCCGGGCCCTGTCGCCGCCACGCCGAGCGCCCCCCGCTGCTGAGGATGCACAGAGCACAGCCCGCCGACACGTGCAGCTGAGCGCCCAGAGCGCCTGGCGGCGTGGCTGCAGACGCCACCAAGGCCCACGCTTGGCCATCCGCCACAAGGGCTTCTGCTTTCTGGGGGGAGCTGGGCAAGGCAGCCAGCTTGTGGGGGCCAGGAGGGCCCCATCCCAGCCACTGCCCTCACGCCATCCTGGGTCTCCCGTGGTATGTCATTAATCGATTTTCTGGGAAGCCCTTGGTGTGAGCTGTAAATGGCCGACACTGCTCCCTGGGGACACGAGTGAGATTTCTGCTGGTCTTGGGGTGGAGGGGCGGGAAGTGAGCCCCAGCAGTGGCTGCGCAGAGGACGGTGTCCTGACAATGTAGGAGGACCAGGGGGCACAGCCCCTGGGGAGGCTCTGAGCAGAGCCGTGCCTAAGACAACAGGCTCCTTTTGGTGGCGGGACCGTGCGCGGTGAGCCTGGCTGTGACCACTCACACACTGCACTAGGACGCGGTGTGGCCCGGTTTCTCCCGGGAGTTCGGACACTGCCAGGGACCCTCTTGGTCAGCCGGGGTCGAAGCACTTCAGAGAGGGAGCAGTACACGTGACCCGTGACCTCACCAGGGCCCCCGCCGGGTGAATCAGACGGCCGCTTACCTGTAAGCAGCTGAAGACGGCGAAGAGGTAGTGGAAGGCCAGCGCGTCGCCGTTCACGGCCAGCAGCCCCAGCAGCCACGTGGCACTGACGAGCAGCAGCAGGAGGAAGGCCGTCCTCAGCAGGGAGCTGCGGGGCAGGGGCAGGGAGCGGGCCGGGCCTGACTCCACAGTCCTCCCCCCACGTCTCGCCCGCCCGCTCGCTCTCATCCACCCATCTGGGCACCCACCTACCCACCCATGCATCTGTCTGTCCAGCCACCCACCCTTCCCCAACCTTTCTAAGCTCCCTTCTCGGGGGCAGACAGGCCTATGCCCTCGCTGCCCGGGGCCCCCGTGCATCGTCTTCACCCACCTCTTGGCAGGTCACCCGGATTGCCCTCGTCCTCTCTCCCCCCTCCCTCAAGCTCCCATACATGCCCTCAGCCGCCCAGCGTGGCCGGCTCCTTCCGTGCTGGGCCCTCCTCCGAGCCGAGGGGCCCCCTCCATTCCCGCAGCCCCGGCACCACCTTTGCCTCAGCGCCTCCCCCCACCCGCTGTCACCGCCCCTGCCTCCCTGGTCTGCGTCGCTGCCAGGGCCGCACCCACCCCGGGGGAGGACGGAGCCTGGGGGACACTGAGAAAGCCCCGTGCCCCTCCGTGACCTGCCACCAAACGCTGGGGGCCCTCCATCCTGAACCCTCCGGATGTGAACGCGTCTCCCTCCCTGGTCCGGCGGCTGCCCCGCTGCCCGCCCCAGTCCTCGCGATGGCCAGGCTCCCGCCTGCTCCTCCACAGCGCCCGATGCCACTCGGATCCGGACACCATCTGGTGGCACAGCCTCGGCACAGTCCAGACGCCAGCCTCTCCCCCGCGGCAGCCCGTGGATCCCCACCTATGAGGCTGTCCTCGGTCCTCTGAACTGGCCCAGCCAGTTGTCCCCACCACCACAGCAGCTGAGCGGGGTTGTGGCCGAGGGGCCCAGGCCGCTCAGTGACAGGCACTTTCCGGGGGCTCCAAAGACCAGACGCTCGGGGGTCTGCACATCAGGCCCCCCCACCCCAGGTTTAGCGCCAACTCACGCGGTCCCCTTTCTTTCATAGTGACGGTGCTTTCTTTGGCAGGAAACTCTCACAGACAGGACGAAAATAACTGTATTGACCTGAAACAAACAAAGTCCGGCGACCAACTCGTCTATTGTCGCAGCAGACCTTCAAAACCGAACGCTTCTGAGCATCTTCACACGTGTCTCGGGGAGGCGAGGCTAGGACGAGCAGGCCTGGGGGCCCACGTGCCGGCCTGCGCCTGTAGGACGTCCCTTCCTGGGGGCTGGACACCAAGAGGTCTCACAGTGGACGTGGACTGGAACCTGGAGGCCTCACCATGGTGAGGTCAGCCCTCCCTGCCCCGCCAGCCCCTCCAGCTGACACCCCGAGGGCACAGCAGGTTCCCACGTCCCCGAGAACCCCACTTACAATGATAACTATTCCGATGGGCCCAACAAAGCTCCAGATCAGGGTGTCTTGCAGGGAGAGCCAGCAGAAGTCAGGGTTTCCGTAGCCCTGGGGGTCCAGGCCCACCGCGAGTCCTGGACAACAAGGAGGGGAGAGTGAGGGATACCCCGGGAGGGGACCCTCTGACGGTCAGCCCCAGCGGGTATGGCCACAAGCAGGGCGTTCCCAGCCCCACTCAGGCAGGACCCCAGCATCACCCTCAGAAAGAAGGGCCCGGAGCCCAAGATAAACAGGTGGGATGTGACAAAGGCCCAGGTCCCCTCAAAGCAAAGCCCCTCACAGTGCCAAATGACAGGAGCACCATGCCACGCGGGCCCGGGCAGCTACAAGGAGCCCCCCAGGGCTGGGGCTGCTGAGGGACACCAGAGAGAGACAAGGAGGCAGCAATGAAGAGAGGAGGGCATGTCACCTGCCCGCTCCCCGCCGTGGCCTCCCCTGACCCTGCCTTCCATTCTGGGGGTCCCGAGCTGGGACAAGCCCCCATGACCTCCGACGGCCTGCCCTCCCTTCTGCTCTGGTGCCCGGCAGACCGGCCACCCCCTCGCAGGGCCTGGGTAGAGATGCTCTGTTGTGTCCAGCCATTTGGAGGGGTCACCCGGGGTGACCACACAGGGTGGAGCAGAGGTGAGAACGTGTGAGATACGTGCCCCCCCACCCCCCGCACAGAGGGCATGGACACGCAAGGCCGAGGGCCACCCGCCCGGCCAGCGAGGTCACGGGCTCTAGGCAGGGCGAGTGACGAGGCTGCACACACTGACCAGCCTGCGGTGGCGGCACAGCGGGCCAGCGCCTCCGCCCCCGCCTGAGGTTCCCCAGAATCTTTTCAAGTTCTTTTGCAAAAGACTTAAGTGTTAAAAAAAAACTTTTTAAAACAAGTTAGAAATGTGAAATGTCTGAGTTTAGATGGCAAAGCCATCTCCGAGGCATTTCACGAGTAACTCAGGCTCATCTTTGCCCAGATTAGGTGTTTATCGTGACCCCTCGTACAAAATGGCCTCGAGCTTCTCCAAGTGAAGTCGTCCTCCACCTCAGACCGAGGCCTCACCCCGGGCTGCTTCCTCCCAGCTCCTTCTCTGGAGACCTTCGGCCCTGACACCCGCTCCGCGACCCGGTCAGGCCCTCAGACCCAGCAGATGGGTGCTGCGGGGGGCGGGGGGGCAAGGGCCCTCTCCTGTGTCACTCATGGCCAGCTGGGGCCATAAGCATTTGTGACCTGAATGAGGGAAAGCCACTTAACGTCACCTGTGACATGGGGACGGCCCCACCAGAAGTGACCGTGTGGCATACCCAGCCTGGGGTCTGGCCCGCACAGGTGCCTCATGGGTGGGCTTCGTCGAGAACCGTCACCGTTGTAAAGAACGCCTGAATGTGCTGACCCAGAGGCTCGGCGCGGGCTGCGGCCCCTCGTGGCCTCCGAGGCACGCTTCTCTGGGTGCAGACCCCGCCTCTGGAGACAGCACCCCTTCCGAGGGCTCCTTGCTACACACCTTGGTGACTTCATGCTGTGGGTGTCCTCACCCCCTCCTCCCGTCCCCTAGTGTAGCGGGTCCCCCTGGGAAGATCGGTCCGGCTCAGCCCCAGAATCTGTGAAGGTGGCTTTATCTGGAAACAGAGTCTTTGCAGACTAGTTAAGGATCTCGAGATGAGATCACACTGGCTTAGGATGGACCCTTGATCCAGTGACCGGTGGCCTTGAGAGAGGAAGGGGGTGACTGAGACAGACGCCTGGGGAGGACATGGGATGACGGCAGAGGCTGCAGCGATGCGGCCACGAACCCAGGACACCAGGGCAGAGGCCTGGGCAGATTGTCCCTCAGCCTCCGGAAGGAAGCAGTCCTGTCATCTCCATACCGGATTCTGGCCTCCAGACGGTGAGAGAATGAGCCTCTGCTTTTCTAAGCCCCCCAGTCCGTGGTACTTTGAGGCAGGAGGCCCAGCAAACTAAACACCTGCGCTTAAACTTCAGGACGCGCCGGCAATCACGTCCCCTCCCTGAGCTTGGCCTTGGGTCACCTATCAGCGACCGATGTTCATGATGTTCACGTACAGGTGAGGCCTCACCTGTGGCAGCGAGCGAACTCCCTTCCTGTCACCTGAGGCCCTGGGGCTGGGGACAGCTGGCCCTCAGGGGGAGTCTAGACCAGGTATCAGACCTGAGTTCACTTGGGGCACGGACATGGACTTTTTGACTAAATGCCACAGGGGACCAGTTCTCAAGAAGCTCACACGGGACAGGAGTTGCGGCCCGCAGTGGGGACTGGATGGATGGTCACACTCGCGTGTGTGGACAAGTGTGCAGGGCTAGGGCCTCCTCCGCTGAGGAGGGTACAGAAGGAAGAGGAGGCCTTACTGACACGGGCTCCGGGGCCAGCGACGTCACGGGGGTGCCCCGTGGTGACTGGTGCCCGCCCAGGGCCCCCGCGTCCTCACCTGTGACAATGGCCGGGATGCCCCAGCCCATGACGTAGTAGAACCGCATGGGCCCCGCGTCAACGTTGCGAGCCTCCGTCAGCATGCGGTAGACGTGCAGACTCTCCACGAAGGTCCAGGCGAAGACACTCATGTGGACGTAGTGCAGCGTGATGGCCACCACCGTGCACAGGAACTGCCACGAGAGGGGCCGCTCAGCGCCAGCCCGGCCGGCCCACAGCCTGCGGCGCGGGCCGAGGGCCGAAGGGGCACAAGGCGGGAGGGAAGTGACCAAATCGGCCTCTCGGCAGCCGCGAGGGTCTGTGTGCCCGAACCAGGAAATCGACTTCTTTGGTTTTTGTGTTTGGTTCACTCGAGAGCACTGAGAGCCACAGGTCACAGCACCTCGGGCTCCCGATGTGGAAGTGAGGGCGGCGGGGGGGCGGGGTGTGAGGCACCTGGGGACCCAGGGACCCTCCCCAGCCCGGATCAGTGCCAAGAGCCAGCACCGCCTGGAGACGAGAGGCAGGCAGAGCCTCTAGCATTTCCAGTAGAAGCCGGAAATCTGTATTTTCATGTCACGGTTTCAAATTTTGAAATTTAATTCAAGGTTAAAAAAAAAAAAATTGTGGAGGTGGCCTGCTTAGGCTGAGGGCCCCAGACCATGACCTTGGCTGGTCACCCCTGACCCCCCTGCACAGGTCTCTAGGGTCCAGCAGGTGTGGCCAGAGAGAGGGAGGAGCTTTGTGCTTCGTGGCCTCAAGGGACAAGAGACAGCGAGCTGAGCTCTTCGTGCCTCAGCTGGTGGGGGCCTCCTACCTCTGCTGAAGGAAGGACGGGGAGGGAGCGTTGGCTCTGCTCCTGTCCTTTCTGTGCCAGGTGGCTGTCTGGCCGGTGGCCAAATGCCAGGAAGAGAAAGTCAACCTCCAGGGCAGCTGAGGGACAGCATCCGGCCTCTGGTAAGCCAGCCCATGTCCCTGGACACCAGGACAGATGCAGAGAGCTCCGCCCTGATCACCGCCCCCCCCACCCCAATCACAGTCTGTCCAGCCTCCCAGGGTCCCAGCGTCTGTGCCAGGGAGACACCTGGACCTCAACAGACACAGGAAGGCGGGAGGAGGCAGAGGGCCGCCACCTTGACGCACAGCAGGGACCACCGTGCCGAGGTGCCCGGTCAGTGAATCCCGCAGGGAGCTCGACGGACCCCCGACTCGCTGAGAACACAAGTGCTGCCTACGGTCATGTCAACCTCAACGGCCACCTTCTCTCCAGAAACAAAACCCCAGTGATGAGGGAGGGACCCTTGCAGAGTGACATTCGTCAAATGCGCTACAAAGCAGGACCCGAGCAGAAAAAAACAAACTTAGGCTACAAATGGAGACACGCTCTCTGCCTCCGATGCCAGACGCGGCAGGAAATGGGGAGCGTGCACGCCGCGGAGGGCAGAGCCTGGGGCTGGGCGAGCCCCGCTCCAAACAGCCCCGCGCCCCCTGTGTGCGAAGCACGGCTGCCTGAGGAAAGGGGGGACCGGTGAGGAGGCTGGTGGCTCGTTGCCTTAAACAATGAGAAAAGCGAACGCATAAAACCACTTTTCTTGTGGTTAAAAAAAAAAAGAGGTGTTAGAAACATGTTTTGAAAGTTAGCGGGGCCGAACACGCACAGACTTCTGCAGTAAATGTGCTACCTTTCCAGAACAAAGACCAAACGCCGATGCACGATAAATCATTTCCGCCTGCCAGAAATCTGGGAGATGAAACACCGGGCCCAGAGATGGGATGGTGCGTCAACAGAAAACCCGTAAGGAGCCGGCGCGGAGCCAAGGCGCCCCGCATTCCTTTTCGTCCTGCGGGCGGGGTGCAGGGCTGCAGCGAGGCCCTCCCCCAGCAGCTCCGCACTCAGTGCTGGGAAGGAGGGCGGGCCTCGGGGCACCTCCCACGTGGTGTGCAGTTCCAGGGAGCGGCTCGCCCCAAGTCCACATCCCCCCACGAGACCACTCGAAGGTGCTCCAAGGGTTCTGGAGTGAGTCATGTGGCGTCCCACAGATGCACTGATAAGGCCTGCACGCAAGTGGAGGCGCCCCTCCCTGGCCTGGCTGGATGCAGAGAGCCAGCTGCAGTGGGGCGGACCCCTCACTCTGCCCAGCTTAGGGGCCAGGCCTCTGCGACAGGCCTGGACTCCCTATGTCACAGCTGAGAGGCCACCGAAGTCATCAGTGCCACCCTCTTGAGCTGTCTGCCTGCGACACCCTGTCTCTACCCACTTATCAGGTGGGACCGCCCACCCTCTCTTCAGAGGGGGTTTGGCTGCCCGACGAGGCCTGGGGGGGTCCCACAGCTTGCAGCGAATGAGGAGGAAGCGCTCGAGCATGCGAGTGACTCCGGTCAGCGGGCTGGCAAATTCCATCCTTGTCTTGTGACTCCCCTTCCTGTCCTAGGGCCCGTCCGTTCCCACAGACACGTTTCCTCTTCACGGGGGGCGGGGGGGCACTTCCTCATGCTTGCCTTGGCCCCCCGAGGGGAGTGTCCAGCCTCGCCCAGACTCGCCACTCTGCCCGAGGTTCCACCCCGCACTGAGTGGTGTCCCCACCCACTCGTCCCTTCTGCAGACCCGCGCCCTGTCCTCCCTCCCTCCCTCCCTCCATGCCCTGGTGGCCCTGACGCCCGCCCTTCTCATGCTCGTGGTTCTGGGGCTCAGCACCAGACTCACGAAGACAGCTCCTCGCTGCTCTTCTGACCCCCAGCCCCACCCCGCCGAGGTCACCTTCCTGGAACACAGACCCAGCCGCGGCTCTCCACGGTGCCTGGCGCGGCCCCTCAGGCTCTGGGTGGCTGGATCCCCGACCTGCCCCTGGCCTACCCTGGACGGCAAATGGACGGTCAGGACGGTCCCCGACCCGGCACAGCCCCCCAGCCACCAGGGCGCCATCTAGCACCCGTCACTCGTGTTCGTGCCCGGCGGGTGGGCTCCGAGGACAGAGGGGAGGGAGGGCTTCTTGCATCTGGGTCTCTGGTAGCTTAAACGCGGCGACAGGCAGTGGGTGCTCAGAACACGAGGAACGAAGGGACAACAGCTGTGTCGCCCGACGGCCCATCGCTCGCCCGCCTCGGCAGAGCTCAGAGGCGAGAGCGACCTCCGAACTTCCCGGGGTCACTGCGCATGCACGTGTGACGGTCAGCGGGCCTCACAGCTCCCTAGGGCTATCCGGGTCACCGTTTAGTCACGGACACTTGAACTCACACACACACGGTGGACTGCGTGCCCCTGAGCAGGTCACCAGCCTCGCGGGGCCCGGCCCCGTCACCTGTGAAGAGCGCACCTCCCACGGCCATTTCCACAGCGGAGCCGCATCCGTAGAGCCTCGGGCACAGGGCCTGGTCCCCCACTGCGGCCCCATCATCGCCGGGCTGCGACCCTCGTATTCTGAAAATCCTCTTTGTACAATGGAAAACCAGTCGCGGACTCAAAGCCACAAACCTCTCTCCCTCCCTGCTGCTCTCTGGCTGGGCTGCCAGCTCCCCCGCCAAGGTGGGTCCCCGCCCCACAGCCCAGGGTCGCCCCAGCCACCAGCCCACCCCTCCCTCCATGCCCCGGAGACTCAGACCTGGAGTCTGAGAAGCCCCGCCGGCGCCCCCGCCCCCCCTGGGTGTTTGTAAGCTGCATTTTAAGTACACTCTGGGCTGCTGCAGGAATGCGACCGACTTCACACATACGTCTCCAATAACCAGCTACTTTGCTAAACCCTCCAATTACTTCTCATGATGTGTCTGCAGATCGGTTTGGGTTTTTCTGTGGTGTGGCCCAGCACAACACCTATGTAACCTAATTACCCTATAACCCCTACGAGCTTATGCAAAGCCCCACGAGCACACATGGTACCCCGTAAGCTCCTGTGACACCTGAGGGCCCACACGATACCCCAAGCGGCCAGGTGGCACCCCATACACCTACACGACCTGGGGAGGCTTGAGAAACACACCTTGTATTGAACCAGGTCACAGGGAAGCTCCCCGTGTCCCCTCTGGGCCCTTCCTGCTTGTGTCCACTCTCTCTCAGGAGGCTCCCTCCTCTTCCTCAGCCCCGTCTGCACCCCACCCCCAACACCCCGAGTTCTGGGCCTGTCCCAGCCTCCTCTGCCTATCTGGAGGGGCAGGTGGGCCGCCACAGGAAACACAGCCATGACTCCTTAGAAAGTGCAGAGTACAGGGGTGAGACACACTGCAGACAGGGAAGCCCGTCCCCAGTGCGCGTCACATGTCCTCGGGCCACGATGGCTCAAGGCACAGCTCGCGGCCTCTGGGCTGTGACAAGCGACTGCATTTTCTGATGAAATCACTGAGTCTGATCAGGAAAATAAGTCGTCGTGACTGGAGCCCCCAGCCCTTCCGACGGGGCTCCCACAGACGCCCCTTGTAGGGCAGCGTTAGGGGACAGGGAGGGGGGCACTCACCGGGTTCCCCGTCTGGGCCACCCCGAGCACGAAGACCAGCTGGGAGGAGAGCAGCGCCCCTGTGAGGTGCCGGTGGGTGCTGTGCAGGTTGGAGCGCAGCGTCCGCACCAGCGCCAGGAGCACGCAGGCCGCCAGCAGCGCGGCCAGGGACACGGACACGGCGGCGTAGGTGACGGTCTTCAGGGGCAGGACCTCTCCGTGCTGCGGGCGGGCGGATAAAGACGAGGGCCGGTGAGGGCCGGGGCTCCGACGGGGCGTCTGCACAACGGGGGCCGCTAATGACGACCACCACAGGCAGCGCCACTGGACCCCGCCATGGTCTTCGGGGCGGGAAAAACCCAGAGCGAAAACCGAATGAACAGGTGACAAAACCGGTCCTGGAGGTGACGGCCACACGGCAGGGTGGACGTACCTCGAGCCCTGCCCCGGAGCTCGGACGTGGCCGAGGCGGAGAATTTTGTGTCGTGGATATGTGGCCACGATCGAGAATGACAGCAAGGAAAAGAAAACCTCGCACGTGGACACCGGGCCTGTCCGCCCGAACCCCGAGCCAGAGAGACCTCGCCCGCACGCTCCGTTTACACGGGAGGCAGACGGGCTGTCGCTGCTGGGGCTGCCATTGTCTGCTGGGCTTTGCGAAATGTGACAGTGGTCCAGGCCCCCGCCCTGCGGAGTTTTGGCATTTGGGGAGCGAGGGGCCCGGTTCCCTGGTAACCTCTGGGAAGTATGCTCTGAACTCGCCTGGAATTCTGAGCAGGCGATGCCTGGGGGGGCGGGGGCTGGGAGGGGCGCCTGAGTGCTCAGGGGCTTCTCCTTTGCAGCTAACTCTGGCATCCCCTGGAGGCTGCAGTCCTGACCCCCTGCCAGCTGGGGCGCTAGGGCATCTGGCTAAGGGACCGCAGGCGCTGGAGGGGGGGGGCAGGCTGGAGGGGGGGGGCAGGATTGGAGGGGGGCAGGCTGGAGGGGGGGGGCGCACAGGGGCCATGATTCCTGCTCTTTTCATTTCTTCTACCTGATCCTCACCTTCCTCCACCTACACGTCCAGTCCGCTCCTGGCCACGAGAGGACACCCCCGTCGCACGGGGACAAAGACCGTGATGGCCTGAGGGCACTCGCAGGACTCCCAGGAGGCCCACCCTCTCCTTTCGTCACCCTGACACCCGCCAGGAGCAAGTCGGGGCTGACTCACCCTCCCAAGAATGTGACAGAAACTTGGGCACTGCACCAGAGGGAGGGGCGCCCGGCCTCCTGGGACAAGGGACAAAACCCAGGCCTGGAAAGGCGGCCGCGGTGAGGTCACCCAGGCCCGTTCTGGCTCCTGGACTCCAGCCCCCCCCACCCAGGCTGACCGCACCACTGGCCCCACACGGGACGACGCATTCCCAGAGCTCTGAAAATGCCAGAGGTTAACATCAGCTCCGCGGCTGGGCAGCTCCTGACCCGGCCTCTGTCTTCCCAGCCGGCGTGTGTGGCTCCGAAGGAACGTACCCCCTTTGTCCCCCGCCAGCCGACGGCTTTCTCGACATTCAGAGTGGGCAGAAACAGCGCCACGTAACAGACCGCAGAGCACACCACTGTGAAGTGGGCTGTGCGTCCCAGGTGCTTCTCTTCAACCTGAGGCTCGGGTCTGCCATTCCGGTTTCTAACTTACAACCTGGCCTCTCTGGAAACCTCTCAAGGGGGTTTTGTTATGTAGATGCTAACAGATTCCGGCCCCTGTCCTAGAATGGATCTGTTTTTTGGCGCTTGGAAGGAAAGACAGCGTTGAGGGGACAGGTTTGGGGCGAGGCCTAAATGCCCCATGGGGTCGATGCCCCCGTACACTTGCCGGGGCGGGGGAGGGGTGCCCCTGGGGGCTGCGCCCACCTCACGCCTGGAGACGTCCATGAGCACGGCGAAGCTGGCCGTGTGGCTGCACTGACAGGCCACGTGGGTCCGGTTTCTGGACAGCAGCTCGCAGCCCTTGGCCGACCAGCCTCCAGTCCCACCGGCGCTGCGGAGAGAGAGGGGCACGTGATTCTCCCACTGCCGGCATCTCCCAGGCCCACCTGCCCCCCCGGAGCGTGTCCAAGACACGGCACCACTGCCACCACTGTGGGGACCAGGGCCCCCGCGGCCGCTCGAGACCGTGTGAACTCTCCCTCCGCCTTGGCGGCTGGCGCGGGCCCCAAAGCAGCAGCCTGCGAAGTTCGCCTCCGATGTGTCACCTAGCAGTAAAACTTAAATGGGGACCTCTCGGGTCCACCGCACGCCCCTTTGGTCAGAAACATTAGTCAGTTGTTAAAAAGGCCGCTTTGTACTTCAGTCTTCTTTGGAGTC
Source organism: Pteropus medius (assembly GCF_902729225.1). Lineage (NCBI taxonomy): Eukaryota > Metazoa > Chordata > Mammalia > Chiroptera > Pteropodidae > Pteropus > Pteropus medius. The sequence continues at coordinate 2,462,744 of NW_024342469.1, read as the reverse complement.
TCGACGATTTAAGAAATAACATCTCACGTTCGTTTCACACTTTCATCTCTCGGTTGCTCCGTGTTTTATGGCCACTGCCTGGAAGCAGGGCCCAATTATTCCTCCCTGAGAAGCTCCAAATGACAAGCTGCCATGCGGGCGTGTCTCGGCCTCGGAGGCGGCCCTGCCCTCCCTGACTCTGGGAAAGTCCAGTCGCTTCTCTGATCCTCAGTTTACTCATCTGTGAAACGGGACGTGAAGGCCAAGGCATGTTTGCCAAGAACTTTTAAGATCCGGTATGAGAGCCGCCACATACACAGCAGGGAGGATGAGTAGAGCTAATCGCCCGGGTTCAACCGAGTGACCACTACAGACAGCCGAGCCGCCCGCAGGCCGAGCCGACCCTCACACGTCCCCTGCGGCGACAGCGGGCCCTGCACCCTCTCTCGTAAGCCAAGTGCCTGTTACCGCCCGGACACCACGCTGCCCCCTCATCGACTAGAATTTGGCAAACGCAGCAGGCGGGAAGAGCGCCACGCTGGCTCTGCCGAGCCAAGCCTGCTTCCCGGCGCGGGCCCCTGCAGGCCGGGGGTCCGCATGCCCACCCCGGCGGCGCCCCCACTCGGTGGGCACCCACTCACTCTCGTGGAACCACGGTTCGTTTGGGGAATGTTTTGTTGCATAGGAACGAACTCCCATATGCACAGAATTCTGTCCTAGGTCCACGCGTGGGGGCAGGGCACAGCCTCTGAGCGGTAGAACCAGCCCAGCAGCTGCTTGTTGGCTCCTCGGCAGGGCCAGGTGAGGTCAGGCACCCCCTTCCGGTACGGGGATCCCCCCATGTGGGATTCCTTGCTGTTCTCCTCAGTCTCTGAGCCCTGACCCCCGTGTGTCCGGGACGGAACCCCGTCTCCTTTGGTGGTGGCTGGGCGTCTGTGGGCTGCTGTGTCACGGGAGCCCTGCAGGTGACCGGCCCTGTCTCCGCGTTGGCCTGTGCGTGTCACGTGTGCACGTCTTTCCAGGTGTGTACATCCCTGTACATGTGTGTAACGGGGTGTGTGCACACACGTATGAGCCATGTTTCCAGGTGTATATCTATGCGTGTGTGTGCGTGCGTGTGTACACGTAACTGTACATGTAGGAGCTCTGACACCCGCGGAAGACACCCCCTCCCCCACGAGAGGCCGGAGGGGTGCAACAGACCAAGAGAATGACCCACGGGACACTGTAGCGGAGCATTGAGACCTGCCGAGTGCTGGGGAGCTGCGGGCACACCCCGGCCCCGGTGAGGCCCCCCCGCGGGAACGCAGAGCTCGGGGCCGGAGGTGGCCGCGGGCTCCCGGGGCGTCCCTCACGTGATGGAGTGGTTCCAGAAGACGCAGGCCGGCTTGGAGCGCTCCTCCGTCTCCAGCAGGGCGAGCTGCACCAGGACGGGCCGCTCCAGCGGGCCGGGGAGCGGGGCACCCTCGCTGTGCACCGTCGTGCTCACCACCGGTGTGTTAAGGACGGGCCGGTTTGGCAGCCTGCAGGTGGGGGCAAGAGCACCCGGAAGATGCGCGTGAACCGGTCGCTGACGCCCGCGTGCAAACACGGTGAGGACACGGGTGGGGGCGGGGATCCCAGCCCGTGAGCTCGGAGCCGCAGCCCTGCTCCTGGGAAGGGCCTGGGCAGCGGCCACGTCGGGCTCGGCGCAGGTTTCGTCAGTGATGGGCCACACGCAGGGTCAGAGGTGAACTTTGGAAATTTAAAAGCGAAGAGCGGCCGTGTGCGCAGAGACGTTTTGCCGCCGCCCCATGGAACGGCAGACAAAACGCCCGGCACAGGGAGCCCGGCGGCTCGTGGCGGAGTCCCGTCCAGCCACCCGGGGGCGTGACGTGAGGACTACGGACCCAGGGAGAGCCCGAAATGACAAGAAAGCTGAAGAGGGGGAGCCTGCGTGTGCGCCCGCCTCTGGCCAGAGCCACGAGGCCCCGCCGGGCAGCGTCTGCCGTTCCGGCCAGCACTCGCGAAGCGGCCCTTGGTGCTGGGCCGCCAGTGGCCGAGGCGCACGGATGCGGGGACAGCCCCTCCGAGGAGGAATCACACTGGGGAGCTGGTGGGTCGGTGTCCACGGAGGCGCGAGGCGGGGCGTGTGCCGGGTGCTCCTGGCAGGAACCCGGGGACGCTGCCCGCCCGCAGGCCCAGAGCCTCTGCCCACAGGAGACGACAGGGCAGCGCTGTCCTTACATAGGCGGTCAGGCGGGGCCCCCGTGCTCCCCGACCGGCCTTACCGGAGGCTACGGCGGTCAGGGTCATAGAGCTCGGGCAGCAGCTGTCCCAGGGTCCGGTAGACAATGACCAGGGCGACGGCGAACTGGCCAGGCTCCTCAGGGTGCCTCTTCTGCCTCCTGAACGGGGCCTCCGTCTCGGCGCCAGGCCCCGGACGTGCAGTCTGCGGGGCGGCCCTCCGGCCGGCCGGCCTCACCACGGGACTCTCTGCAACACGAGCGGGGGTGGAGGACGGAGCTGGACACCGTGTCCCCGCCCATCGCTCTCCACGCGAGCAGCAGCCGCCCGAAGCCAGCAGACATTCTGTGGGGACAGCAGCGGTACCTCCAAAGACCAAACACAGCACCACGTGACCCCGCAAACCCACTCTGGGCACGCGCCCCAAAGAAGGGCAGGCAGAGCTCAAGAGACACTTGTCCTCGTGTGCGTAGCAGCCGGAAGTGGGGGCAGCCCCAGTGTCACCAACGGATGAGCGAATGAGCAGTGTGGGCTACAATGTCCCTCAGCCCTCAGAGGAAGCCCTGACGCACGTGACGACACGGACGAACCTCGAGGCCATCATGTTCAGTGAGAAAAGCCAGTCACGTGTTCTATGATTTCGTCTGCGTGGGCTCCTGGGCTGGTGGCATTCGCAGACAGGACGTGGAACAGCAGTTCCCAGAGGCTGGGGGAGGTCAGTGCCTCCCCCTCCAGGGGGCCACCGTCTCCCAGGCACGGGGCACGAGGGGCTACGGCAGGGTCGGAGGACAGCATCCGGGGCATGGTGGCCTCGGGAGTGCCTGATGACCCAGGAACAGAGAACACGGGGCCCCCCGCTCCCCGCGTTTGCTCCTGGCCCCACAGGAGTCTCTGGGTCTAAAGCTTTAGTCCCCTAGGACCCAACTGGCTCACTGCACCTCCAGCTAACAGGTCGGCTGGCCGGTGGGTACATAGGCTCCCTTTGGGTGAAGCATCCAGACACTTCACCCCAGTGGAGGCGGCAGTACCCCTTTCTGCTGCCTCAGAGCCCTAGTCGTCCTGGAGGTGGTGGGGTCGCGGGCAGGAAAGCAGGTCATCCGGGAGGGACACCCAAGCAGCTGTGGCACCCCGAGGGGCCCAGCCTGGCCCCCACCTCCTGGATGTTCATCCACACGGCCCCCACTACACCTGCTGAGCCCAAGGGGTCTCCTGTCTGCTTCCCCGCCGCGGGGCGAGTCAGGCGTTTGTGGGATGAGGGGTCACAGAAGCCAGGGGCCACATCTTCTCAGCAGTAAATGAATCGGTGGGGTTTGCTCCGTGCTGACTGCACTGGCCGGCGCTCCAGAGGATTAAGTGACCACCGCGTTGACTATGACGCTGCGTACAGGCCTGAGGGGACCCGGTGTCAGCGGGAGCGGTCCCAGGAGAGCAGAGAAGCAGGTGCTGGAAGCTTCTCCCTAAAGCAAACTCGCTCCTGCTTGTTCACTTCCGAGGCCAAGGGCCCGAGAGCAAGGATGACCCTGCGGTCAGTTCAGAAGCAGAAACACTGACGAAGTCCGAGCGGGAGCTGCTTTTAGGTCCCCGTGCCCAGGCGTGTGGGCGTCTGTGCAGCTGCTGCCTCGGGGGGCAGAGGTGAGCCGGCCACGGCCCAGGGGCGAAAACCGATCGCGAGGCGGCCAACCCACCGTCGGGAAACCCTCTCTGCAAGTCGCTGAGGCGCCCGAATCCCACAGCTGACAAACCCGACTCGCTGAAAGCGCGCCCAGCCTTAAACTGCTCGTTACGGAAGTTCACGTTTTCCAGTCCCCCTGGTTTTGAGACATTTTCAGCAGCTCGGGTGGATCTGCGAGAAACACTTCCAGACGATTCAAAATGTTTCAGCCAGGGGTACCGTGACCCCAGCCAGGAGTGAAGACGTGCCGCTCCCGGTCTGGTTTTTGGGGGGGCGGATGCTAGAATTTTCCCTACTTGCGTAGCAGCTTTTCACTGCACAGCGAGGACGACCAGCACACTCTGCAGTGGGGACCCTCCGGGGGGCCCCCCCGGGGCGGGAGTCCCCTGAGGGCAGCGCTGGGCCTCGAGGGGGCTTTACCTCTTCTCTCGGGCAGTGTGAAGAAGTCAGCTGGGAAGAAGGCAGAGGACGCCAGCTCCTTCGGGACGTCTTCACGGATGTCCTCGAGCCGTGGCACCCAGGCTCCCGTGAAGTTAAACGTGTCGAAGACGTCCAGGGCGAGGACTGTGGGGACAGTGGCTTCCGTCACGTGGCTCGCAGCCCCTCCCGCGGGACCCACATCCCTTAGACCAGAAGCCACCGGTGTCTCCCCAGGTCCTCCAGCCCTGAGGCTGCACAGCGGGACCCCTGCACGGGAAGTGGGCGGGGGGGGACACGTGGCAAGTCCAGCCGCTGGACGTGGGTGGCGCCTGAGAACCGTCAGGCTCGGGGTCTGGAGGCGAGCCTGGCAGCGGCCGACGCGTGAGCCATGCATGCCCCCAGTGGCCACCCGGAGGGACGCTGCTTCTGGGTGATGACTGCGTAATCCAGGAGCCACCCCCGGGAAGGGACAATCCCTGGGTTCTGCCCAGTCACCCCACATGGGGCTTAGTAAATACTTGCAGGAGAAAAAGAGCCACCTCACAGGACAGACCCCCGTGGACTCTGCCAGCTCTGTCTGGGCGACGTGGCAGCTGCTTCTACCTCCAGACTCTCCCTGCGAAGCCCTGACCCCAGAGCAGTGTGTCCTGGGCTCTGGGGACTTGGTGCATAGGCGCTGGCTCTATAGACAGCTCTGGCCAGGCAGGGCGGAGTCCCACCCTCCAACCCCGGTGCCCGGCCATTGTTCCTGACTCTCTGTGGGTCTGGCCTCTCTGAGTGAGTAGAGACCATGCCCCTTCCCTAAACAGCCTCACACCCCAGTTCTGAAAGGCCCGCGGGCCACCAAGCGCATGCCTGTGGCACCTCGCTTCCCTGTCACCTCTGCTCATGTCTGTCCCTGACTTCCTGGGCCCGGGAATGACGTGTGTGTCTCTCTGATCAGCTTTGGACACACTGAACGAGGAGGGTCCCATCTCCCCATCTCACGGACGAGGAAGCAGAGGCCGGAGCTGTTGACCACTCCCCAGGCGATGGCCACGCTGGGGCCACACACCCCAGACGGACCTGGGGTCCCTCCTGTGGGGCACGCCTGTCCCCCGCGCCAGCCCGAGGCCCTTACTCATGTTGGCAGTGATGATGACGAAAGGTCTCAGGTAGGTTCTGCGCACGTTGCGTGCCACGTTGCTGAAGTAGGCCTCGAAGCCCCGGAGCAGCCGGGCCGTGCCCCCCTCACTCCGCTGGATGTGCTCCCACGCGGCCCTGGTGCCTGGGGCCAGGAGCGCGCTGCCCACACGGACGATGTCCTGGCGGACAGACAGACAGACAGCACTCGGCTTGCATGTGCGCTGGCCTGTAGGGGCCTGGCTAACAGGGGGCCAGCAGGAGGAGACCACCGGTGTTTGCAGCTCAGAGGTAGGCAGCTGTGTGTCCGGGAGAAGCCTGCTGGGGTTTGCATGTGCACCCCGAGACGCAAAGGGGAGACGCCCTGGTCACGTGAGAACCCAGCTGCGCCAGGCACACCGGGTGTGGGCACTGAGCGGGCAGCAAGGCAGCCGAGGACACGCCGCTAGTGCCCGTGTGACGCTGCCGCCCCCGCAGCATGAGGCAGACGTGTGCCCGTCCGTGGGGGCTCAGGGACCCCAGCCCAAGCCAGAAACCTGGAGGAGAAGCTTCTGTTTGCAAAGCCTCAAAGTGGGAACAAACTCCCTCAGGCCAAACACTTGGGCCTGGACCAGAAGGCAGGAGAAGGGACCCCCACCCTTCTGCTCTGCACGGACAGGGAGGGGGAGGCCGCCCCAGAGCCGCTGCACTGACGGGGACACCTCGAGAGGAGAGTCGAGGAAGCGAGGTGGCACTGCCCTCCGACAGCAGGCCTAGGAGTGAGTTTCCTCAACGGTCTTCCTAACCGTGCTTCTTACGGACAGATCGCTTCACCTGACGGAACACGGCGGGGCCTGTGCACGAGAGCGCGTGGGCTTCTGAAAGCCGCGCCTCGGGGCACGTGGGGGGGCAGGGACTCCGAGGGCTGTGTGCCCTTGGCGCGCTGTGACTCAGGTGCCCTCCCTGCCAAACGGGGTGACGGCTGCACTGCGCCCCAGGGTGCGTGCACGTGCGGAGCAAACCAGCCAGTTCACGTGAGCCACACGGCACACACCGAACGCGCAGCTGCTGGCGGCACCCGGCACCGTCGTCACGACAACCACGACCCGCACGCGCCCTTCTCGAACGCTCCTGATACTCGTCATCGGCGTCACCGGCCACGGCACTGGCCCAGGCTCCCCACCGAGAGGCGACGTTCTGCTGGGAGGACGGCCGCCCCCGAGCTCACTGCCGTCCCCAGACGCGCCCGCTGCCCCCTACCTCGTGGAAGTTGGCGTCCTGCGTGGCCGCCAGCTCGAAGCCCTGCTGGCGGCTCTCGTGCTGCAGGACGCGGGCCAGCAGCTGGTAGGCCGTGCGCAGGTCGTCGCCGAAGAGCACGCCCGTGTGCCGCGTGGCGTTGTGCAGCGCCCGGGCCAGCCGCAGGGACCCGTCTCCGTCCATCCGCGTCTCGTTGCGGCTCAGTTTCTCGTTCTGAAACGAGGGAGCCAACGCGGTGTCTGCAGACCCCCCGCGGCCGCGCGGGGCCCCTCCTGCTCACGCCCACCGCTGCCCAGGGCGGGCTTCCTCGTCAGGACAGAGCACAAGAAATCCAAAACCGAGCTCCGGCCGATGACGGCGCGAAACACGGGGGGCGGTCGGCTAGAAAGCGCTTGGAGAGGCACACGCGGGGGGACAAGCGAGCACGTGTGGGCGCCGGGGACAGGGCGCGACGGGAGGGCGTAGCCGGACCTGGGCACGCGGGGTGGGCGGGGCCAGATGCAGAGTGGGTCCCGAGGGGAGAGAGAAGGGTCCGGCCGCGGGCGCCCAGGACAGACGACCCTGAGCCACCGCCAGCCTCTGGCCAGCAGGGCCCGGCTGCCTGGACGCCCCCCGTCCCGGTGACCCTGTCCCCGCGTGCGCCCCTACCATGGCTTTGAGCTGCAGGAAGGCGACGCTGGTGCAGTTGAAGAGCTCGGGAGGCAGCCAGCCCTTCTCCCCACCGCAGTGGCGGACCGCGTTGCCTGGGGACAGACGGCGGGCTCGTGAGGCCCGAAATCCCAACCGCCGATCCACACGCGTCTGTCCAGGTGTCCCCAAGCCCGGCGTGCTGCCCACCCCGCGCTGGCCCAGGGCCAGGCAGCTGCCACGGCCACGAAGCCCCCACGGGCACTCTGGTCTCAGGCCTGGGGCCACCGCTACGCCGCCTGACGTCCACAGTTGGCCGAGCCCAGCAACGCGGACATCTGGGCAAGTCCGTGAGAAAAGAAACCAGCCTAATCTTTCGCCACGTACCAGTGCAAGCCCCGCGCACCACACCTGCCCTGAGCGGCCGGGCCACGCGCGTGCCCAGCGCCCTCTCACCGGACCCGACACCCCTCCCGGGCGGCGTCGCCCGACCCCACTTTACAAAGAGAACCCCACACTGAGTGGCGGAGACGCTTGTCATGTCCCTCTGTCTGGTTTCCCGCCGGGAACGGACGCCACAGCCCAGGGCATGTACTTACCCACGGATCCCTTGGGACACGGCACCGCGGCCGGCTGCCCGAACTGGGTCTGCGGCCACCAGATGCCAGCTTCAAACACCCTGGGACACCCGCTGTAGGTCACTGGCACGCAGAGGAGAGGAGACCCTTAGCCAGCATGGCCACACCCCTCCCTGGAGGCCCCGCCCCCAGCAAGACCAGACCCTCGCAACCTCCTGCAGCAGGGCTGGACGGGGTGGGGCGTGACCCGGGCTCCTGCGCTGCCATCCCCCAGGGCCAGGTGGGCACAGGCAGACCATAGGGGTGCTGAGCGCTCCCCAAACCCCAGAGCATGTGCTGCACACGCACACACGCACACACGCACACGCGCACACGCACACGCGCACACGCCCCCAACCCACGGCCCGGCCCGTCAGGGGTCAAGCGGCGACACAGACCTTCGCAGCCGAGTGTGGTGACTTCGGCGAAGGGGTTGTCACAGCGGTTGCACTGGCGGCCGATGACGCCGGGCTTGCAGGCACACTGCCCAGTGTCCGCGTCACAGGTGCGGCTGTGGGAGCCTTGCGGGAAGCAGTCACAGGGCAGGCAGGCATCCGTGTCGGGGGGCCTGTAGTGATTCTCCTGCAAACGCCAGAAGTGCGGGGGGCTGTGGATGCTGGTGCAGGCCCTACTCCTGGAGGACGTTTCCTGCGTGTCCGGCCGCCTCTGGGCCTCTCCCCGCTGCCCTCCGCCCTCCGCCCAGACAAGGCAGGCGCGCTCTCCAGGAGGGCCCCTCCTCCCTCATTTAGAGCAAAAGCCTATCACGGCCCCCCGCCTACTTGTCCTAAGAAGGACCAGAGATGCGAGAGCGGGGACGGTGCGTGTGTGTGCGCCCGTGCGCGCGGCCATCTCCCCGGGCTCGGCGCCCGTGGAGACGGTGGGGGACGCGTCCCTGCCGTCCACCTGCGGGCCAGGCCTCACCTTGCACTGGCACTGCCCGTTGGTCTTGTTGCAGTCAGGATCGAAGCCTTTGCTGACAGCACAGTGGCAAGGCCCACACACGGGGTTCCCCCACCAGCCTTTGGGGCACGGAAGGTTGATCCTGTTGGGAAGAAGAGGTGGCGGGTGGAGGCTGCACGTGACCGTCCTTCTCCGAGGAGAGCGAGCCCGCGGGACGCCTGGGGCCGCGGCTGCTCTGGGTCTGGGCACCTCCCCCGCTCCGGGGGCCTCTGTTCCCCTCCGCTCGCCCCCACCCCCGGAACCCTTAAGAATTTCTTGTCCTGCTCCCAGCCCTGAGGAGCCCCACATCTGGAAGGGTTCCGCCTGCAGACCTGTTGCTTTTCAACAACGCATTTGCTCATTTCTTTCTTCCACCTGGAAGACGCAGGTGACGACCCTGCTCAGGCTGCTATTAGCTTGACGTCACGATGCTCACGCTGCCACAGCACCCCCACCACGAGGCCTGGCTCACGGGGACACAGTAATACCTGACGCCGCCGCCGGGCTGGCCTTTTAGGACCCCAGCCCCACACAGAGCAGCCGGGGCCTGGCCGCCCTGGACAAGCTTCCCCCGGGACCCAGGACACCTGCCGGCTCACGGGTGCTGAACGAGGCTCCTGCAGCGCCCAGGTCCCCAGGTCCCCACAGACATGCAGAGCAGCCTGGCCACGGACGTGGCATGTGCCTTTGTCGGCTCCGTGCAGCCACAGGCTGGACCCGGTGGGCTGAGGATCATCGGACCCGCCCAGTCCTGCCTCGGGAGCCAGGCCTGGCAGAGCCAGCAAACCCGGAAAAGAGCAACGTCGAAGCTGACAAGGCCAGCCCCGCCCCGCCCCGGTGTCAGCTGCTGCCTGTCACTGTCACTCTGCCTCTGCTCCTGACCTGATGGTTCACCTGAGCATTACCTGCAGACCCGCCTGCCTGCGGGATGCTCCCCCAAGTATCCCTCAGGCCCCTCAAATGAAGTGCCACCCTGCGCTTACTACCCAGCTAATGACATTCTGTCCATCCACCGTAACCTCAGACACCTTTCACTCACCCACGAGCAATGATTAAGTACCAGCTCTGTTCACGTCAAGGCTACGAACGTGGCCAGGCAGGTTCCTGGGCCCGGGGGCTCTGGTCTGGTGAACGCGGAACTACATTTACAAGTGGGGACCCCAGGGCCTTGGCGAACCCCTTCTCCTCACCGCCTCTTCAGTCCTGAAGGCCTGCAGCGCCAGGCCTGGGGACGCTGCACCAGCCTCCGAGCTGGTCACCCTGTGTCCAGCTTCTGCCTGCTCCAACCGCACTCCGTGCGGGAGCCAGAGGCCTCTGAGTCCCGGACCTGACCCTGCCGCTTTTCTGCTGGCCCCGTGGCCCCACAAAGCCAAGCTCTGTTCCCAGCTACAGGACAGGCGTCCTCCCAGGCCCGCCTGCCTCCCCAGCGTAGGATGTGCTCAAGACAGTACGGGCCCCTGGGAATGCCCCACTGAGCCTCTAGGCTGGCCTCGTCCTGTGTCTGCTCTTCAGCTCAGCCCCATTGGTTTGTCTGTCCCCGAAACGCCCTCCCCTTGGGCCTCCCCACCTCCCATCCGGCAGCCACGTGGCGCCCGTCTTCCCGTGAGATCACGAGCCCAGGGCACAGCTGCCTCCGGTCACAAATGGTTTTGCAGCACACGTCCCGGTCCCCGAAGGACGAAGAGGAAAGACGACAAAGAGAGAGCTGGCGCCTGCACGGCTCCTGCACCGGGACGGCTGCCACGGGCCAAGGGCCACCAGCAGGAATGCATCACCTCCGGAAAGCCCTGTTTGCGAGGAAGTGATTTACCTGCGGTGACTACACACCTGGGCTCCCTGACCAACTACACCAGCGCATACATGCACGTCAGACACCACTCGAAAGCTAGCTGTTCCCCGTCGTCGTGCCCAGCTTCCCGCCCCTGGCGCCCGCCTGACCATGGTGGGCTCTGGGCGAACGCGTCATGTTGTGTGCGTCTGGAGTGGAAACGTGCTCAGATGGGGTCGGTGTGAGACGCCCAACTGATTCTCGTTTATTTCATGCCGACTTTGAAAAAAGAAATCGGTCCTTAAACCACCGCATACGTGTTTTGGGGTTAAATGAGGGAGGGGCGAGGGAGCCGGGGGCGGCGGGCGCCCGCCTACCTGCTCTCGCAGTACGGCCCGTAGCGGCTGGGGCCGCACTCACACACGTAGCCGCGCGGGGCGCTGGGGCTGTGCACGCAGGTCGCCACGTGCTCGCAGGGGTTCAGGTGGCAGACGTCCACGCAGTTCCTTCCAAAGTACCCTGCGGGGACAGGCGCGTGACCCCTTGCCAGATCCGCCTCTGGCCCCGCAGGTCCACTCCCGGAGCCGGGCCCCCCGTGGTGGGACATCCCGGCCATCCGCCTTCCGCCAGGCTGCTGTGCAGAGGGGTGCAGCGGGGGCACCTGGGAGCCACGGGAAACGGGCGTTTGGTGGGTCAGCCTTGGAAAGGCAGTGACAAGGGCCTCCCAGGTCCCCCGTGAAGTCAGGAGCCCCGGGGCAGAGGATCCTGGCCACCCCAGGACACACGGTGGACAGATGCCAGCTGAGAATGGCTGCAGCAGCTCAAAATTCAGGAGCAAACACTGAATGTGGACTTTTTAAAACGTGTGTGCCTTTCCCTAATTCTTCCTGCCATCTTGAGGATGGAGCCTGGAGGGTCTGGCTGGCGTCAACCGAGAAAGGGCACGGCCAGGGTGCACTTCAGGAAGACAGGGCCCACTCCTTACAGACCAAGGCCAAGGGCTCCACGGCCCCGTGAGAGCTGGTGGGGAAGCTGGCGCCCCACTTAGCTTTCCTCGATGCATTTTAAACGCTACAGGTGTCACCCCCACTGACAGCTATCAGGAAAGAGGGGGTGCGGGTGCCGCGGGCCCACCTTTGTCGCAGACGCAGGTGTAAGTGTCCCAGGCGTCGAGGCAGCGGCTGTGCTGCGGGCAGGGGCTGGAGGCGCACGGGTCTTCCACGTCACAGCCGTCCTTCACCCGGACCTTGAGGGCATCGTCCATGTTCAGCGTGGCGATGTTTGTGGACGTCTCCCCCATCCTCACTCCCTGTGTAAACAAAGGGCAGCCAGACTCGGTCCCAGGGCCTCGAGGCTGGAGGGACCCCGAAACGTAACCAGGGATCAAGGAACCCAAGCTCTGTCTGGTCCCTCGTCTCTAAAGCGACACCTCATTTGTCCACGAAGCTGGGACTGGCGGGACAGGAGGAGAAATGGGGTGACGGTAGGAACGAGGTCACTTCCGCCTCCACCAGGTCGTGCTCCGGGTAGGGGCGGGCCCCCCGGGAAAGAAGCCGGAACGTTTCCACGTTCGAGTCATCCCAGCGCGTGTCACGAGGCAAAATGAACGAGGGTCATGGAAGGCATGATGGCGGACGACGCCGGGCAGGGCCGCTCACAGGGGAGGGTGGCTGTGCGAGGGCATCCGGGAAGAGGGGCCACCGCACAAGGCGCCATGGCGGGGACACGCTGGTGAGCGCCAGGGCAGGAGGCCCCGGGGCTGGAGCGCAGCAGATGTGGGGGAGGGGCTCAGGCCAGGTGGGCGGCTGGGGGCGGCGAGGGGAAGGAACAGAGGGGTTCACTCCCGCAGCGGGGGGCCCGAGGCATGAGTGGCTGTGAGCTGAGCCACTCTATCAACAGCTCACTCAGCTGCTGCCACGACACCTGGACTACGAGACAGGTGTGACACCCGCTCAGGTGAGCACGGAGGGCGGGCTGGGTGGGGCTGGTGTAAGCGGCAAAGAGTGAATTCTCGACACACCATGAAGGCAGAGCTGTCGGTGGCTGACGGTGACAGGGGGGCAGGGCTGCACTCGAGGGACCGTGGGCGAGGGCGGGTCCGGCTGGGAACGGGACCGACGAGGCTGGCTGAGCTCCCGGATAAGCCACCCGTTTACTGACAACTCACAGGTTGACCAGTGGCCACACCTGTGGCAGCCCGAGCCGGCCGCGAGGTGGGGGCCCACGCGCTCCGCCCTACCTGCATGCAGCCCCGGAAACCGCGGCGCACCGAGACCTTGTCTTCGGACACGCCCCCCACCACGAGACTTCTCATCTTCAACCCCGGAAGCTGGTTCCCGATCTGCACCGTGTCCTGTGAAGGGGAGAGCGACACCCACCGTTCTGGAAACATCTTCCCGAGCGCGTCTGGGCCTCTCAACAGGGGGCAGGCCTGGCTCAGCCTCGGAGGGGAACACGGCTGTCTGCGTGTGACAGGCGGGGCATCAGGGGACACAGGTCTACGTCCCAGCCAGTGAAGAAGGTCGGGGGGGTACACGGGCAACACTCCCACCTCCGTAGCGGGCTCCACAACGAGCCGCTGTGCGAAAAGCCGCGTGGACCAGGAGGATGGGGGCAAACGGGAGACGACGCCCACTGCTGGGGGCGGTCTGAGGAGGTCTCGGCCGGACCGCGGGCCCGGGGAGGTGCGCCCAGGGGGCACGACAGCCGTTCACTCTCAGAACCAGGCGTCAGGGGAGCCTGGACACCAGGGGAGCCGAGGAATCACCCCCAGGTGTGTGGGCATCCTGTGGAAACAGCCACGCACTGCGGACGTCGTGTGGTCTGGTAAGCACTCCGAGCGCACCCTGCCCGGGACGCCACCTGCCCATCTGGGACAAGCCGCCTCTCTGCGGTCGCACGGCCCTCTCTGGTACCTGGGTCTCACTGCCCATTCGCCTGCATGCACCGTCTACTCTGAGGCCAAGGACCCATGCGTCATGCAACTTTGTGCCCCAGAGGCACAGCCCTGAGCACAGTCGAGACGGCTTTGCTAAAGAAACCGCTGTGGAAGGTGCCAGAGGCTCCAAAATGGGACACACAGATGGACGACGGCCAGGTCCTGATTCCAGGAGCTGACCGCCCAGAAGGCGGACCGAGGGCAGACGCCAGCGACCTCAGCATGAGGTGGAGTGTGAGACCGGAACGTGGGGGGCGGGGGAGTGTGCCCAGAACGTGCATCCCCAACCCCCGAGGGCTCTGGTGGGCCCTGACGCACGGAAGGTCACTCTGTTCTCCCACGGACCCCATGAAGGGGTCTGTTCCAAAAAGGGTACAGGTGCCAACTTACCTGGTCCATCCCATAGTCCAAGGTCATGACTGCCAGGTACTTGATGTCTTTGCCCTCCTTGGCGCTCTTCAGTTCTATCAATAGATGGTGCCACTCCCCGTCAGTCACACGCGACCTGGACAGCTTTATGGATGCCACGTCCGAGGGCCCATGGGACACCTCGAACTGGATGTAGTTGTTTAGAATCTGCAGAACCGGAAGAACCAAACCTACCAATCAACGTGATGATGGCAGAACAGAAAATACTTCACAGCCACTTAAATAACAAAGCCACGCAAGCAGACGTACCGCAGGGCGCTGCGTCGAAGATGGACTTAAAAATTAGGCCAAGTTTAATTTCTCGTTGCCAGTAACACTCTTCAGAATTTTATGCCTTTCTCTATAGTAAGAAGCGTCAAATATTGACAGAGGTCAAGGAGAGTGATGCCCATTAGACCTCAGTATTGGGACAGCCACAGATTCAGGTGACTATTGGGCTCTTATTTTGGATGTAAATGTTACACTTTATAAGACTCAGGCCACATGTTTAAATATACGTGTGGAAAAAAATCAGCTTTGTAACCGTCCTGAGACATTCATGTGTTAAAATGTAGCCAAGATCTTATTTCCCCTTCATGAAGGACTGAGTGGTGTGAACCGACCTCCTCCTGAGAACTAGGAGAGCAGGTGTTAAAGCACACCTGTCCGAAGGCATCGGAGGGACTCGAGGCCCCGCAGAGTTACAGAGACACAACCAGGGAGAAAACAGAACGCGCTTGGGGTTTGCCTTCGCCTACGGTCGCCAGCTGGTTCTGGGAGACACGGCCGAGGCTGAAAGCTGAGCAAAGCTTTCCGGGCTCGACGGGCTGGGAGGGCAAAAGGCAGAATTCGCAGCCGGCCCAGGGTCGGGACCGCCAGTCACAGCAAATGCGAGGGATGGCGACATCACCATTCTAGCTTTGAATTCTCTCTACTTTTAAAAGATGATGCCCGGCACTCGATCAAAAATAACCGAGTAGCCAAGGACAACGTGCTTGAAATCCAAGAACCGGTGGAACAAAAAACAGTGGAAACAAACCCACGGGAATCTAGAAAACAGAATCATCAGGTGTGGACTTGAGAATAATGGGAGCCACAGAACTTTCCTAGAAACAGATTCAGGTGACCTTGAGACGCTATTTTTGGCAGTAAATGTTGCATTTTGTGAGATAAGATTCGAGCTACCATGTTTAAATACATGTAAGAAAATGAGAAAAGAACATTGTAACTAACCTAAGATACTTGTGTTTAAAGATAATTTCAATTAATAGTTTAAAAAAACAACTATTAATGCACTGCTTACAAGAAACACACGTAAAACATAAAGATACAGAAATGTTCAAAGTAAAAGCATAGAAAAAGATATATCATGTAAACATCAACCCAAACGAGGCCGGCATAGCTATCGTAACACGAGACAAAGCAGACTTTAAGGCGAAATTAATTACCAGAGATAAGGAGGATGTTCATAATGGTAACGTTCTGCTTTCCAGGAAGAGAAAACCATTCTAAATCTATAAACGCCTAATAACGTAGCCTCAAACCCTACAAAGCAAAACTGGACAGAACTTAAAGGATAGGTAAGTCTCCAATCAAGGTGGGAGATTCTTAGCTCACCTCTCTCAGTAACTGGGAAAACAAGCAGACAAAACAAACAACTGGTGACAGACTATCTGAATGCCACAACCGACGAGCTCCACCGACGCGACGCATCGGAACACTACAGAATGCATCTGCGGAGCACACATTCAAGCACCGCTGGGACAGTCACGCAATGGCTAAACGCTGGACGGCAAAGCAGGCCCGAACACACTGAGAAGGTCCGCAACCCTAGATCGTACATTCTGACCTGCAATTACGCCTGAAACGATAACAAAATGATTTACTAGAAAATGCCGCCTGCTTGCTATTCAAAACTATACTTATTAAAATACCCCGTGGGTCAAAGAAGATCTCACGATAACAAAAAATATTCTTCATTGATCAAAAAGATAACGCGACCAATGATACAGTTGGGGATTTAGTCTCCATGCATAGTCGACCGAAGGAAATAATTTTTAACTTTTATAGATTTTGTTTTCTTTTGTTCCAGACATTTAAGTCAATTAATTTCCCTCACCATTCTCCTTCACTGTCCCGGCTGACAAAACCCGAAGCCAGCAGATCAACAATAAAAGTGCCATCTGTCTACACACAAAAGCGATACCTACAGGATGAACCCCAGGACCACGCGGTAACTGCTTGCCACCTTGGATCTGTCACCGGATTTAGGAGAGACGTTCAACAATAGCCACGTTATCCCACTTGACAACGCAGGCGGATTCAGGGCGCCTGGAAGCAATTACCCAAATGCGTGGGCTGGAGGGTGACTACATAGCTTGTCTGGCCTGCTGCGGCGGCCAAGGACGGTACGCGGCTGCCCTGCCCTCCCAACTCGGCACGTGGAAACCAGCCAGGACAATCCTGCAGCGACCAGCTGACCGGCCTTCGGGAAATGCCCTGGGGTGGCCTTCGAGGTCGCCCCTAGGGTCTGGAGCATCCCCGCCAAGACCACCACCCTTTGCCACCCAGCCTTTCACAGAGAAGGGCTGGCCACAGTCCCTAGCAAAAAAAAAAAACCAAAACACCTTAATTTTGGATTAGCCACCCATAACGTAATTGCTCAAACAACACGGGAGCCTGTGGCTTTCAGGGCTGTTCCTACTGAAAACATACTTTTTTCCTACAGACACCCAACTGCCAAATGACAACGTGCAAGCTCCGATTCGTCACCTGAATCGAAAACAGCCAATTTAATTTGTTCCAACAGTGAAACAACCACAGAGGAAAACACCATCCCCCAGGCAGGGCTGTGCTTGCCAAGTTTTGGCCCAGAGCTAGATCCTGGGCTGCCAGGTAAATTTATGAAATGACAAGTTAATAAGGGCAAAACAACGACCGCGGTCATCACCCCGGATTCACACTGCACCTCTTCAGTATGACCTGACGGGTCTGTGCTGGGAGGTGGCCTTGAGCAGGGACGCGGATGAGGGGACAGATGAGTGAAGAAAAGGAGGCTTGTCCAGGCTCTGGGCCCGCAGCCTCCTTGGGCCTGTCCCAACTGATCTGTTGACAAGTCTGACACCTGCCAGTCCATTGGGAGCCCTTGGGTCTTGCCTGAACTGCCCTCTGACAGGGAGCTGACAGGAGGTGCTGGGCAGGGCCTCTGTCCCCTCCCTCTGCCCCCACCACACGCTGTCTCCACATGGGCGGTCCACAGGGGCCATGGGGGAGGGGCTGTGGATGCCGCAGGACCTGAGCAATGAATGAACCATGGGACCCGGAGCTCAGAGTCTCTAGGCCTCGGTTTCCCCGCCCCCCAAAATGAGAGATTTGAGTGGACGCGCCGTTAAGGGCCATCTAACCTCTGACTGTCTCTGACCCCAGCGCGGCCTGCCCTGGCTGGGAGTTAAGCCTGCTCCGCACCAGGCAGAACAGGAAGTCCCGGGCCCCAGGGAGTAAAAAGCAGTGAGCAACAGCTCGGTGCGGACGGACGTGAGGGTCACAGCAGAGGGGACCAGGGCCAGCCGTGGGAGGAACTTCCCGACTGCGGCAGATGTTACCCTAGAGCAGGCTGCCCTGGGTGACAGTGGGGTGTTCAGTGACGCCCAGCCCTGAGGCAATGAGGAGGCTGGACGGGGGAGTGGGGGGTGGGGGAGTCTTGAGGGGGTGGGACACTCCATGTGCTGCCCAGACGGAGGGAGGGAGCGGCCTTGGGCCAGCACAGATGGGACGTGATGCGTAACCCATGGGCAGGGGGTCAGCGCTGCTCAGAGGCAGGGTGTGCCCGGGTGCATGGAGACACGCGTGCACACACATGTGCACACGCACGCTTACACAAGAAAGAAAGCCTGGAAGGAAGGTAGCGAAAAACAGCCGGTTATGGAATTCTTTCGACTCTAGACACAGTCCCCAGCCTGGGCGCGATTCCCACAAGCCACTTGTCAGGGAGGCGAATCAGGTCTGAGAAGTGTCCTGCATCGGACTCTCTAGGAGGGGGAATCGCCTGGGGTGACCCCGATGTGACCAGGGTCAGAGGTAGCGGGGTTTACAGGAGAAGGGTCTGTCCGCTGTCACCGCAGGCCAAGCGCCTGGACACGTGAGGGCAGGACGAGCGCTCAGCTTGGGGCCTGGCCGGGCAAGCCCGCCGCCCACACCCCGGGCTCCCCCGGCCAGCACGCACAGCCGCGTCTCCTGGGCTCTCAGACACCTCAAAACCCCAGGCTGCCCGTGAGGGTGACAAGTCCCCGTCTCGCCTCCAGTCCAGGCAGGTGGACGCAGAGGGTGGCCACGGAAGACCAGGGCGTGGCTCGTGAATTAAAGGGGCCTTTCGCAGTCCTCAGATGAGACATGTGTGGAGCCGAGAAGGTGCTGGGGGACTATTTGTGACACACGGAACACTAGCGAACACGATGCATTAAAATAATCTTTAAACATTTCAGGAACTCTGCTGCTTATCTGATGTTTTAAATTTAAAAAAAGAAGTTAAGACCAAAGCGATCGAGAGAAGCAACGTGTGAGGTGATGCAGTTTTTAGGGAACTTCTGGCCGAGTGCCGCCACCTGGAAAAAAGTCGGTGGGGACCTGTTACTTCCACCTGAAGGTGCTCACAACCCGCTCTGGTCGCGAACGCCCAGACCCGGAGCTGCTGTCTACACCTCACCGTGGCTGACGCCGGACAAGCCAGGCCACCAGGTCCACCCGATCCTGCACGTACCCCATTCCCCGGGCAGGAAGGAGGGGAGGGGGCTGGCAAGGGGCCCCCTGGGGGCACGCGGCTGCACGCTGCATCCCTTGCACCTTTCACTGATATGAACCGCTGGAAAAAGCAGGCACGGTCCTCCCCTTCACACGGAGACCCCTCCGGGCGGCGCAGGGCGTGGAGGGCCGAGGTGTGGCGTCACTCAGCCGCACCTGCCCTGCAGGGCCCGGGGGGCGGTTCTCACTCACCTGGAGGTGGAGCCTGGAGGACACGCCCGCCGTGGCCTCCATCAGCACGCCGTCTGCCTTCCTGGTGCGGAACATGAGCCCCAGGTACCAGGGCACGGAGATGGTGATGTCCAGGTCGCTCCAGGACACGACGCTCTCCCCGCTAAAGCGCTGGGGGTGAGGCATGACTGTGGACACAGACACGGGACCGTCTGAAGGCCGCCGGGGACGGGCTCCCGGGGGAGGGTGGGGCGCGCTCCTCGGCCTCCGTCCTTCCCAGGCCCAGGCCCAGGCCCCTCTCCGATTCCCACCTGCCGGCATCTCGCCCTCGACCCAGGGGCTGCGGCTCTGCAGAGGCCCAGCCCCGGAACACGTGCCACCTTTCTGGGGAGTCAGGCCCAGGCTTGGGGGTTCCTACCCACAGCTGCCCATGAGCAGGGCATGGCAGGGGGCTCTCAGGGCAAGGGGACGACAGGCAGAGTGGGGCGGCTCAGGATCCCTGAGCTCAGAGGACAAGATGCCGGGGGCCTGTGAGCCCCGCCTACCTGTCCCACCCCACACCTGCCAGGTAAGGAGCCTGCAGGGAACACTGCACACCCTGCCTGACCCGCCTGCCATCAGCTGGGACAGGCTCCTGGTGACGGACACAGAGATGGCAAGGCCACTGGCCAGCCGAGGGCTCCCATATGGTTTGGGGAACCAGGGAGATGACACGATGGGGACCAACAGCCTCATCCAGCCCATTACTCAGAAACGCCAGTCAGCCGATGCCGAGGCAGCCCCTGGACCGCTGCGTGTCGGAGCCGGCGGCCCGTTCCGATTCCTCAGGCGAGGCCTTCCAGAGCGGGCCGACAGCACAGGGCACGCCAGGTGGGGGCTGCCTTCGGGGTGCCCGCCTCGAGAGCACTGGGTGTCTGTTTCCTGCTCTTATGAACCCAAACCCTGGCAGCCGTTTCCCCTGGCACTGCCACAGCCGGACTCACAGCCTCCATAACAGGAACCGTGGGCGTGGGAGGTCACCCGGCACTGCAGCCCCTCCCTGCAGCCTGAGCTTCCTACACACGCCGGTCAGTCAGGGCTGGGCCTAACCTGCTTACAGGGCCCCAAGGAGCCCGGCCCACCTGCTGCCCGAAAACAGACCCACTGGTCTTTGAAAGGTGCTGGCCCTCACTGAGTAGCCTG
Organism: Pteropus medius; assembly: GCF_902729225.1. Taxonomy (NCBI): domain Eukaryota; kingdom Metazoa; phylum Chordata; class Mammalia; order Chiroptera; family Pteropodidae; genus Pteropus; species Pteropus medius. The sequence continues at coordinate 2,442,642 of NW_024342469.1, read as the reverse complement.
TGCCAGGCAACGGCTGCGGATGTGGCACGATTCCTCATCACGTGCTTCCTCTCCAGAAGTCACAGCCGGAGCAGGCGGTGCTGGGCGGGCATGCCTGCCCCCGCCCCCGCCCCCCCACACCGGCGGGTGAACCCTGCTCTCCCCTGAACTGTCACGCTCCCCTCCTATTTCTGCTTTGAGAATCTGAAGAAAGCTGTGGACTCCGTCCCCACAAAACTTACAGACCCCCAACCCCGGCCGACGCGAAGAACGTCTGACTTCCGCAGAGAAGTGGTGCCCGTCAGACCAGCTGTGCCCGGCCTGGGGACAGCACTCGTGCTTGGGAGGGGGACAGGTGTCCACTCTATCCCCATGGGGTTGGGGTCAGCTCCAGGACAGGCCTTCTCAGAGCCCGTGAGCACTGGGCAGAACTGGGGAGCACACCCACACTTCCCCGGCCTCAACCACCCTCTGGTTTACCTGAGATTTGGAGTGTCCCGATTTTAAAAATGATAAAACTTACTACTATGTTGCTTCAAAATAAATGGACTGTTTAAAACCCGCGTGTCTCTAACTGCATGCTGGATGCAGGGGTGGCGGGGGGAGCTGAGGCTCTGCCTCTGATGCCCACAACACGGCCCCGTCAGGAAGCAGCCAGCTGGAGGACCCCTCTGGGACAGCGAGAGGGACACTGGAGGTCCTGTCCTTTCAGGCCTTGGTGTGAGCGCAGGCTGTAGCCACCAGGAGGCCCGGCCCCACCCCACCTTGCCTGACCCTCGCGGACTCCAGACCTCATGCTAGCCCTGCTCGGACGTGGTGCTGCGTCCTGCACCATCTGGATGCACCGTCCGTACGCCCCGCCTCCGCTCCAGCTCACCTGTTACGGTGACCCCACGACCCCCCTCAAGCTCTCGCCGCAGCCGAGGCCCCGTGCGTGCTCCCGCTCCCCACCGGGGCCCGCCCGGGGACTCGCGTGCTGCCGGAGGCTGCTGGCCCGTGCGAGCGGTCCCACGCACCCGGCCCCGCAGGACTGCAAGGCCCGTGGCGGGGCGGCCGCCGCAGCGCCGGGCCCTCACCGTGCTCACAGTTCTTGCCGCCGAACCGGAGCGGGCACTCGCAGAGATGCGTGCTCCACCTGCTGACGCACGTGCCGCCGTTCTGACACCAGGCCCCCTCACAGAAGTCCCTCTGGGCGGCACAGCCTGGAAACAGAGCACACGGTCTGGGCTCGGAGCGGAAGCACGGGCAGATCGCGACGTGGGGGAGCGTCCCTGTACCCCCACGCCGACCCTGCTATGGGAAACTGAGCCCGGTGACGGACAGCAGAGGATGGGTGAGCCCTGGACCCCCCGCAGCCGTCAGAACCTAAGACCTGAGATGCCGCAGAGACTGGCCTCTAGGCCACCCTGCCAGCTGGCTGGGTCATCTGGCGACATGCTCGAGACCCTGGGATGGAATGTCCCTAGGGTCGGTGGCAGGCTGTCCCAGCAGCGTCATGGCCACCCCATCCTGCAGGACCCCAGGTCTCGAGAGCAGCACGTCCGGGACCCCGGGCTCCGGCCGCCCTCCTGGGCAGACACGGGCTCAGTTCTGGAAGTCACTGCCCGGATGTGGAGGCGGAGCCCCCCGTGCGGCTGCCGCAGCCCCGTGATGCCCGGGTGGGGCGGTCGTGCCGAACCTGCCCTGGTGCCGTTGTTGGCGATGAAGCTGGCCATGTCCACGTCTCTGCCGTCGATGGACAGGTTGCGCATGCAGCCCACGAACTGCCGGCTGTGCACTGGGAAGTCTTCGGGCAGGTTGGGGACGCCCCCCAGGAGCAGAGGGCCCGTCAGATCCAGGGACCTGGGGAGGCAAAGCCGACATCTGTGACAGCCGCTTGGCGAGACGTGACCACAGGGGCCCTGCACTGCCGTAGCGTCACACGGCCTCCGCTGCCAGGCACGCCGGTCATCGCAAACGTCAATAATCGCACAGGGCGCCGGGGCCAGCAGGCGGAGCCGACTTCCGGTGCCACCACGGGCTTTCAGCCTCCCTGTGCCTCGGCTTCCTCATACATGCATCAGATCCTGACACACGGGACATTTCAGGTGACGGCCCACTGAGTCCCGCTCAGCACCGAGGCCGACACAGGACGCGTAGCGCCCAACGGGGTGGCACCACCTACCTCCAGTCTCTAACGACCCTGAAGAGAGGTCACGGCAAACTAGAACCCTGGTTCTGTGTGAGCAGCCGTGTGGCCTTGGCCGAGGGGTCTGATCTCCCTGGGCACAGCTTATGTGACCCCGCGGCCATCGCAGCTGCGTGAGGACCAGACGAAATGGGCGTGTGACTGTCCCCAGCCCACAGCAGATGCTCAGGAAAGGTCAGGTTCACCCAGCTGTGGTCTTCAACACGCTTATTACATGTTCCCCCAAACACAAGGGAACGAGTCCCACGAGAACCTTCGCTCTGGCTTTTGAAGCTGGCATTACAGGAAGAGAAACACGGGACTGGCCACGATGTCACTGTCACCCTTCTTTGTTCCTGAGTTAAGATGAGGCCTGACACACCGCCGGGTCAGCGGAGTGACAGGGCCGCCCCAATCCAACGGAGGGGGGGTCACTCCCGAAACACCGAATCGCAGAGACCAGCGGCTGGGGGAGCAAAGCCGGCGATGACATGGTGACAGAGCTGGGGACGGTGTCCCGGTCAGTGATCTGGCCATCGCAGCCTGGGGCTGGCCTGGCCACTACTCCAACAGATGCATCTAAGGGGGCCTAAGCTAGAAGGTTCTAAAGTGTCAGATGGAAGGTGCCCCCACCAAGGTCAGGGCTCTGCCCTCAGCTGCCCGGGCTGGGGCTCCTGGGGCGCCCTGCGTCGGGGTCCTGTCTCAGGTGACCCCTTTCGGAGCGGTGGCCACGGTGGACACCGGGCCTCTCCCCCAGGATGCTCACTTCTTGGAGCCACTCTGAGTGCCCTGAGCCGCACAGCTGTAGTTCCCGACGAGGCTGCCGAAGCGTACGGCCACAGCCGTGTCACAGTCGTCCAACGTCACCACGGCCACCTTCTCTCCGGACGGCCCGTGGGGCAGGCCCAGGCGGCCGATGTTGGGCTGTCGGAAGAGAACACGGGGGGCATCAGCGTGTTCCCCCTGCCAGCACCCTCGGCAGACTCACCCAGCCCTGTGCCACCCCTCGAAAGGCATGGTGCTCACGGCCACCCCTGGGCTCAGGCCCTTCCTTGCCCCGGAATGACCCTCCTGTACCTTTTGCTGGCCCTAAGTTAACCACCCTTTGTGCCCCTAAACCAAGGCTCCCCTTACTCCCAAGCTCCCCACCCCACCCCGGCTGTCCCCATGGGTCACACACACAATCTCCTTGCCCAGGGCTGGCTCTAAGACTTCCTCTGGAATCAGGGACTTGGGGTGAAACCCACTCACTTCTGGGGGAAGTGAGTTCCCTTCTGGACAAGGCTCCCATTTACATCTGAGGACCAACCCTCTCCCTGGGCAGCCCCGCCCTGTCCCTGAGCACACCACACCTGTCTCCTGGCCTGCTCCTCGAGGACACCAAGCATGTCCACGCAGACAACAGGAGACATGCCAGCCATGCACCGTGAACCAGTCTCGGAGTCCCAGAAACACGGCAGGCCCAGAGAGCGGGCTTGGGTGGGGCAAGCATCCGAACACGCCTCCCACCCGCACGCCCTGGCCGACAAGGCCTGCATCCCACGGGCGGCCTACGTCAACCCAGCTGGCACTGAGAAGTACCATCCGGCCTCACCGTTGGCGCACGACGCTCAGCAGCTCCTGCCCCTCCCCCCGGAGGGAACACGGTCCCTCGGTCCCAGCAGAGGCCGGGCCTGGGGTGCTGTCCTTCTCATCACCCCAAAAATGACTGGCTTGGTGCCTCCACTCGATAAGCGAGGTCAGTTTGAGTTTATAACATGATGCGATTTTATGCTTCTTTACTATAATCTTGGAGGTAAGTACTTGTAAACACACAAATAATCTCATCAAATCATCCTCGATGCCTTTCGACAGGGCAATAATAACCACAGTTCATTCTGTGTAAAGAAATCTTCCTTTTTTTAATAGGAACAAAGAAGTGTCCGTCCATTTGAGGACACTGGGCTGGAAGGCAGGACATGAAGCTTCCGGTAACAGGAGTTCAGCCAGGCAGCCATGGCATGTGACTCCAGGGGCCTCGTCACCCTGGCGGCACCCCTGGGCTGTGTGGTGTGCAGCCAGCACCACTGTACGTGGCGACCCCAGCTGGGCCTTCTGCTCCCCCGGGGCTGACCATCGCCCTGGACGAGGCCCATCGCTGGGCCTGCTTCTCTGACAAGATGAGGATTTGGTATGAGGGTACCCGTTCTCTGCACTGCAGGGACTCTGAGGGCACCGACGGAAGATGGGGAGCCTCCCGTGAACCCTCCTCAGGTAAATCCGAGCCCCGCTCTCCTAGCTCATGGATAACCTCTCTCATAATCTTTTACATCAGCCGATGAGATCACAAGGTCTGCCCAGCTGTACCCTTCAAGATTTCACTTCCGGTTAAGCAACAATTACATGAGTATAAGAAATAATCTGTTTTTTCGCTCGGTGACAGCGACTCGCTTTGGAAAATGCGAACAAGTGCCTATTACGGGATGCTTAAGTATCAGGTACCATCCTGGGGAAAGAACCATCCCCGAGCTGTGCGAGCCCCGTGTTTCCTTCGCAACTTATAATTTACATTTTTGGGATGGGTGTGAGGCTTCCAGGAGAAGGACGTAAACAGCATTTATTCTCGAGAAGCTTTAATGAAACGAAGCTGCTGTTTACAAAACTACAGTTGTTGTAAATTGCTGCTCGTAATCAGCGGCTCGGAGCTACGGGGTTCAAGACAAAACAGTGAGAAAAAAACAGAAGGCAGAAAGAAAAAAGAATCAACGGTCGTACTGAGTGGCACTTGCTGACCTGCGACCGCCCGCTGCCCAGACAGACCTCGGAGCCTGGCATTCCTTAATCAAAGCAGCAAACGTGGCCTCAGGAAAAACAGTGTCTGATGAACCCTGCCTGACACCTGTTTCCTGAGTCCTACGCACAGATTCACCAGTGTTCAAGCTGAAGCGACAGCGCTTTCGGCCACAGAACCAGCATCCCAGGCTAAGAACAGAAAGGACGAGGAGAGACACACAGTGACACAACAGGGAGAAGCCGCGACATCTGGGGGCCTGTTCCCCGCTCCCCAGGGCACTCCGCCACCCACGCCGGAGCCCACGGCTCACGGGGCAGCAAGTTCACTGTGTCCTGGCCAGTCTGCTTAGAGCACGTGCCGACTGCCACCGCACAGCGTCGTGAAGACGACATGCAGGAGGCTGGGGGAAGGGCCGTGGGTTACAGGAAAATGTTGCTGCAGGTGACTCCAGACGGGGTTCCTCAAAGAGCTACCGCGTGACCCAGAAACCTCATCCCCAGGTCTAGACCCGCAAAAACTGAAGACGGGGACCCAAACAAAAATGTGTTCGCCAATGTTCCCAACAGCGAACAGGGAAAGCAACCCAAACGCCCATCGACAGATGAGTGGACGCACACAACGTGGTATGTCCGCTCGAGGGAACACGACTCGGCCATAAACGGGAACCCACGCCGCACTGTGGGTGAACCGCCCGCACATCACGCTAAGTGAAAGAAGCTGTCACAAAAGGTCACACGGGGTAAAATGCAATTTCTGTGAAACGTTCAGGACGGGTGATCCAGACGGAGGGCGGACTGGTGGTTCCCAGGCCTGGCGGGCCCGGGGTCTCCTTCTAGGGCGACGGAAGGCTTTCAGGTCTAGACAGAGGTGGATGTCGCACGATACTGCGAAGGTGCTAAGCGCCACTCAGCTGCTCAAACGGTTACTTTTACGTTCCGTGAATTTCGCCTCCATAAGAAAAGCTGTCTGGGTGTGCGCCCACCGCTCACAGCCCCTGGCCGCCCTCCACCTGGACTCACCTGTGCCAACTCCTTCCCCATGTTTATCTGTAAAATGGGGGGAAGCACAGTATGTAGCCATCCCATCGAGAGAAGCACAGCACGAAAATACAGTAAGAGCAGAGGAAATTCGCGGGGGTGACCGCTCTGGGCTCAGGTCCTGTTTCCGTCCAGGGACGACAGCACGTCTCGCACTGTGTGGCCAGCGGGGAGCGTGAGGGGCCGGCGGGGCAAACTTCAGGAGACGCCGGTGGCGCCAGACTCACCCGCGGCCCACGCGTCGTGTTTGGGAAAGACACAGAGATCGAAGCTGCCTCTTCGGAGCGCTGAGGACGCAGCTCGGCACGGGCCGACGAGCGAGTGCGTGGCTTTGCCGGCACGGGTGGCGAGGGGCACGGGATCAAGAGCTCAGCGGAACGAGCTGCTCCTTACACTGGCTACGATGAATTTTAAGAGTGTGCCACACATTTGCACTAAAGAGAAAGATGGCACAGCAATACACGAGCGTCTTCTCAACTCTCGCATTGAGAGGGTGGCAGACTCAGGGCGGGCGAAGGCCGGCGTCCCCGCATCTTCCCTCCTGGGGCTCGGCTGGGTCTTGGGGGGCAGCCTCCAAGCCCGGAGGACCCCCACCTGACCCCAGCAGCAGCCAGGCCTGGACCCCTGCGGACAGAGTGAAGCAGGTACGAGATACCCAAACTGGAGGCCAGAGGGTGACATGGGCCCCCTCTGCGTGCACAGGTGGCCCTGAGCGGAGCCTGCTGCGGGGCAGGCGGAACCGGGGCCAGCGAGGACAGATCCACCATGCTCACCCCTTCACCATCTGAGAAAATACCCAAAAGGCCGCCATGCATTTCAGGGGGACCCAAAAGCAACAAGCTGTGCCACTCTGTGCAGAAACAGGTTCCCGATTCTCGGCGAACCAGCCAGAAGCCATCGCTTGGGGTCTGTCCCTTTTTCTTTCCTTCAGCTTATTTCCTTCCGTCCGCAGACCCTGCCCGTTCAGTGTCTGAAGCGGCCGGTGGGGATTTCTCGGTGCACAAAAGCATTTGGTTCTCAGAAAGAGCTCACATTTCTCAGCCTTTTAACCCGCTGCACACGATTCCTCCCGGGGAGGCCTGACGGGGATTCGATTTCAAATGCTGGATGGAAGAGCGGGGGCACCTCAAAACCGGATACCGGGAGGGGCAGATCCTGGAAACGTGGGTTCATGCCGGAGTCGTGCCGTGTCAGGAACGATAAAACGACATTCGCGTCGAAGAACGCAGGTGGCTGGACGGCAGGACGGTCGTAAGGAGTCGGAGCGAAGCCTCGAACACGTGTCGCGCCGTCGCTTCTCAAGCAGAGACCTGGCCTGACCTGTGGGCGTGCCGAACACAGCCCACCGGGCGACAGACACACCAAGAAATGGGGGCGAGACCCCGCTGGTCCTGGCACAGAGGGGACAAGCGCCCCCTTAGAAGCAAGTATGGCACTTCTCTGAAGCTGATCAGTGGACGGGGTCATGAGG